>NC_137456.1:37446164-38008209 GCF_964235325.1 Thermobia domestica
ATTATCTTATCTCGTCGTTACAGACGCCATCAGCATCCAGTTCAAAATTCGGAGGGCAATACCATAATTAATGTCAGGATCCCAGAGACTGATTCTTCCAAGTGTTAATTACTCCAAAATAACCAGATATTTTAAATATAATAACCATAGAACAAAGATAAAAGATACAGCGAAAAATATTTCAAGGACAAATAATTACATTTTATCTTATTCTTCTCATACGACAAACTAATAAAAACAACGAATTTCTTCAGTCTCATGGAATATTAATACGATGTGAAGCCAAAAACATTTGAGGCTCATTCCATCACAGCCTTTTGCTAGGTAAGAGAGGATATGCGTAAACACGTCCTCCACATGTGACGCGGCTTCTAGTGTTATGGTCACCTTTTCAGAGTTCCGTTTCATAAAAGGAACTAGACTTCTAGTACCAGTGTGAGACTTGTGATAATCGAAGTGTTCATACGTCGTTCCAGGTAAACAATCAGAATCAGTGGCTTATCGTTCTCCTATTGCTAGCTGTGTTTCACATCGCTTACAAAAGAAATGTATTTAGGTACTACGTACAACACTAAAATGTTGAGATTTTATAATAATGTAGATATATGTGAGTAAATGATACTTTCTGATGTGTGATTTAAAAAAACTTAAAACTAAACTCTCGACGCAACAATGCGCGGTGTAACGATTACTTTTGTCATTCATGCCTTTGGGATCATATGTGGTTAACACATCAGCTCCTTTCACCTTTAACACTGGATTTCTAATCCGGAATTCGCCACTTTTTTTTTTCAAGTAGCTCCCCAATTGTCCTTACGACACTGGTGGACGCCGCTTTTCCAATATCATCCGGTGAAGATAAACAGTCCTCCATCTCTCCTCTGACCGACCCGGCACTACTTTACTTCGCAGATCTTACGAGAAGTAGTATTTCAATGTGGCTGAAATATTGGCGTCATTTGTGATTACATACTGTTGCGTAAAGAAATACACATATATAATTCCATGTATCCGCCAATTCTCAGTTCTAGCTGTCTTACCCACTAGGAATGTAAATAGCATTAAATTCCTTTACTGCAAAATAATTCCAGAAAAATAAAACAACCAGTACTGACAATTAACGTCCACACATCGAGTGAGCGCGATAGTTACCATAGAAGGGTAGAATAGGTTATTATCTGTTTTAAATCACTGCAAATTCCAATTTCAAATAACAACTAACAAATTTTATTTTGTGTAATTCAGTAACAAATAACATGTACGAAATTTAATAACGAAAGTCCTCCTTTGAAGTAAATCAATTTTCAAATATAACATCCAATGTGAAAAGTAACACACATTACCCTTTTTTTTTTCCCAAGGATTTGTTTAACACTCGAATCTTTAGATATAAAATCCCCACTTTAAACGCAATAAAGTACTTCTTATCGAAACGTTAAATAATATAGGAATTCTCTACCCAATATGAATGACCAAGATTAGCTACTGAAAATTTAAATTTATAGTTAAAAGCAAACAACATCAAAAGGGTTTCATTCATATAGTCCAACCAAGGCATTTACTGGTTACGTAAGGTGACCAATTCAAAGTTTCTTTCCTTTATTTCCTTTTTTTTTTTTCTTTTCTCATACGAGACAATAAGGAAAGTGAAATGGAAGTTACTAATTCTAATATGACAAATTACCATACATACTTTTTTTTTTTTTTTTTTTTTTTTGTCAAGTCTCCAAACCTGTTTTCCTTCCTGAGCAATTTAGTGGTCAGATTTCTGCTTCAGTCTCCTTACAGCCATAATCCAATGGTTTCCTGTCTTCGTAATTTAAATATCACCACCTCCATTTCACAGTTCCCATTATTATGTTTCGAACTCTACTCCTTCAGTACCTAGGTGAAAATACGCCGTCCGCTGGCTGAGCAGCAAGCAGCTGGCTGCAGCGACAACTAGCGACACACAGCGGAAAGCTCGCGCACTTCCACCAGAGGTATTGCCAAGGTCACCCGGTTACGAGTATCTCACGAACCTATTGCCATTTTAAAACGGAGATTTTATTAACAAACATTTTACATATCTTTATTTTTCGACTAAACGCAACAATACACTATTTTGGTAGCTTACATTCTGGACGTTCCTCGTAGATAATATGTAAGCAAATCACAACTTAAGACTGATCAGCCGAAATGTAAATTCATTTATAGACTATTGTCTGCAATAGAGAGGAAAGAAATTCTTATTCTTTCAATTGCATTGTACAGTCAGCACCAAAAGTTATTTTCGTTTGATGATTTCGTAAATGACTTCATAATGGAAGGACAATGTGACTAATTTTCAGTAAATGCAAAGAATGTAATTTTCTGTACGTTCCAGCCTTGAAACTTGGTGAAATGATGTATTTTCCATTATTACTTCCAAAATAAATTGTACCAAACGGAAAGAACTGTTGTTGCTGAGTGTACATATAAAAGTTTCAACTTTGTATCCTGATAATTGTATAGATTGTAGTATCTTATTGTAGTGTATAATCGTTTGTGTAGGTGCCTTCCATGGTAGAACATTGGGTGTTTTATCTACTACTCATTCCAAAGCTATCCATAAATTAGATGTCCCAGCGTTTGATTGGCCTGTAGCTCCTTTTCCAGTTTACAAGTACCCTTTAGAAGAGAACCAAAGGGAGAATGCTGAAGAAGATAAAAGAGTATTAGCTCAAGTAAGTGCTGATCTAAACAATTATTCTAATAAATTTATATATTTAAAAATAATGTCGAACCCTGATACAAAATATTTCTGTACATATGCTATGTGTTTTATTCATAACTTGTAGTATATTAATGTTACGAAGGAGTCCAACAGGACATCGTGATATATATAAGAATTAGTAATGTTTGTTAATTACTTACTTCAAGTTCTGTAATTCTTTGAAATTCTCTTTTCATCCAGTTCTTAAGTCACGAAGTTTACAGAAGAGGAGGCGGAAGATCAAAGAATCGGGGAGAATTTGGGTGGAACTAGGGAAATTCAGAGAACGAAAATATTCAGAGAAGACAATTAGCTTAAAGTATTTTTCTTGAGTGGCATGTGCTAAATTCATTAAAATTCTTCTATTAAGCATTTATCTTTCGACACTTGTCAAGTTCATATTCACTTAAAGTAATTTTCTGCTTGTTCTTTTCTTCTTCTTTCAATTGTGACGGGGACGAATAGCCGCGATGCTGACGTTCCCATTAAACCTCAATCAACCTTATCTTTCTTTCTTTCTTCCTTCCTTTTCTTTTCTTTTTTGCTTTCCTACTTACCTACCTACCTTTCTTTCTTTTCTTCGTTCGTTCGTTCTTTTCTTTTGTTTTCTATTTTGTTTGTCCCAGCAGGGACACTCGATCAAAGACATGTAACAGCTTTTTCATACCATATCCTGTCCTCCATCATGACGAAAATACTTATAAAGCATTGAAAGCTAGATGAATTTCAAAGAATTGAGGCAAGTTATTAAGGCTTGACTACGTTAAATATGCCTTCTTAAAGCTGAAATACGTCCTTTTGGAACCAGTTTCTTTGCCTTTCACGTTTTTTTTTTTTTTTTTTTTTTTTTTTTTTTTTTTTTTTTTTTTTTTTTTTTTTTAAGGCGTCATTTTCGTCGATAAGATAAATGGACTATCTGTGTTGGCATTTACCTCCATTTCCATCAAAGAAGACGTACTGAAAACACAGTACGAATTGGAGCGCCATGAGGAGGATCAAATGGAATAACTAGGTTTTAATTGTGGTAAATGATTGGAAATTCATAAAATTGTGTAGCAGTCTTGCAGTTTAACGTCCCACGATTATGCCCTTTTGGCTAAAGGAGACGATGATTAAAGCAAGGGAATGATAATAAAAGAATTGGTGGAATGAGAAGGTGAGAGGAGACAGAAGAACCCTGAGAAAACCATGTTGTCCACCACAAACTTACTTGACCGGGGGTCGAACCAGGAACCCCACACACCAGAGGTAAGCGCTCTACCATTGAGCTACCCCGTATAAAATTATGTAGAAATGAAAGTGAAACTCTTTGTGGTTTTATGGTATAATTTTTCCAAGGTGAACCTATGTAAAGCCCATTCAAAACGAAATAAATTCTTTTCACTTCGTTATTTATTTGGAACAAAAAATGTTTAAGATCTGGAATATATATTTATGTGTCAAATACTCTAGTTTATTGGGTTTGAATAAACACGAAGCCAATCGTTATCATTTGTTATTGTTTTTATTTAGGTTGAAGACTTGTTTGAACAGTTTGCCAAGAAAGGTACTCCCGTAGCAGGAATTGTTGCCGAACCTATCCAGTCTGAAGGAGGTGACAATCCTGGATCCCCAGAGTTTTTCCAAGGTTTACAAAAAATAGCCAAAAAGGTAGGTGTTATTAATTATGAACTCGCCTGGCTCTTCTGCATCCTGTTGACATCTGTCAGGAAAATTGCGACGTTTAAAATGTTTACTTTAACTATAACAGAAGTACCTTTTTTTCCGTTTGTTGATAAGATTGCTCTTGAAGCAACTTACACTATAAAAGTTATTATTTACTTCTTTAAAAAAAAATGTGTGTTAATTGTTGCCACTTTAAACTGAACTTTCTGGTTTGTTTTAGTAAAAGATTAGTAAATAAGTTTATATTAATAAAAGCTTTAACCGTAGAGGCATAACTTTTGTGTAAGAATATTCACAGAAAACAAGAAAAAGTAGAAGAAAACATTTCTGTGTGTGTGTATGTTCTTTCTTTCTTTCTTTCATCCATCCTTCCTTCCTTCCTTCCTTCCTTCCTTCCTTCCTTCCTTCCTTCCTTCCTTCCTTCCTTCGTTCGTTCGTTCGTTCGTTCGTTCGTTGTGTTGGCAGATACAGTGTGTCTCGTAACCGATTTTAACTAATTATTATTAAATGCTTCGTGATATTTTAAGTTTTAAAGTTTCGCAACGCATCAATGGGAGTGTGCAACCAGTTTGGAACGATTACAGTAAGGCATTAATTTAACGTTCAAATTTAATTAATGTAGCAAATATAGCCATCCATGTGGTACATTAATTAAATTTGTCCATTAAAATTACTGTGCTGTGGAGACCGCGGTGGCTCAGTGGTACAGTGTTCAGGGTGGGTCCCTGGTTCGATCCCAGCTCGCATGAAGTGAAATTTGGGGTGAACAAACACCGTGTGCGTGGTTTTTCTCGGAGTTCTCCCATTTCCACTCAATTTCTCCATTCCACCATTCCATTCATTTTTCATCATCACCGTCTCCTTCAGCCTAGCCGGCATAATCGTGGGACGTAAAACTGAAAGATTTAATTTATGTATGTGCGGTTGCGAAGTATGGCCACTTACTTTGAGGAAAGAACGCAAGTATTTGAAAATAAAATTCTAAGGCGAATGTTCAGACCCAAGAGGAACAGGAACGGGCAATGGCGGAAACTTCATAACGAGGAACTGCATAACTTATACCGTTGACCACATTGTTACAGTAATCAAGTCTATGAGGCTTAAGTGGGCAGTCATGCAGCCAGAATGGGAGAAATAGCAACACTTTGAAAATTTTAACTGGAAACCCAAACGGGAAAAGACCATTAGGAAGACCTAGGCGCAGATGGAAGGGCAATATTAAAATAAATCTCCAGAAATTGGAATACAAAGTAGAAACTGGATTCAGTTCACTAAGGACAGAAGTTATGGGGAGCTTTCGTGAATGCGGCATTTTACCTCCGTGTTCCACATCCCATAGAATTAGTTAATGAGATAGCAAATGTAGTTGGGAGGCAGAAATGAAAACTTCAACCAGGTATTTAAAAGAAGCGACGGCAGTTTAGTTTATTGATTATGAAGACGCAATATTCAACAAGAAAGCAACTGAAGTTGAGGCTTTCTTCATTCTTCTAATACGCAGTTGAGATGTTTTTGTTACTAATATGGTATGTGTATTAAACACTTACATTATATGGCACAATTTTAAGTGTAATATCCTATTTTAAATACTATTGTTCATAGCACAATTCACGAATTAAGGAACTTCCGATTTTACGAACAACCTTTCGTCCCAATGAGTCGTTTAAATCGAGGATTTATTGAACTTTTATTTAAAGATATTATTTGTGATATTTTCGTCTTAATTCAAGTTGTACTAGAAAAAAAAAGTCTACAAGTTTACGTCAATGAATTTTCAAAAGTATAAACTTATTGTGGTAAATTTACCAATTGGAAGTATTTTATTTAGAATAACTGTTTTTTAAACGGCAAATATGGGCCCTCTCTTCTTCTTCTTCTTCAAATATTATGAGGCAGTGGCGTACGCAAATTCGTCAAGGAGGGAGTTAAGTTTCCAAGTTTATATAATTTCCGTTGTTTGTATACATACTTTAATACGCTGAGTTGTTTATTTTGCATAATATCTTATTCAAGGGAGAAGATTAAAATACCAAACGTGTACCCCTTGCGTACGCCATTGGTGTGAAATCTCCTTTATACCGAACCTTTCAATCGTCAAAAATGTATGGTATTTACAGGTCACCGATCCTTACGAGTAATGAAGCCGAAGTGGGCGGATATGTCGCTCACATGGAAGTACGCAGTTGGTGAATAAGGGTTTTAGTTGTGAAAAATACCTTTGATTAGACCAAGAAGAAAGTGGGCGTTAGTTTAAAGCAGGCTTGCATAACAACAATCGGGATTGGATTGTATTGCCAGAGAATAGGTCGACGAGGAAATGAACCTTAGAATTAGTTAATTAACTTTGCTAATTTTTTTTAAAAAAATGATTTTCACTTATTTGAATTAGAGAAGATCTCACACTAAATCTGGGTTTAATTAAACAAAAAAATAATGAGATGTATATTAACTAGTATGAACATATATTAACTAGTAATCAGCCTCTTTACCTGTAGCATTTTGTAAAGCGCATTATCTCAGACAGTTTCCGAGAAAAAAACACTCAATTCTTAAAACTATCTGTAAGAAAACGAACTTCAAAAATTCCACCGATTAACCAGATGAAAAAAAATCTTCATCGTGTCATTTGTTTAGTAGCTAGGCTTCAAAATTAGGACCAATGAAAGAGTGAGTGAGTGAGGTGTACTCCAAAATTGTCTGCAAGATTGCGCTATGCAGGCTGCTACAAGTAAAAAGATTGTCTTTTTAATTATGTTGTAATTTACTGATAGTTACGTTAATGAAGTTGAATATATGGCTAAATCACACTAAACAGGTGGCGTTTGTCGCTGGTGGCGGCGTATATTAATCACTTCTGCTGCAACTATGCTAACAGTTGCAATGTATGAGCCCTGCTTAGTTTTTCTACATATTGTTATTAATAGAGACCGGATGTTGAGGCATTAAAAACCTGGAAAATAGGCTCTTAAAATTTAAAAAATAGTCAGTAAAGTAGGCACAAAAATGTAACTCGAAATAATAAAGATATATACTCAATACAATAAAAAAAAATAATAAATTCAAGTCATAGATAATGTCCAAAAATATAGAAACATCCTTGTTTGTTAATATCTTCTTTTATTGTATATATATAAAAACAATGCTTGACATATATTCCATGTATATTTGGTAAATACATTCTCTACAGCACTTTATTACTACATGTAACAGTCCAAATTTTATACACTTTATCAGTACATACACCAGTCCAAAGTTTTGCAGCATTTTATCTTGATCAGTACACATAGCAGTCCAAAGTTTTACGACATCTTATCACTATAAACAATACTTATATTTCTCGGAAGAGGCAAAATCCTTTCTTGAAATACTAAATTATATATATATTTTAACAAAAGAAACACTGACCAAAGCTTAAAACACATTTTATTTTAAATTATAATAACGTCTTACTATATATTTTTCTCCAATAAAGTCTTATTTTGAAGAAAATGCATAGAATCAGCAACATTAGGCACTAAAGCAATTATTAAGGCAGGAATGGGCGAAATAAGCAAAATAAAATTGGCTTAAATTGAAACTGTAATCCCCGATATAAACTTTAAAACGTTATTTTTGATCATATCTTTAATATTAAAGAATAGGCATTTGTCTAACATCTGGTCTCTAATTATTAGCAAAAGTCACTTCTTGTTTACTGTGCAGGTACAAGCATGAATCAGACAACACTGTGATTTTGCATTATCTCGCAGTACTCTTTTCTTTGTTCCTCATTCTGAACACTATTGGCATTTAAAGGAAATAAATTTCAGTTTTCTGTTGATTTAAAAAAAAATAACTAAATTTGAATTTTTATTCTTTCATCTGCTATGATATTTGATGTTTTGTCTTGCTTATCATAGCCTCATTACTTTAGTACTGGCGCAAATCCCGGGGGGAATGAGGGGGACATGTCCCCTCCAATCTTGGAACTGAGGGACTGTCTCCCCCCCCAATAATCCGATTTGAAATGCGTTTTCTAGGGAGAAATGTGATGATTGTGTCTGATTGCCACAAAGAAAAGTGAGATTAAATTGATGTCCCCCCAGAATAATCCTCAAATCTGCCCGGCTCCCAATGTTGAAGACAACTCTGCTCCCCTGATCCTCCACAGCATTGCTTTTCAACTTCATAAATATTTTGAACATCGCTTTAAAAAAAAAAAAAAAAAAAAAATCTTACTCGTCTCCCCAATGTTGAAGGTAGATTTCGCCGCTGCCTTAGTATATGGTGCTGTACCTTTACAGTGCATATCTTCTATTTCAATCGTAATTACAGATTTCCTATTATTTTATAGAACAACGCGGCGCTATTGATAGATGAAGTCCAGACCGGCGGTGGTCCTACAGGAAAGATGTGGTGTCATGAACATTTCAACCTAGACGGACCGCCTGATGTTGTTACGTTTAGTAAGAAAATGCTTCTAGGAGGATATTATCACAAACCAGAATTCACGTAAGTGAGCTGAAAAATAGAAATATTGTAAAGATAATTTTTGTGCAATATCATGCTTTACATCTATATGTTGCTAAATTAAAAAAAAAAAAAAAAAAAAAAAAACTTCAAAAAAATTTATTACATTATTACAACACTATCTTTACTCGGTAGAGGAATTACATGGATTGCTAACTACATTAAAGTTTTACATCATCTACAGTAAATCAGTGTCGTTAGTTGTTTTTAGCATTACATATATGTGCAAGGATTTCTACATACACTACAAGTAATAATTACGTACTCTGACTTTATTATTTTTATTATTACTCTTTATTATTTATTATGTAACTTTATTATTACTCTAACCCTCCAATCTACAATTTTCATCGACCAAAGCAGGACTTATCGCTGAACGAAGAGCAAAAGAAAAAAGAAATAAATACGTTAATCTCCTAGATAAGTATTGGTTTATTGCAATAGCAATTGAATCTAGTGGATCCTGGGATCAAGAGGGCGCAAAATTTATTAACGAAATTGGCAAGCGTATATCCATTAAATCAGGAGACACTCGAGCTAAATCTTTTCTAATTCAACGCATTAGCATGGCCATTCAACGAGGGAACGTATCCGCTATTATAGGCACGTTACCCACTGGTAAAAAACTAGAAGAGATTTTTCTTTCGTAATTTCTGACGGCATCTAGTACACTAAGAGCACCAAAATTTGGCAATAAAGTTAGAGAGATCTAGAATACATTTGAACCCCAAATCTTCTGGGAGTTAATTGTTACATTACTAATATTATTGAACAATTCAAACCTACATATATTATTTAAAAATTGTAACGTATATTAACCATGTTAACAAATTAGAAAAATATAAGTTTCATATTTTTTATGTAAAATGTAAAAAAAAAAAAAAATAATAATAATAATAATAATAATGATATGCAAAATGTAAGGCATAACTATTAACCTAGTGTGTGTAGTTTACATTATTATTATTCCTTTCACTTTTGCGTTTATATGTAAATGACGTGTCCACTTCAGATACATTGTAATACAGTGCTTATGTATGAAAAAAGGACGAAAATACAACACAGAGTCTGTCGGAAAAGTATCGGAACTGATGTTTTCTAGCCAAGGATGGATGGTTGTCTTCATGGTATGATGTTCGTGAGGATGTCAGGTATACAACGGGATCCGATTTAGTTGCCTCTGAGCTATTAAAGAGTGTGATCTGGAGTGACCAGTTGTTTTGTGATATCGTCAAAATCAATGTTAGACGATTTGCAGATTAGGAAAGTGTGTTCCAAATTGGTTCTAAAAATTTTGTCCGGACAACAGAAGGGAATCTATGTGTCGATTTGTCACGAACTCGGGGAGCATGTGGCGCTTGAGCCTAATGTTCTGGACAATGCGATAACCGGTAATAAGTTTCTAGCACAGCAAAACGTTGTAACACTGCCTCAACTTTCCTACAGTCCAGATCTGCCCAGTCAGTACATCCGACTTTTTTTCGCTTCTCTTAGATGAGACGGAGTGTGAAAGTTACGATGTAAATTGTGCAAGCACTTTCAGCACAATGTCCGTTGGAGATTTCGATTCCATACATCCTGGAGGCGTATTAAGCGTGGCAGAAGCGTTGGCAATGGTGTATAGATGCAAATGGATTTTATTGTGAAAAATTTTAATCCATTGTACATGATTATATGGTCAATAAATTGTTTCTCGTGAATGTAGTCTCGATATTTTTGGACAAATTCTGTATATTAAAATTCTGCGAGATATACAGTTTTTAACATTTTGCCAGATTTATTGATTCATTCTCGTTAGTCTGGAGGTGACCCATGTAAAAATTTGCGACACCGTAACATTTAGTATAAAGTTTTTTTTTCTTTGCATTTTATGATAGTTAGGTACTTCAACTTTCATATTATGACGGGTGCCACCCTGGCACTCGTGGGCAATTCTCGTAATCCTTTCAGATTTCCGGGATTTCATCCGGAATCTAAAGGTTCTATTTAAAAATAACAACTTAAGCCTGTAAATGTCACAGTGGTACAAACTATATATCAGTTGAAATGCAACAGAAAACACTTTCAAGTGATGTAATGCACATGAGATCAATACGTATAAGAGGGAATTTTAGTAGGAAAATTCCCCAAAATTACCTTTTCGCGATATTTCATTTGCTATGTGGCAGCGGCTTCAAAGTATTAGCAAAAACAAAGAAAAGAGGGAGAAGTCAATAGAAGAGAACATGGACAATCATTTATTCACATAATCAGGCCCGTATTTAGGTAAGTCTGTTTTGTGCTCGAGCACAGGGCGGCAGACTTTAGGGGGCAGCAAAATTTTGGAACTCTTTTTAAAATTCACAATAACGTAATACTTAAAACTAGCAACCCGCAGTTCCGCACAAGCGCGAGAAAATATGTTAGTGTTTAATTCGCTCTAGTTACAGTAGTTACTAATTAGCTACCTAATCTGATTATTTTTAAAAAGTCATTAACCCAATAGGTGAGGATGAACTTCATCATCATGAAAACTGATACCGTTAAACTCAGTGACCTCGAAAACTATGAATTCAACACTAATATCTGTCATTTTCGATTACTTTTAAAATCTCGCCCCCTCCCTGGGTAGTGAAGTATGATCTTGCAGTTGAATTGGATTAAAACTGTCACTATTGATCTCAGCGACCCCAAACACTATGAATTCAACTCTATATTGGTCGTTTTCGGGGAGGAGCAGCAAATTTTGTGCGGAGGGCGGCAAATTATTTAGAGCGCAGGGGCGCACAATATATATAAATACTGGTTTGCACATAATGTGCGGATATGCAGCCATACAAAGTAATAATGAAGATTAAATGGTCAGATCCTAGCCGTTGGAAACATCTAATAACAAGACCCGGCATGATGCATACCCTGCTGTCTTTCATTGGTTGCATTGGTCATCTTATGCAAGGAACTGGTTTGGAAGATCTGTTGTATGCAGCATACGGTGGGGTTGCCATTATGATGTCTGGAAAGGCATGTTCAAAGGCAATCAGAGCTCTGCGTATGGTAGTGACGGTACTTCTCGAGGACTTAAAAGTAGAATTGTGGACGTAAATGCTCTTTAGACAGAACTTGAGAAAATCCGACAGAATTCCAATGGTAGATTGTGAATAGACATGATAATACACTATTCTTACGATCTCAGAGAGAAGGAGATTGGTTGCTTGAAATGTATTGTCTGGAGAGCATAATACTGTATTTCTTTGCAGCAGAACACTGGAACTACGCAAGATATATCACGTGGCATGTACTAGAAATGGAAAATGCCTTACCTAGTAACGTAAGAACTTTTCTAGAGAAAGGAGAGCATGTCTGTAGACACAGACCAGATTCCTGGAATACTGTGCAGCTTGACCAGTTTGGAGAGCAAACTTACATCCGGTATGGCACAACAAAAGGTGACCTTGTTGGGATGAGTCTGTCTGTCTGGTCAAGTACGAGGGTGGGCCCTTTCGCATTCTATCTGCAACACATTGTCTATGTTAATGGATCCGATGTTCGAAACTTCATCTCATGATGTGGATTGTGGTACACATAAAGAAGTCAGACAAGGCAGACAAAACTTAGATGCTAATGACCGGAAGAAAATAAAGCTAAGTCTTTTTCAGTACATAGACCTGCTGCTGGATCAAGAAGAAACTGTAATAAACATCGTCTATTGGTTATCTTTCAACATAGGAATGTAGATCTTAATATTCTTCTTCAATATGAACTTTGTCCTATACCGTTCTCCCTGTTTGATGAATATGGCAACGTGCGAAAGTGTAACAAAGCAATACTGACAAATAAGCTTGCTGTCATGGTTTTAACTGACCCAAGACCAGATGTGCTACTAGTGGGTGGAAATGCTTTATTGTACCATATGCAGCGGCCAGTTAGTGGTAGTGTGTGAGATCTTTATTCCAACATATTAAAGGAAATCTTCTATGACCATGATACGAACGTAATCCTCGACTATTATAAGACTCCATTTATAAAGTCTCATGAACGGGACAGACGTTCATTTGGTGGTGCAGTGCAAATTGTTTCGATTCTCTCGACACCACTGCTCGCGCGAAGTGTCGTTCTTAGTAATGTGCATACCTATGTACTAAGGTACACCTTATTAATCATCTGTGCTCTATGGAACATTCTAATCCTCATGTAAAGTTTATAAATAGTGATAAAGCCGTGTTTACACATGAGGAAGCAGACGTTACACTTATCAATTACGCTCTGCAGATGGTTTCCCAAAATGGAAAAAAAAGTGTGCAGCTTCTTAGTGATGATACAGATGTGTTTGAACCAGATGCCCTTTTCTCTATGAAAAAGGTCAATGGTAAGATAATTGACACCAATGCTAGTGTCATTCATTTGGGTAAAAAATCAAAGAAATACTAGCTTTACACTCTTACAGGGTGTGATTCAGTCTCTTATCCATATCGTAAAGGTAAAGCTGCTGCATGCAAACTCTTACTGAAACACGAAAGCCTTAGGTTAGAGTTATTTGAAGAGATCCATATACGTCACAAGGAGATTTTTAAAGCTGGTAATAAATTCTTCGCCTTCTTGCACGGAGCAAGAATCTGCGAATCTATGAATCAATTGTGACACCATATCTTCACCACTAAAAAGGATGCTTCAACCAACCTGAAAGCACTGCCACCAACAGATTAGGCCATGCAGCAACATATGAAGCATGCCCACTTAAAGGTGATGTATTGGAAATCGGCAGACAAACTCTCTCCTCCCGAGTTATGTCTGGATGACTATGGATGGAAAGTTGAAGATGATATTTGTCTTCCACGAACTGGAGTAAAAACTGTTGGACCCCTAGAAGTGATGGAACTGATGTCCTATGGATATGTGTGTTGTAAGCAAAGTAATTGCAGTTTTAAATCGTGTACTACGTACTGCAAGTGTGGAGCCACTGATATGTGCATGAATGTGTATACCAAAGCGATTTCTGATTTTTACAACCCTATAAGCGATGTTGATGGAAATAGTGATACTGTTGATAACGGTGAAAGCTTTGTTGATTTGTCTTAAACCTACTAACTTTTGTTTCACTTGTAGAACAGCGAAAAATATATATATAATACTTTATATGTGAAAGAAAGAAGATTCTAATATACTTTATTAGTAGTGTTAGTTTTCGGTTATGTTTTAAGAGAAGTTTTATTCCTGTTCATACCTAAACGAATTTCTTTCAGGTTCTTTCGTAATACATGTAATACTGTGCTTTGTATAGCTGGACTTTTATAGTAGTTCCTTAAATTTAGCTAAATTTGATAACGTAATTTGTGTTATAAAAATTAATAAAGTGGAAAATCTTTAAAATCTGGATGTCTGATTTTCGTGATATTATTGTGACGCCATCATACCACCTATGACCACCAGAATGATCCAAATTTTGAAATGGACAAGCCACATCTTATTCTGAAAATATTACCTTAGTATTGTGTACTGTTAGTGAATTAAAGAGAACTTGTTGTGCGCATTACCGTTTGTTACGTAAGTTCGGCAAGTGCATAAGTGACGTCATAAATGACGTCATACTGAAAATTGCCCAAGGGTGCCAGAGTGGCACCCGTCGGAATCTGGAAGAGGACATCCCAATCCATAATAAACAGCAAAGAAAAAAACTTTATACGGTCCTCCCACCAACTCTGCCCGACTACGTATATTTAAATCAATTTAAGGTTGTAATGCTGCTCGTTATGTATCTGTAGCATTCGGGATTCACGTTTCTCATTCGGGATGGTGATTTACTTAACACTGTTGCCTATACTAGTAAATTTATGATAACTATTTCATGCAGTGGATATTTATTGAGATGTAAATAAGGGTATAAGTATCATTTTATAAAAAGAAGTATATGCCATGTACTACTACTACTGATAACATTATTTTATTTATTTATTTATTTACTCTAGACCTTCGCAGCCATATCGAGTATTCAATACTTGGATGGGAGACCCAGGAAAAGTAGTCTTATTAGGAGCTGTTATTGATGTTATTCAAAGAGACCAATTGTTATCCCTTGTACAACGGGTAGGAGACAAGCTCTACAAAGGATTAAGAGGGCTGGAAAATGAATTTTCGAATCTTATTAGCTCCACACGAGGAAGAGGAACATTTCTTGCTGTCAGCTGTCCAAGCACAAAGCTTCGAGATGACTTAGTTCGAAGATTAAGAGCAAAAGGTAATTGTAATAGGTGCTACTAATTAATACGAGATTTATTCCAAAAGTTTTGCAATGCGAATAAACTCAGTCTCATGGGGAAAAAAAAGAAAAAGAAAACTTCTATTAATAAATGTTCAAAGTCGTTTCTTTCAGCAGTAATTCACTTACGTAGTCCGTTTCTCCACAAATCAAAAACCTATGCCACTCCTGTGTAACATATTTGACCTCTGTGTGTGTGTATATATATTGTAATATTTTCTTAGGTAGAGTAATGTACACGGGATATGTGTTTTATTCCCTTCATTCTTTATTACGAAAGTACTGCAATACAGATTCTTCTTTTTACAAGACTGTGTCCGAAGACATATGCATGTCCCTTATTCCAGATCATCATGTTATCCCAAGTAGCTGGACAGGAGTATAGAGAGTGTTTATGTAGGAGAACTCCGGACCAGGCAGGGGGGCGCGGTGGCTCAGTGGTAGAGCGTTCACCTCTGGTGCTTGGGGTCCCGGGTTCGATCCCAGCCCCCGCCAAGTGAACTTTGTGGTGGACAAACACCGTGCTCGTGGGTTTTCTCGGGGTTCTCCCGTTTCCTCCCACTTTCTTCATTCCACCATTTCACTCATCTCTCATCATCACCGTCTCCTTTAGCCTAACCGGCATAACCGTGGGACGTAAAACTTAAAGATTTGATTTCATTTTTTTCCGGACCAGGCAGTCCTTGAAATTCGAGAAAGGGTTAACTCTTCCGTAGAATCTTTCGACCCGAGTAGTCGGAATAGGAATCTTCCGGCCCACACAGCCAGTGAGATAGGTGAGGAGTTTCTAAGGTCCAAGCAAGAAAGGATTGGTCAATCCTAGTCAGACTCACGGTGTTTGGTGCTTTTATACAGAATTTTCTGAGTTCTTAGGCCATCCTCATTGCTGGCACTGCTGTCATTGACATAGCCATACTTCGGGATCATGTGATGGCTAGTTGATAGTTGAAGTGTCTTTTGCTGTTGTTTATAGTCAACACATGGTAGAATATTACATTATACATGTATAACATCCTAAAGTTACATATATGCAAATCAGATGAGTATCGGGGTAATTAAATGTCTAGACATGATTATTGTGTAGAAATTCTATTATTTTGCGATGTGAGGAGAGGCATTATCGTAATGAAAGGATAAACCACGAATTTTAAGGGTTTCAACGTCTTTTGATAATCATGCTTTCTGTCTTAGTTAACACTAACGTAATAGCCACAATTGGACCGTGTTTCAAAAAAAAACACAGCATGCATGACTTTTTTTTTTTAGTGTTTACGGAGTTTTTTTCAGTTGTTGGTATTGGCTATTTTCATAAATCCATACACACTTTTCGACTTTCATAATACGTTTGGCTGTCATAGTATGTCATGGTGGTAATGATAGTCCTCAAAGCAATTTTATGCCCATCTCGGTTGAGCATATCTAAGATTTCACGATCAGATATGATATTCTGATTGTTGGGAACCTGACAATTGACGCGGTACCCATCACAAAACCACCACCTTCAGATTAGTGCATGTAAAATTGTGTACACTTACGAGAATCCAATACCTATGGCCCAGTGGCGTAGCAATAGGGTAGGCAGAGTAGGCATTGCCTACGGCCGCAGGGATTTCGATATATTAGGGGCGCCCCAGGTTTTTAATAAAAAAGAAGCAAGTTTTCGTGGTCTTTCTTTTTTAACATGTTAAGAATAAAAATTCCTGCTCACTTCACTCGCAGTTTATTACATTTTCGTATCAAATTATTGAGATTATTGTAAACTCGTCGAGGCTGTAGCACTTTATGATTAAGAAATTAATCCTCCTATATTACATGTACTGAGCTTACTAACTTTAAATAAAATTCCCTGTGCAGTAGGCCTCAACAATAATGACAAATTCTATTACCTATAAGATCTGGATTATAACGAGTTAAAAAGTGTCGCCATGATTGTAAGGCACAGTACAATTGCCACGTACCGCGGTTACACAGAAGCAAGCACAAGCACCAAGGGTCGGGCAAACCGGGCAACTGCCCTGAGCGCCAATGACAGGGGACACCCAAACGAGCACCCCAAAATAAAGTTTCGAACTTATTTTCTAATATCACTGTAATAAAATATTAAATATAGGCTAGGACTAGGTGTGTGGGGGAAGTGGGAGGTGGCAAAAAGAAACTTTGGCCGGGTGAAAATTTTGCTCTTGAATTGCACCTCTCTGATCTGATATAAGACTTTGCAGAAGCAAAAGTGAGAAAGAAACACTTCTGATTTTGTATAACAATTTATCGATTTGAAAAACTGAAAATATAAGCATTTTTTATAAGCTTATAAAAAATGCTTATAAGCGGTTTCACAAAATTTTATTATTTATTTTAAAATTATGTAAAATCGTAACATACTATATATATATATATTAATTTGAAATCTTTTTGGTAATATTGATGGATACATTACTGTTTATTTACACTACCGTTGCAAAAAAAAAAAAAAAAAAAAAAAAAAAATCCGAATTTTACATGAGTATATTTTTAATGAACAGGGCACTCTGTCCAGTTATACTTTTAAAAGACATACCACAACGATATAAAAAGAAAAAAACGGTCAATACCCTCCCACTGATAATTTCGAGTTTATGGCCGTTTCTGCGCGTATGCATAAGTTATAGATGGTCATGCATGCGGCCTTTCGATGGTTGAGGGGGCGCCACTAGGGATTTTGCCTACGGGCGCCAATAGCCTCTTCCATCATCGAATATGTTCATCTTTGGAACTATGTACCGCAGCCGCATTGTCCTGCCTTAATGCATAGCGTGATCGTCTTTTACCAAGTTCGTTTTCCAGAGACGTATAGCCCTGATGAAACTCCTTAATGAGCTAAAAATCGTTGCATACGTTGAAGCCTCACCCTTAAAAGTTGACCTCGACTGGTCATGGCAGTCTTTACCCCTCAAAGAAACACAAAAGTCGTTAGAAGTGGTTTTAAAATGTGTCTCGTAAAATTCATTCCAGCACTGAAAATACCCACACTTTCGATAATAGATGACTGGTTTGTGCAGAAATAACAGGATTGTACCTGGATTTCTTTGTATTTGAGGACCCTTACCTGCAACAAGAGAGAGAAGGGGGGAAGAAGACATAGTTTTATGCATGTTTCTTATTGCAAAGCTGACTGACTTACTCTTGTATACTAAATATCAAACTTTGAAATGTTTCACAGAAGAAATAATTGCTGGGTTGGCGAAAAATTGAGCTTTAGTCTTTCGCTTGGTCACTAGATAGGGATTAGTTTTTCTGAATCTTTTCCAGCGATGTTCTACGTATAATTTGATCATTATCCATCATTATTTGGTTATTTACCCCAAATTAAGATTCCTTCATGTACTGCGATCCTCAGCTAACCTTCCTTAATGATAATAGTATGATCTTCCAAAATGGTTGCCTCACTGGATTAACAATATTTCCATCAATGACGAGAAAATGACGATCGTTTCCTGCCCGATTATATTTAAATTATTAATAGCAGTGTTTTAATACATTATAATTCCTCTGCAATTTCCTGATAAAAACGTAGTGACGGTATGACTCGAAGTCTTAATCACCTGATTCGCGTCCATTCCAAACCCCTAGTTCCAGCATGAGACGGCAGATGACAGCACCGAATATACGACGAACAGCCTTTTCTACTTACTCTTCCTATTACTGATCATGCAGCAGTAAAATGCTTTTTCATATCTGCTGTTCGCTCAAAATCAACCTCTGAGACTTAAATTTTCCATGGTATATGTTCTACAACAGTGGTGTCCAATTACAATAAGCCTGAGGGCCATAGCTGTCTTTACTAGTAACGTGGAGGGCCGCAACTATTATTATTATTATTATTATTATTATTATTATTATTATTATTTGTTTGTGACAGGAAGTGGCGTATTTCTTGAGGCAGAGTTCGAGGAAGAAAGGGTCTCCTTTTATAAGGGTCTCCTAGACCAGATGTATTTGGTTATTGAAGTAATCGTCCCTTTCAGCAACAATATTTTGCCTGTAGTTACATTACCGACTGCAGTGAGTGTTGCCATGGATGCCCGCGCCTTTTTGTTGTACAGAAGTGGTAAATGAATGGCTTATTTAGAAAGAAGAGTGGAAACATTAAAAGAATGAATAAATATAAATGAAAATATTATCAGTAATAACAATCGTAAATCGTGAGAGCTTTATGTGGAGGAAACGGGAGTACCCCGAGGAAACCCACGGATTCGATGTAGTCCACCACAAACTTACCTGGGCCGGGGATCTAACTCTCACGCACCAAAGGGAAGCGCTTTACCACATATATCAATTAATAGTTAACATCAAGCTGAAAAAGATAACGTGTTTGAGGGCAAATTCTCATGTGTAGTTTACGACTAAATAAATAAAATTTAACGAATTTTTGTGGCGTTAGAAAGTATGTCGGACGTTACTAATAATAAAAATTGACTGTTTTTATTTTGTCTAGGAAATTGTTATTTATTTATGAAGCGAAACACACCGTTAACGAGCAGATTGTTGTTTGTCTTCTTCTAAGGGTACACATACGGTTATATCGAAAAGTCGGGGGCCAGAGACCAACTTTCAGAGGACACCGTAATGTAGAGGTTAGAGCATTAGACTCACGTCCGTGTGGTCCCGGATTCGATTCCCGGCTGATGCTTACCAAATTTCTGGCGTACACCCAGCGTCTTGAGGGAAACTGGGGAGTCACATGAATAAAAGACGTGACGGCTAGTAGGTCTAGAAAGCTTTTGATACGTTTGTTAAGAGACAGGATGACGCTGCGAGCTGACCATTTGTTCGTCACTGGTTGGAGGTGATTCAGCCGGTCGCCAACAGATGGAGCTAGTTGAAGCGGCTCAGGCCCACAAAGGGCTTTTACGCCAAATGGTTTGATTTTATAGGTCAACTGCGTTATGAGTAAAGATACAAAAAAAAAAAAAAAAGAGGGAGGAAAGCTGTTGCAAATAGGTGGTTTTCCGTCTAAAATGATGAAAATTTTTCCAATAACTATAGTTGTATTGAGCTTCATACTGGTTGCTCCATATGTCAAATGAAAAACAACGTTCCCAGTTCAGCAGGCTGTTCCCTTCAGGCCTCACCATACCAACAATATAGCATTGTTGAACAACTGATTGGAAATGCTCTAAACATTGTTCGGCGTAAGCTCTAAACTGCGATAAACAAAGCGACTTGAATCTAAATCTCGCTGATTTGCTGTTGTCCTACCGACGCTTGTACTCCTCCGCAAAATAGTTCATGTGATTGCATTATTACTTTTACTATGAAGCTTCATATAAAACTGCTATATTATTATAAATGAAAAAAATATAATACGGATTATCTAATAATACTGCAGTCGAGTGTGGCTAATGAAACAGTAGAAATAAACATTAAGCATGCGCAGTAATTATGGCGCCAACTCAACTGTAGACGAGTGTTCTGCTTTTAAAGTCTGCAAGATGGCTGGCATGAATCCCGGTTCCGCGAGTGTTGTGGTGAAACATCAACTAGGCAAACCTTTACTCACTAAGCAACAGTTGTTTACCAGCGAAATTCAAATACTCTTTTTTTTTTTTTTAATCTTTCGAGTTTTTTCTTTCTTTTCTGCTGCTGCTGTAAGTATCTGGACAACACGAGACAGTATTGTCAAAATGCACGTGTATAATTTGCTCCTCCCCGTGGGGAGTGGGGGATCACTAGCCAGTCGTATTTGTGACAAGCGGAAGGATACAAATATTTTGTTTATAGAGCTTACGCTGAACAGGGAATAGGTTCCCTCACAGAATAATATGCACGTTGCCCGTGTCATTTTTACATGTCTGTATATTCAGTTCGTACAGTCTGCTTAACTGGCAACGTTGCTTTTTCATTTAACATAGAGCGCGTTACCAGTGTGGACTTCAAACGGTTTCCAACAACTTTCCTTTCTTTCCATCTTTTGTATCATACTCGTAACGGAATTAACCTGTGGCCTTGGACATTTGATACACCCGGTATATTCTTTACACACATACTGTTTGTAAACAATTGGTTATACTCTTTATCCTTACTTAGAGAAAAGCTGTTGTTAGAAATAGTTTATAAATAAATGTCCTTTGTGGTAAAATCTTGTGTAAGATAAAAACCATTTAAAAGAGAAATTATTTCACATATACATCAATGTGTACATATTAACATTCTAATGCATAGAAAAGATCGAATATTGTTACCAGTGTGGTGTATCAAGGGTTAAGGGCTATCTTCCTACTATACGCAAACCCCACTGTTTACTTATCCATGTAGTTCTTTGGATATTTTTCTTGGATGGTTTCTTTTTTAATTTCTAAGGGTTTGCGAAATACAGGGTGTTTGAGTCAATTAGTTCCTTTTTTATTTTATTCCTGTGACCAAACGAATTAACTACATTAACAATCAAAGCATCTCTGTAAAGAGAACTGTTCTAAGTTTCATTACTGGCAAACAAAATGTATGATATGTTCACTGTGCCCCACCTATTGCGAACCTCCCGCTTGCGAATCGTGAAGTTCTGGCAAACCTGTCTACAGATATATCTATTGACAAGTATGCAGCAATTAATGATTGCCATCCGCAAATCTTGCAGTGTACGAGGAGCCTAGTGAATACTTTCTCCTTCAGGAATCCCCTCAGGAAAAAATTGCAGGGGTTCAAGTTAGGGCTGGTGGGTGGCCATGAAAATCCGTAATCAAAGAGCGCCGAAAATCGATTTGACACCACTTGGTCCTGGAACTTGGACTGGAGATAATAGGCACTTCTACATTCGTATGAGGTGTAGCCCCTTTTGAGACCACTGTCGTAATGGGAACCTTTTCCGTCCCAATTCATGAAGAAAAAAAAGTCGCCAACATTTCCTAGTAATTTTCCGTAGTGATGTAGCCATCGAAGAAGGGACCAGTCAACCCGTTGGTTGACAGTGCATACCACACTAACAGTTTGGCCAGGTGAAGGGTGCTCTCCTTGATCACGTGTGGATCTTGCAGTCTCCAGAAACAGAAATTTTGTCTGTTTACATCTCTCATGAGGTGTAAGTACGCTTCATCTCTCATCTACAGTTTATCCAGCACATCAGGATTTTCTTACATGTGATCTCCGAATTCACATGCGAACTTTTCCCTCTTAACACGGTTATCGTTCCTTACCCCAGAAATATATGAATTATGTAAGGGAACATCGCAGATCGTGGCAAAGAATACGCCGGTTCTGGTCAACGATACATTATTTCTCATAGGGAAACATCTCAACGATTTCTTCGTTGGAGAGTCCACAACACTGAGACGCATGATCTCGATGTTTCCAGGTGTGCGAACGCGAAGCTTGCTCCTTCTTTTTTCTTTCCTGTAACGTTTCCCGAGGCACTGAATTGCTTCGCAAACCTTTTGATTGCAGTTTTATCTGGAGCAAATGAACACTTTTACTCCTTCGTGAACTTTCTTTTTACTGTACTTTTCTTTCAAGATATCACCGTACAACACGCGATTTCTGTTCCATGTTTAAGAGTGGTGATATTTTGAAAGATATAAGTTTCAAGTGTTGCAAAATGTCAAAACAAACTTTGAATTCTAGTGTACATGATAATATCACTAACAGCGCTCCGTCATATTTTGTTTGGTCACAGTAATAAAATGAAAAAGGAAGTAATTGACTGAAAAACCCCGTGTATAGTATTAAAATAATAACTCTTGATGCACTACACAAATAATAATATTCGTTTACATATATATATATATATATATATAATTTATATGGTATGAAAGGAATTCTGCAGTAGAAAGATTAAGTTAGTGCATCGTTAAGCAATCAATACTTTGTATTTGCTGAAATTCTAAAACGAATAACGTGAAAGATAAGAATCAGTAATTTATTGTGGTAAAGTGTTCCGTTTTTTAGTTTTTTTAGAATGGTATTAAAATTAATAAAGCCTTGTTTTCTGTGATAATGTGTGTTCTGATAACCTTGTTCTAGGTGTTCATACCGGAGGATGTGGCGAATATTCTATCCGACTAAGACCAGCCCTGATCTTTGAAGAAAGGCATGCCGATATATTCCTAGACAAATTCAGAGAAGTTCTACGGGACACAAAATAAAGCAGTAACAATGTTTAAAGTATACTAATGAAATCCATGTCTTCCAGAAAGAAATAATTTGAAATCGTTCTTTGGAAAAGCAAAAAAAAAAAAAAAAATAAATGCAAATATCAGCTATAATGTATTGCGTAAGTAGAAAAGCGTTTTAGAAAAAGGCTTAAAAGGTAGCTTAATTATTATTATTATTATTATTATTATTAGATATGAATATGTAATGATGTAATTATGATTTGTAATTTAATAGAATATACCCACTTAAGAGGTCTAATTACTGCGAAATTAAAATACCGCCAATTTTACAGTAATTGTGTGATACCTTCAAATAGATAAAAGATAATCGAAACGTAAAACAGAAGAATCCTAGACAATATTATTCTGGATGAGGCACCGTTATCACGAGTCACCTAGTAGCTTCCCGTTTGCAGCGATTTAGAAACGCGAAAATAAATGCCGATTTTCTAAATGGCTGGAAATCGAAAGCAGATAAGTGCGTCGTGATAACCGTATCTCATGTAAAATAATATTGTCTAGCGAGCTCTTGGTCCACTTTTCGATTATCTTTTATCTATTTGGAAGATATCACATAATCACTGTATAATTAGCGGTATTTTAATTTGGCCGTGATGGGAGCCTTCATAAGTTTCGACTGTAATTATTTTGCAGCGTAGCCAAAACCGAGTAAAATGTATGAAATATGATGATTGTTAATAAATATTGTATTGTATTGTATTGTACAGTCCACAGCAAAAGTGCATACCTGCGTGCCTTTGTCTACAATTTTGACAACGAGTGTACCAATTTGAGTACGTTTTAAGGGTTTTGTTAAGTTGAGAGTGTTTCACTCTCTCTCTCTCTTTCAGACGAAACATAGAAGATGCAATAACAATTTTATAATGTAACGTTTCAGTAATTTCAAAAGCTTTGATCTAAAATAGACAGCTTTCAAATTTATCACTATTAGGCAGCACGTTAATTGCAGGGTTGTGTAAGCTCATTTTTTAAAAAGTAATTGTGCTTAGGTCATGAACCGAGTGTAAAATGTGAGTGAGGCTTAATGTTCAAACTTGTAAATAGAAAGAAGCTAAACTAATTCATATTTTGGAAAGCAGTTAAGCTCAGCTCATATTCAAAGTGAAAGGTATGAGCTAGGTTTATGCTCAATCTCATAATTTGGAAAACAAAGGGAATAAATGTTTTTCTTGCATTGAGGTCTTGAACATGTATGCAAAGTTGTCGGCTTCTTCTTGGAATACTTATATATTATCCGTACAAGTAAGGATGGAAATAAACAAGATCCTACGCTCAGATTTTTTTCAACACTTTCACAAATATCAGTCTAAATATACATCGATCTCCTTGAAGCATAAGTGTCTAACGATATATATTTACATAACTAACTTTTAAAATTGAAAAAGAAAGTTGTTTCCAGTTTCATTGTTTTATGACTTTATTGACTTATTTTCAACCTTTCTCTGCTTTTTAAACAAAGCACATTTCAAATGTGCAAGTAGACCAACAGTGTTATTAGATTAAATAAGTGTTGTTCACAAATTAGGATTGTAAAAAGTTCACTATCTCATAGTAAATATTTTAAGCCTTCTATTGCTTATATTTTCTATTTTTGGACTGGAAAGAAGTAAGAAAATGTAAGGGTAAGAATTGGGAAAAGAATTCTTGGTTTTCATATACGTATATATATATATATATATATATATATATATATATATATATATATATAAGGTGTTCTAAATATGGTGGCCACGGACAACAGAGCGCTGTTATTCAGTTCAGGTGAAAATAAAGCGAAAATGCTATATAATGATATATCCTCCGGGATCTCCTTCAGCCGCTATGGAGAATCAAAATTTCACTATGTGCCAGCGTCGCAGATTCACCTGGAACCATTAGTATTGCTCTACGAATCCATCAAACAGTTACACCGATTGTTATGCTAATAAGTGGTGCTAATTTCAACATCTATTGACTTTTACTGCCATCTGCAAAGAATCGATGTAACTATTTAATGAATTGGTAGAGGTTCTTTATCTGCGACATTACCACATAGTGCAAATTGCGTCTGCAGACGAGAACCCGAAAGATATACATACAATTATATATATATATTTCGCTTTATTTTGACTTGTAAAATAATGTTCTGTGGGCGCCATTTTTAGAACATTCTAATATATATATATCTGGAGTAAAAGTATCCTGTTCTTTTTTTGGAAATTGTTTGTTAAGGTGAGGAGAAACGACCGAATAAGCGTTATTTTGTAACGTTAATAAATAAAACCTCGGTAATTTTTGTAAACGTTGTCAAATATAGCGAGGACCAGGAGACATCTAACATAAATAAATCCAGTACTCAGTATCATATCAACTAACTTCCCACTTTTAAAATAAATAACCTGCCCCACAACAGAACTCTAAAAAAATAAGCGCGTTCATATGACGCAGTTCCTATCCAGCCCTGGATAATTGTGGCGACGTACGGTGATATATTGCTAAACAAGAAGTAGGTTTTTAAAAACATTGGCTATTTTAGATTATAACATTGTCTAACTATCGAAAAGTTACATTATAAAATGTTAATAGTTTCTTGTATGTTTAGGGATGTTTTACAATACGAGGGGCGTCCAATAAGTTATCTACCTAGACAGGAAGGAACGCAGATAGGCTCACCTGGTCATCACCATTTTTCGATGTAGTCCCCATAGAGGTCTATGCACTGTCACCACTTTGTGGGCAGCGAAGAAATCCCAGAAAAGAGGTCATCTTGGTCATGGCCTGCCTCTCAGGATCCCAATGGTGGGCCCATATGTCGTCCCTTGTCACCAGTTGAGCCAGGAATTTGTCCTGGTTCTCCTTAAAGAAGTCCAACAAGTCTTGGGAGAGCGGTGCCCCAACTTCTGCAAATCCATTGTTCGCGGCGTTATACAAACATTCTCCTCACGACCACTGACTGACCTCAAATTGCGCAGCGGGGTCTCCCCCCCCCCCACAGTGGTTGTGGTGTGCATGTCAGAAGTCATTATGCTCCACCCCTCCCTTTCTGTCTAGGTAGATAACTTCGTACATTAAAAACAAAAGTGTTCCTCAGTCTTGCGCAACGTAAAAGAATAATAATCTCTTTACATGAAAGAAATTTATGATCAAATTCGCCTATTTGCTTCAGAATTATTAACAAAATAATATAGGAAACGGTAGGTATGCACTTTTGCCGGCAAGTGTTGTATTCATCGATTTGTGTAAAAAGAAGAAAAAAAAAAAGATGTATTATTTTTATAGGGAGATTGTGTATTATAGGTAATATGTATCAGAGTGTGAAGTTGAAGATAAATGAGATGTGAACCTTAGAGGGAATTGATGAAGTAAGAGAGCAAATGTTTTAATAATAGTAATGAACTAAATATTTTTATTATTATTATTATGTTATGTCGACAATTTCAATGGAACTCGGGAAAGGGTTCACCAGTTTGTCACAGGATTGTGTATAAAATTCTATTGTATAAAACATTGAAGTGAAATTCATAGTAAAGAAAAAAAAAGTAAAAAACATTCATTGAAATTCCATGAACAAAAATAATAATTTACAGTACTGGTCCGAATATTGCATGCTATTTAAATATAAAAGCAGTTTCGTAAAAACCATATTCGTATTATAGTGGCACCTTAGCCCTTTATACTGAAGAAGGGAAAGAAGTTATTATAATCAGACAGGACTGTACCATCTGTATCTGCGATTGCGCTTTGTCGTTTCGTAACTCGTAAAGGTCAGACATATACGAGGGGCAGTCAGAAAGTTCTCGGAATTTGGTTGTAGCTTTCTGTTACCAGAATACAAGCACACATTTACTTAACTGCCTTCAAAGGTGGTACATTCGAAACACACACACACACTTGTTTCAGCGATCCTGCGATTCCTGGAAACACCGACGAAAATCCTCTTTTGGTATCTTCCGAAGTTCGGCTGTTGCCTTCGTTTTGATCTGTTCTTTGACGGGTACCTTTGAGGCTCACTTTTAGCATGGGAAGAGACAAACATCCCTTGGTGCTAAACTATTTTTTATGTCTATCAGAGTCTCTGAAGCCGATTTTCCCTCATTTGCACATGAACTTGATGGTTGAGCGTTGGTCGACCTGTAAAATTGCTCTAACTGATCAGTACACACATCTCCGTTCAGCTACACGTTATTCGTGCACTGCCTGTTAAGATGTGTTGACACCTTAGATTCATAAGTAGGCAACCTAAGGACTGTATTGCACAAGATTCATTGTGTTTGCGTCACAAATGCGAAAACAACAACATTCCGGGAAGTTTTTGACTGCTCGTCGTATATAGGAAATGTTAATGCATTATGTTGTGGTTGAATTTGATTGACACCTAAAATTTGCGATTAATGTATTTTCACTACACTTCCATGGAGTATTCAGATCTATCTAAAAATACTTCCCGCATTCAATTCTTTTTTTTTTTCTTTTTTAATAATATAAGTTGCAATGCAAATTGATATCGCAAGGTTTCGTTACTTTGCCTATTTTGGTGTCATGTTGGCGAATTTATAAATATGGTTCTGTGATGCCATATATATTGTATATTAATGTTTCCCTGATTGCTGGCTGACCAGCATTTCCCAGGCTATTGACTGATTACTCCGAAGATGCCGCAATAAGGGTTGGTAAGATGATTTCTCTTGTTTTCCTTTCCACTGTTATTAAAATATCAATAGGGATCAGTAAATTAAAAATAAGTAGTGAATTTTTTTTATATATATTTATTTTTCTATTTAACTCACAGTATATTATTGAGCTAACCACCTATGATACATTAGTTCATTATTATTTTGATTATTGTTCGATTTCCAGAAATCGACGTAGTGTTCTATTAAGCTTTCGGCTCAAAATATTTTCCTTTGAGCTCAAGATTTCTAAACTGACAGCTTTCAAATAACGACAGTCCGCTTACTAACGTACAGGGCAATTGAGTTCTGGTGAAGTTTAAAAACTGCCTTAAGAGATTTGTTTGAATACTTTTTTCTGTTTCTTTGCATTACTGTACTACGGTCATATAGATGTAAATATAAAATGATTATAATCTTGTACTATGAAACATATTTACCTGTTTCGAAAATAATAATGGGACATTATTTAGTTTTCTCCCAAATCAATTAGTAGTGACTGTGGTTCACTTGATAGTAATTATGGTTCGTTGTTTGTAACTGGTGTAGTCATGAGTGTAAATACAGTGTTGACGTACGGCATAAAACACGAAACCAACTTGTGCTAGGTAGCTACTAAAAAGCACGAATGCTATCTAAGTCAGGCGTGCGTCCATAAGGAGCAGGCGCGTCATCGACGGTGGGAATAATCATAATCGAGGTATTTACAACTTCTGACTATAAGTCACAGTACCGTTTCCGGAGCGGTCGATGGATTTGGGGGAGATACTAAATGCCATCTATAATAATGTTATTTTAATACTTTCTTTTGGAGGGGGGGGGGAGGTACACATAAGTGTAGTGTAAGTGTGAAGGAAGCCTAGCGTGAAAAACGTTGGAAAACACTGCCACAAGGAGAGTTCTTTCTACAAATATATATATATATATATATATGTAATGTAACGTAGAATGCGCTTTGAGAAGAAAGGAACTTCTTCTATTTTCATAACAAAATTAAAATCAAATTGTCTTCTTTTCCTTCTTAGCATTTTCATGACAGAATGAAAAAAAAATCAAAATGTGAGATGCTTTTTACGTTTGTCTAAAGTAAGAAATTATTGACTGTTTGGAATATATTTTCATAAGTAACGTACCTCACGTTTGTAATTCTTGACATACGTTTCAATCCGTTGCGAGAATCGTCTGGATAGGGGAAATATTAGAATTTTAATGAAAGGTAAACATAACCGAAAATGAGTAAAAATTTTCTTGCATTGAAGGTGAAAACTGGTTTATATTGAGTGAATTTACAGATATGGGTAAATGGCTGGGATAGCTATAGAAAGAAATAAAAAAGAAAGAATTTTCCTCAGAAGATGAGCCTTGCCATGAATTGAATATTATATGGATATTCAAGAATTTGGGAACGTGTGGTAATTTACTTATAAAATGGGAAGGTTTTATTGTAACTTAGGCAGTTATTTTGCTATTATTTCATAACAAGCTAATTTAGGTGATAAATTTGATTGATAGTAATGAAAACAAAGACAGCTACATTAAAAATACCTGAACATTTATTCGGTACCTATAATCTTAAGTCTTCCTTCGACTGTGATATACATATATATTATTATGTGTAATATTCTGTGTACACTTTTGGTTCTAGTCATTTCAGGTACAAACATATTGAATAATTTCGTTGCTACAAATCTTCGAATTGTGAATAAGATGATACGTCTATTATTTTTTTCTTTTTTAATTGTGAACTGTAGATGTGGTGTGGTTACATAGTTCATGATTCTTGTTTTATAAAATCCTTTTGTGTGTATAAAGTAATAATTCAGAAGGGTTACTACAGGGTCTTCCAAAAAGAATGGTGGGATTTCTTGAAGCTGCTGTGTCGGAGTGATAGCACTTGCGTGGTTGAATGATATACCGTTTTGTTTAGCAATTGAAATCGTTTATTCAGTGGAAACATAAATGCAGTGCTACCAGAATCTACGATACTGCGACAAAAAAATGTTAAAGTATGTTTGTAGTTAGTATGTTTCTGTGTGTGTGCATCATTCACAGCACAACACACGTCCAAATAGTAATCTGGTCACATTATCGACACTGTACGCAATAAACCCTACAAGAAAATGTCCAATGGTGTGCAGTCTCCCACTGTGCTCTAAATAATTCCCCTTCCCCCCCCTCCCCTCCGCACAAACTTATGTCTCAAACACAGAAACAAGTCGTGATTTTGCAAACATACTAGCTCTTGTTGAGTAGTAGTTTAGATATTACAAGTTACAAAAGTTACAACGTAATTTTAAATGGCCTAATTCTCAATGATTATTATGATCTGGTGTTCTGCCAGAAGCTAGGTGTTTGCCTTGAAGGTCCCTAGGCAAGGCGAACCGATGGTAGTTTGCAATTGCCTTTCATGGGATGATGATGACGTACTAAGGACGGGACCTACAGCTCAACTTGGGATCCGAACTACTTGTTTCCACCGAGAATCGAACCCCTTGATTACAGGGCAACAAGCTTAACCACTCATCTATTGTGGACACATTCTCTCAATACTGGCATTAAATTTATTCGTGTAGATTTTAATTTACTGTCGGAGAAAATGTATTCAGTTAATTCTTAATCAACCGTTATGTCATTTTTATATTTCATAGTTTCACTTGATCAACGATTCATAAAGTTCCTTGGCACCAGACACAATTTGTTTGCAGCTGAGATGTGGAGGTGCTAAGTCCCCATAAGAATAACATGGGGGTATTTTAAAAATAATCGAAAACAGCCGGTATTAGAGTTGAATTCATAGTTTCTGGGGTCGCTGAGATGAATAGTGAGAGCTTTAATCCAATTCAACTTCACTCAGGTCATACTCCACTCCCCAGAAAGGGGACGAGATTTTAAAAGTAATCGAAAACGACAGATATTAGTGTTGAATTAATAATTTTCAAGGTCGCTGAGTTTAACGGCATCAGCTCTCATGATGTTCGTGTTCATCCTCATCCCTTGGGGTGGGAGAGGATTACTTTTTAAAAATAATAAGATAAGTTAAATAATTGATAACTACTGTGATTAGAGCGAATTAAACATATTAACATGTTTTTTCACGCTTGCGCGGGACTCTGCGGGTTGGTAGTTTTAAATAATAATTTATCCTGAATCTTTAAAAAAAATCCAAAATTGTGGTGTACTGTGCTCGAGTACAGAATAGCACTTACCTAAATAATGGTGTGAGGTCAGGGGCTCTTAGGGACAAAGAATTTATCCTTGACGTCCGATTCATTGTACTTCAAAACAAACATACAAAGGGCGGAAACAATACGACCAAAGTGAGGAATGCTCCATTTTGCTCCAAGATCTAGAAGACATCGTTTGGACTCATGTCGTGCTGTGAATGGTGTACACATTAGAAACATACTGACATGCAACCGATTTTTTTTTTTTTTTTTTTTGTGGGGGGGGGGGTCACAGCATAGTGGATTCTGGCAGCACTTACATTTGCTTTTGCACCTAATAAACGATTTGAGTTTCAAACAAGATGGTGTATCATTCAACAATCCAATTGCCATCACTCCTGCTCAGCAGCTTCATGAAATCTCACCATTCTTTTTCGAAGACCCTGTATAATCTCACAATTAAACTATAGAGAAGTACACAAATATATAATCAATTGTGCTGATTAAAAAAATGTTTTGTTGAAATAATTTGTCAAGATGTTGAAAAAATGTTTTGTCAAGAGCTTCCGTTTTTTATGTTCATTGAGCTTCTTCTATTCCATATTCAGACCTGTTGCACACACACACACACACTTCTCAGTAACATGATACAAAACTCTTACACTTAATGCTGAAATTGAAGTGATAATCACTGAATTGTGTAAGTATATGCTTTCGAGAAAATTAATAGCATCGACACATGATTATGTTTTTCTTTTGTTGGGTTAATAAATTGTTTGGAGATCAGTGAATAGTAATGAAGGTGTTACCGTAATTTCAAGCAAGTATACAATAGAGTTGGATTGTTTGAACATCACTATAAAAGTAAATATCGTAGCTACAAATGTGTTTATTTCAAATACTGTGTATGATTAACATAACAGCTCAAGTGGTGTCTTCCAAATCATGTCTTCCAATGTTATATAAAAATACATTTCAAAAAAACACAATTTTGTATATACCTTTTTCCCATTTCTGAATTTCAGGTATATGGATCATTGATAGTATTTATTATTAAAGAGGAAATGACCCGAGTATTACTTCAGAATAGTAGAACTTGAAAGCATGGTTTCTGTTTGAGGGAGAAATTTACTTTATTTCGTTGCACTGTACAGTATGTGATGTTATAAGAAGAATTTTTGTTTTTTTCGTAAGTTGAAACATTGATTTCATAGAGTCAGTGGCGTATTTAGGATGTTGTTTCGGGGGCGGGCTTTGCACAACACGGGGAAGCAGGGGGCAATATCCCACCTGAATTTGAGAATTAAATATATTTTAATTTATGCATAAATTGAAGTTTTAATCGGAAGAATTGCGAACTGGTGAATCTTTTGTGATATGACGCACACAAACATTTAGCAGTGAATTTAACCTTTTATTATGTTCATAGAATTAAAAGGATACATCCTCTTGGCCTACCTAATTTCCCGGGCTACTTATTTCCCCTTCTTGATTTTCTGTAATTCAACCTTCACCGTTTTTTTATAAGTAAACAATGTAAGTATTCCTTTGCTGTAATAATTAAAGTCCCGTTATGTTGATATCCTTGCAAGTTGGTGTAGAACACCAGTTTCGCTTGTCAGTTACTCTTACTTTTTGTGTTACTAACGATGGCCGACTCGAATCACAACTAACAACGGTCGGGAAAGTATGATAGAATAACGAAAGAAAGTAATAACTAAGATAAAGAAAAGTAGAATGGACGAAAGAAAGAAAAAAGATCGCAGCTTACATGGAATGAAATTTGACAAATACAGCACTATTTCTGAACAAAGAGCATAAGAAAATAGAAAGTCAATTAAATTCTTAGAAATGATAAAAGGATTATTGTTATACGTGGAATGTGAAAAACTAACAAATTTATTTCGGGGGGGTGGGGAGCTTGAGCTCGATAGCCCACCCTCTAAATACGCCACTGGATAGAACCTATGTTATATGGTAATTGAGCTACCCAATATAGCGATTACCAACAGTGGTGAAGTTTACTATCATTATCAAATTTTCATTCTTATTCTATTGTAAGCTATGAGAATATGTGATGGAGAGCACCATGTCCAAGGATTTTCTTGGGAGTTTCTTGTTTTGTCTAATTCAGGATCCCCATTCCGCCAATTTTTTCATAATCATTTCCATCATATCATTAGTCTATAGGGCAAACTGCGGGAGATTCAAATGACTTTCTTTGCGTCCTTGTGAGACACCATAGTTATGAAGAATGGGACGTACTATTAACGTGCAGTGGCTGGTGCAAAGTCCACGTCAATCCTCATAATATGGGCCATTTTCCACCTCACTATCTCGCCTCCGAGAGAGAGCTGGATTACAGAAACTATGCCATTGCCCCCGGTTAAATGTTTTTGTATTTGTTTATGTATGGTTTTGATTTGTATCTGGTCATGATGTGGTACTCTATATTGTCTAAGGATATCTTTTATGTATAATAAAATACGTATTGTGATCATCTCTCACCTCCTGGAGATAATCTACGTATATATGTTGGGTGCACCGACATTGCGCAAATTTTCCCACGCTTATCTGTTGACACAGATAAAGCCTTAATGAGCAGGCAACAAAATTGGAAATTGCGAAAAAAATCTTGTGCAACGTTGCCATCATTACCATAAGTATATCGACTAATAAAAACAGTCACCAAAATGCTTCACTCCCAGAGAGATAACAAAGCGTTTCCGTTAGCCGACTGTCGGCAAAGCGTGTTCAACGTATATGGCCAGAGCAAATGTTGAAAACATTCTCAAGATGGGTGCTGGTCCCTCCTTTGTTTGGACACGAATGAGGTTCGTGAACTGTACGTTTTGCTGTTTTAATGCATCTCTGATGTTATCTATGTTGGTTGTGGTTGGAACACCTTCTTCAGGAAAGCAATGCATCTCAGCAATTCTTCTCTGCAAAGCTTATTCTTCTCCGTTGTGCACTCTCCCAAATGTCACCAGCAACTGTATGTCAGACCTCCTCAGGTTCTGTTAAAACCCCGAACGAATTGCGGATATAATAAACCAATAATAGAACAAGCCAATGAGGAACGAGAATCACAACGAGCCAATCAGGATCGAGAATTAATCGCAAGTTTTAGTGAGGAGGGTAATATAAACAGGAAGCAATAAACTGGAGAAACATAAGTGAAACTTTCAGAATGGAGTTTACATTGACGAAAACAGAAAAAGGTGTACCTTGTGTATTAATGGGAGGCTTTAAGTATCGTTTCTTTCGCCAAGGAAAAAAAGGCTCAAATTGGAGGTAAGTTAATGTAGTACATAATTTTTGCATGTATATAAGCCTATAGCTTGCTAAGTTATGCAAAGCCTACATTAGTATTTTCAGTAGTCAGCTTGTGATTTCTGCTTTGTTAGAGATCCAAACGGAAACTGCCATGAAAATAACGTCCATATTAAAAGGAATTTCAAAGGCCCAAAGACCAGCAGAAGTCAAAAGGAGCGAGTTTGTCATGAGGAAGTATGCTGAGTTCAGGAATTCGCAGAGAAACTATGAGAAGGCACGTATGACATTTTTAAAAGCTGTAGGATTTAAATTTCAAGCATTCAAACTGTAAAATGAAATTTTCTGTAAATAAGTATGTTGCTTTGTAAATATTAGAATGCAATAAAATATATCTCATAAAGGAATAGCTTTATACATTTCATTTCGATGCAAAATTTCACACAATTCCTTAAATCCTGTTGTTGGCAACGTCGCGGCGGAAATTTGCGCAATTTCAGCACTTTCTGCTCCTCGTTAATAAGACATAAATTACTTAGATTATCAACGATCTAATCTTTAGAAAAATTTGCGCAATGTCGTTGCATCGTATATGTTTCCTGAAAAGAGGTGTCGAGTAAGTTCCAAAACAAGTTTCAATTCCTTGCCCGGAAGTGACCCCACCCCTTCAGGGTTGGAAATATATAGAGCAGCTTGCCCTATATGTCCTATATATCAAAGTGATCTGCATGCCTAGTAGAATAAGAATATAATATGCACTACTTAATTATATCCTATACCAATGAATAAAACAAAAACATGATTATAGGTCCACTAATATAGGATATTTATAGTGAAATAAAGTTGAGAAAAGCATATCCATAATATCTAGTCAACAAGAAGTCATTTGATATCACAACTAATGTGACTCATTATTATGGCTAGATGTGACACATTCGGTGTACGTATTTCAATGTCTATATTTTCCACGATTTCACCTATATACGTTGTCAGATCAGTACGTTCATTATATATTCGTCAACTGCTCATCTAGAGTTGTTTGATAGGTCACACGGTACAAAAACGGTCAACAGATTTTGAGTTACTAATTAGGGAAAACTAGTCGTGGTTGTAATTTGAGCTCATTTACTCGATCCGAACATCTCTTTCTTTGTAGCTATATAAACCCGATTAGTCACCATTCAGAGTTTAAGCCCTCTAGCCACGACAAGGTCCGGGTAATGAGAGGTAAGAAAACTCCGGAGCTTGGCTTTAGTTTTTAGTTGTGTGTGAGAATCATGTAACTCACACGTCATGGTTCTGGCAAGATGGTGCTGCCAGAACTTGGCCTTTGTTTTTAAGGTGTGAGGACCACGTAACTCACATCTCACGATCACTCTACAGCTTATGATAGTGAGGTTCGCTAATATAGGGTTTTTAAAGTGAAATAATCATTTTTTAGGTTTATTACCTTGATATAGGATATAATTGGGTAGTGTATACTATATTCGTAATCTACTAGTCATGCGTAGTGCTTTGATATATAGGTCAAATTGTTCTATATATTTCCAATCCTGAAGGGGTGGGGTCACTTTCGGGCAAGGAATTGAAACCTGTTTTGGAACTTTCGACAAACCCTTTCAGAAAATACGTAGGTTATCCCCAGATTCAAGGTTCAGCTTTGGACTCATCCCTAGTAAGATATTGTACAATGCGACGAAATAGAACGAATTATTGCTTTATCTGTTGAAATACAAGGGAAAAAAGTTTTAGAAAAGTCGGAAGAAAATATTTGACGTCAAATGTACACTTCTCATTTTAGACAATCTTATTGTTTTTGTGTGGTCGTTATGTGTTAGGATATGATTCTATATAAAATCTACATGCTCAATTTTTGAGCTCAATGTTTTCTTATTTCACTTAGCACAAAGACTGTTTCGCCATGCTTTTATTTTCATCACACTTTTTCTTTTCATTATGCCTGTAATGCAATATTAAACAATTTTATAACTAAATACACAATTCTAGGCGGTACTAAAACCTCAATGATTTTCCATGATGACAATTAAAATACGCTTGCTTATTTTACTTGTTTTTAATTATATATGTCCGTATTAATGAAAAATTACCTATCAATGACAGATTTACGTTGTTTGCAAGAAAAAAAAAAGTGTGTAAAAATATATGTTCTGTCGTTTAGGTAACGCAGATATTACGAAATTAATTTGAGCTTTTAGAGGTTTTATTTAGGCTTGTATAAATTTAATCGTAGAATAATTGTAAATTGTATTTTGATGTTATATTTCAGGGTATATGATTATTTTGTAAGAATTTACTTATATGTTGTGCATGTTATACCAAAACAAGGTAAAAATAAATACCCTTGCTATTTTCAAATGAAATGCTATTTTTATTTTATTTTATTCTGATCTACAGTAGAATAACAGTGGTTTCAATCGGTGTGTCGCGTATTCCTATAGAATGCGCCGAAGAAATTTTAGAATTTAAAAATCTCGAAGCATTTAGTGATCAATTATAATCAATTTTGAGATAGACTGTACCAGTCAACGCCTCCAGTGGAAGCAACAGTGCTCAATATTAGATTGAGCCGCTATTGTACAGAAACTTACAGGCTTACACAGTGGCGGATCCAAGGGGGAGCTTGACGCTCAGGTATTTACTGGATAAAATAGGCTTCAACCTTGCTTTACGCTGGACAAAATGACAAACTATGGTTTCGCCCCTCCCTTGATCATATCCTGGATCCGCCACTGCGCTTATATTATTATTAATTTTAAAAAACCTTAGAATTGTTGCATTGCCATGTGCGTTCAGTAAATTGTGTCGTTAATCAAAAAGGGTTGGAAACCACTGTATAATAATAATAATAATAATAATGTAAATCTGGTTTGAAGTATGTTAAGAGAACAAACGTTTAAGTCTCTCGTTATATGTCAATATAGTCTATGAAAATGAAAGTGACTATAGTCTATGTTTGTGACTTCAGACCTCTTGAACCACCCGACCGATCTCGATCAAAATTTCAACATAGATGAGGTTCGAACCTGGGATGGTTAATTTTTACTTTGATGGTGCAACTTAGATCGAAAATTACCGAATGCATAACTTTTTGGGTCGCTGAGATAAACAGTGACACTTCCGATGCAGTTTAAATCCAAATTAAGCCTTTTATGTTCAAAATGAAACGTATTCTCCCCGTGCGAAGAACTGGTATTCTGCTGGTAACGAATAACGAACAATAGGAAACTATTATTATTATTATTTAAATATTTTCGTGTCTCTGGGGGAGGGGGGTTGTACTCTGTATGCTGTTTTAGTGGCAATATTTCGTTCACTTTTTGAGCTGTGCGCTTTTAGGTTACAAAAAACAACTATTAGGTATGTTTATGTGGGTACACTTTTAAGATTCTTACATTGTACTAGTTAATTTCGCTAGAAGAAGATTTAGATAATGTAGTTAAACATACTGTTGATATGAATAAAATTATAAGCAAGTTATCGCTACAAAAATTGCAAATAGAATTTAAAAAGTTAAAAAAAAATACAAGCAAAATTCCAATTTCCCAGAATTGCAATTAGGTTAAAGAACTTTCAAAAAGTTCAATCGTGAGCCGCGGTAATTTAGTGTAGAGCGCTCATTTCTGATGCGTAGGGTCCTGGTTCAATCCCAGTTCTGCCAGTGAGCTTGTGGTGGATAAAAACTGTGTGTGTGAATTTTCTCAGGATTCTCCCGTTTCCTCCTACGTTATTTATTCCGTCATTACCACTCGTCTCATTGGCACCGTCTCTTTAAACCCGGTGCATAAACAAGGGACGATAGAAAAAAGTTAAATATAAAAACATTAATATTTAGAAAGGTTACAGGAAGAAAAAATTATTTCAAAGTAATCGAATGTTACTGAAGCAACACGAGAGCATTAGGAATGACCAAAACCGGTTCCTGGTGGAACCGGTTTTCGGGTCTGAACGGATCCGGATCCAGGTCTGGAACCAGTTCCGCTGGAACCGAAACTTTGAGGCCATCCCTACGTTAAACCCGAGCTGCTGGCAGGCTTTGAACAGTGTGCTAGATGAAATGGTGGAAGCGACAGGCAGGCGCCCAGGCGGCGGCCGCTTCTCTCATTTGGCTAAATAAACTGGGTAACTGGCTAACTCATTGGCTAAACAGGCAAACTGGTCAACTCATTTGGCTAAACACCCACTGGTGGACCAATTTTTTTTTTCTGGGGACACAAGCGGGTCTGGGTGGGGAGGACACAAGCGCATGGTCCTCTTTGCACTGTTTTGAAGTTGAACTTTGTGTCTCCTTTACGGGTCTTTGGGGGCTTTCGGATCCAGGTCTGGAACCGGGATTTCAGATCCAGATCTGGAACCGGGTTTTCGGATCCAGGTCTGGAACCGGTTCTGAAAACCGGATCTCCGAGAACCGGTTCCGCCGGAACCGGAACTTTGTGGCCATCCCTAGAGAGCATCATCAGAAATTACCGTTAAAGCGCTCAGTAAAGAGCTCTCGTAGGAGATGCTTAAGAAAACAACAAGAGTTACAATACTCTCAAAACATTGAATTAACAAAATAATTTTATTTCCAATGTAAACATTCTATACAAATCAAAAGACATAGATGAAAAGAAACGCATGCTGATCATATCCGTAACAACTCCCTTTCAACATAGACGATGGTAATTTAAATAAATCTAGAAATCAAATTATATAGGGTGTCCGGAATGGGGTTGACTTTTTAAAAGTGTGTGGTTTCAATATGGTGATAGACTCGGAAAGAAGAGAACATACATTTTAAAGGAAAACCCAAGAAGTTTCGTTCAACAAATTTTCATGCTTGTAGGACTAGCCGATGACGGTGCTAGTAACGCTGAAACGAAAATGGCATCGATACGCGAAAAGGCGCAATGCATGTGGTGGTGCCCAAAGACAAGAAGTGTTGTTCAAGTGTTTCGCTACAATCGTACTTTATACGTGCGCAAACGTAATCGTTTGTGTACCACATCGTGCACAATTGACCTTGGAATTCCCAGCTGCTGTTTGCTGTGTAAATTGACCTCTTCGAGTTACGTGTGAAGTACTATCTTACTATCTCCATCTGTTTGTCTAACACACGCGATTTACTACTATTGTAAGGTTCTACTATACTTCCTGTCGATAGAAATTGTTCCTTCCACGCCTGGATACTCTTGCGTGATTGAGGATCCTTCTTGTAAACAAAGCAAAAGTTTCGTTGCATTTGAACAACGCTTCTTGTCTCTGCAAACCACCACACGCATTGTGCCTTTACATGTGCCGACGCCATTTTGATTTCGGCGATACTAGCGCCGTCACCGGTAGTCCTATAAATATGAAAATTTGCCGAACAAAACTTCTGAGTTTTCCTTTATAATGAGTGTTTTTTTTTCTGTCTCTTGCCGTACTGAAACCACACAGTTTTGAAAACCGTCAACCCCATTCTGGACACCCTGTGTGTAGGGTTGAAGTAAATCAGTAAATAGTAATGAATAACCCGATTGCCAGTGGTGCTATTCTAATTTTTTAACAACATATATACTGTATAGGGTGGGTTAAAATAAGTGTTTCAAGCCAATATCTCGCGAACTATACATCAAATAAGAAAAATGTTAAGTCAATGTACAATACAGAGGGGCCTAAAAAATGGATCAAATGCGAGGTTCCTCCCGGCCCCCATTTTTGGGGAAGGGGTGTACGTGAAATTTTCAAATGGGAACATAGGTCGAGTGATACCTCGTTCGAAAGAGCTTGAAAAATTGAACAAGTTTTGTAGGAAACAATTTTTAATATGGGTCACCGTTTTTAAGATGGGCCCCAAAAATGGTCGTATATCAGATAAAATTTCCGGTACTTATAAATCAGAAACGGTTGAGTAGAAAACGATGAACAAAAAAAAATAAAATAAAAAGGAAAAAGCCATAAGCAACGTGGAATAGTGTTGTCACGGTGTCCCCAGGGCGCCCATCATGAGGCTCGGGTCAACTTGAAAATTTCAAATGGGAATATAGGTTGAGTGATAACTTGTTTGATAGATCGTGGAAAACCTAACAACTTAGTACGAAATTTGTTTTGATTTCGGGCAAGCCTGTTTTAAAATGGCCGTTGAAAATGGTTCCACGTTCAGATACAAAGCGCAGTGTTCAAATTGAGTGTTACAAGCCAATATCCCGCGAACTATGCATCAAATAAGAAAAGTGTTAAGCGTCAATGTACACTCCGCATCAAAAAAATTGCGACAGCTAACGCCATGCAGCTAGGCCACCCAATATACACATTCTTATCCCATAATCGTGTCTGGTAAAGAGACACCCTCCCTCTCCTCCTTTCTTCTCTCCCATACTAAAATTAGCTAACAACATGAACACAATTTTAATTTCAAACTACACATGTATTGGTATCGATAAAATGAAATAATAAAACCGAGACGAAACAAGATTCATAAGTTAATTTAGGGAGAAACTGAAACACACACAATGTAAAATTCAAACTAATGGATGTATATTACACAGAGGTTCAGAAATGAAGCAGAGAAAGAGATAGAGAGAGAGAAGGCGAGGGAAGAAGAAAAAGAAAAGGGAGAACAGATAAAAGTTTAACACATTCTTTGTTCTCGCGTGGTTCGGTTGTAAATTCGGAAGTGTTCATTGGACGTACTGATGCAAACTACATCCTAATAAACCCAGGAGGTAACGTAGGTCATATCTTTCATTAAAAACTACTAATGCAAGTTAACAAAAAAAGAAAAAAAAGAAAAAGGAAGAAAGAAAGAAAGATAAAATTGAATGAGTGCTTCTTTACTGGTAAATTTTTATCAGAAATATGCTATATTAAAAATCCAAACCGTATCATAATGAAAAGTTACAAATGTTCAAATGGAAAATTGGATGTTCCTCATAGATGTAGCAGACCTTGCATGTTTGAAATTTCAACGTAAATAAATCACATTGAATTATAAGATGGAAATAAATTTGTGTCGAACTAGTATAAATAAAATTTTCTTTTCAAATAACCGAAGAGGTTGCCATTTTCTAGTCTCTTCCGAAGATCTATCTGTACCAAACATCCAGCATCACTTTCATCTCTTGCGAATATAACGTTGTAATTTGCACAGAGAGAATGAACACGCTAGAACTCAAACGGATCATAGTATCAGTCGTATGATGTTGGTTAGCTTATGCGCCACCACTGGGTCGAGGATTCAAACCCGTAGTGACCCGGTAAATCGACTGAGACTCGGTAACCAGATGATAAAAAAGATATTTTGCTTATTCCCTTGTGTTTAAACAGTATTTCTTTCAGAGATGACCAGGACTGGAAATGTTATGTCCAAAGCACGAAAAACTCCACGCTGAAGTTGCCAGTTAATTACTTCTCCAGACCAGGTCTATCGGTCTCTTGCTCCGTTTAAATTTTGGAACACGCACACGCACATGAAATGCGTGGGTACGTGAGAGAGCGGGGGAGAAGTGAAAGATGCAACGATAGGACAGGGAAACGTCAAGAAAGAAAGAAAGACAGAGAGAGACGGATATAAATATGAAACATACTTATCATTACAGTGTATGATGAAGAATGCACACACTGTTTATTCGAATTCTCGCCACTGATGCTTTGTAAGTTCTCCAACCAAAGATAAATCTGTTTGCAGCCATTATTTTATGCGAAAAACTTTATATTACCTGGTGGAGAACCGAACCTAGGATTTCCGCTTGGAAGTCTGGTACTTTACCACTACACCACCGATTGCTTTATCCAAACTTTCTTCAACAAGTGCTGTAATCTTTCTTTCCGAGGACGTTAACACGAAAAGTATTTACTGCAGATCAATGAAGTGTTTCGTATGTCCTGGTAAATCCCTTGCCCTTTCCCAACCAACATTCGTAAATTGTCTCTATCATGATAAAGGTGTTTACTTCCACATTCTTAAGCATTGCACGTATTATATGAGAAATCGATTCTTCATTGTCATTTTGTAAAAAAATGCAAGCTTGTCGTGAACAGGATTCGAACGTATGCTAGACAGCTATATTAGTCGTAACTCCATTACGTTACCGCTACACTACCATGCCACCTGAAATTAGAACTCATATGTTACTTACTTTAGGCTTGATTATTAAGACGATCAAGCTTCCTTCTCCAAGGTTATTTGCACCTAAGTGCACAACGAAATTCATTTATTCTATGACCTAGAGAGAAATTAGTGCCCACTAATAAAGGAAACAACATACAATTCAGAAAAGAATACAGAAATAAAAAACATATTATGCAGTAATTTCGCCGTGCAAATTCAAAAGTACGCCAATAATAATAATAACCTATATTGTAAAATTGAAAGGGACTGTGACTTATAGTCTCTTGAACCACCCTACCGATCTCGGTCAAATATTCAACATTAATAATGTTCGTACCTGGGAGTATTTTTTATCTATTCGTTTTGATGGTGTTACTTAGGGAGGATAGAAAAATATTTAAAAAATAAAGGAAACTTAATAAGTCTTGAATCAAACGACCGAACTGGATGAAATTTTAACATAGATTACATTTGTGCAGTTGAATGCTTTTAATCATTTCACTTTGTGGTGGAATGTAGGGCAGGAGAGGACGGGAAGATATACAAAAATCATTGTTAATTAAAATAAAAGTGACTATGTTAATGAGTTAATAAGTCTTGAACCAACGGACAGATCTGCATCAAATTTTCAACATGGATGAAGTTTGAGCCTGGAGTGGTTTTTATCATAGCACTTTGACAGTAAAGCTTAGGAGAGTGGAGGGGAGGGGAAAGATATATAAAAATAAATAAAACTTAATAACTCTTGAACTACGCGACCTATCTCGATCAAATTTTTAGCATAGATAAGGTTCGGGCCTGATATGGTTTTTATTGCTTCACTTTCACGCTAAAAATTAGAGAAAGGAAATGCTAAAGGGATATATATATATATATATATATATATATATATACACTAAACTAAAATTTAATAAGTCCTTAACCACCGTGCCAATCTCGATAAAATTTTCAACCTAGATGAAAGACGAACCCGAGGTGGTTTTCCTCATAGCATTTTGATGTAACTAATTGAAGGGGGAAGGATAGCAACATTTAAAAGAGAACGAAAAATGACCGATATTAGTATCGAATCTATAATTTTTGGAGTCGCTGAGATGAACAGTGACACATCTGATGCCGTTTAAATCCAAATTCAGCCCGCAACATGGAGGAGGGGGAGAGATATAAAAATGATCAAAATAACCAATATAATTGTGGAATTCATAGTTTCCCGGGTGGCTGAGATGAAGAATGGCACGGAAGATGCCGTGCTCCGCAACATGGGGAGGGGAGAGGATATATAAAACTTACCGAAAATGACCGATATCAAATAGCGCTTTAGTAATAGTAAAAAGTGACTGAATAACGGACCATATTATTATTTTTTCTCAATTTAGCCCAGCAAAGCAGCCAATTGATTATAGTATTATTATTATTATTATTATTATTATTATTATTATTATTATTATTATTATTATTATTATTATTATTATTATTATTATTGTTGGCTTACTTTTGAACTTGCAGAACGAAATTAATTCATAATGGTTTTTATTTCTGTAATTTTTCCTGGATTGTATGTTGTTTCCTTTATTAGTGGGCACTAATTTCTCTCTAGGTCATCGAATAAATGAATTTCATTGTGCACTTAGGTGCAAAAAACATTACAGGAAGAAGCTTGATCGTCTTAATAATCAAGCCTAAAGTAAGTAATATTTGAGTTTTAGTTTCAGGTGGCATGGTAGTGTAGCGGTAACGTAATGAAGTTATGACCAATACAGCTTTCCCGCATAGGTTCGAATCCTGTTCACGACAAGCTTGCATTTTTTTTACAAAATGACAATGAAGAATAGATTTCTCATATAATACGTGCAATGCTTAAGAATGTGGAAGTAAACACCTTTATCATGATAGAGACAATTTACGAATGTTGGTTGGGAAAGGGCAAGGGATTTACCAGGACATACGAAACACTTCATTGATCTGCAGTAAATACTTTTCATGTTAACGTTCTTGGAAAGATTACAGCATTTGTTAAAGAAAGTTTGGATAAAGCAATCGGTGGTGTAGTGGTAAAGTACCAGACTTCCAAGCGGAAATCCTAGGTTCGATTCCCCAACAGGTAGTATAAATTTTTCGCATAAAATAATGGCTGCAAACAGAGATTTATCTTCTGTTGGAGAACTTACAAAGCATCAGTGGCGAGAATTCGAATAAACAGTGTGTGCATTCTTCATCATACACTGTAATGATAAGTATGTTTCATATTTATATTCACCTCTCTCTCTCTATCTCTGTCTTTCTTTCTTTCTTTCTTTCTTGACGTTTCCCTATCCTATCGTTGCATCTTTCACTTCTCCCCCCTCTCTCTCTCTCACGTACCCACGCACTATATGTGCATGTGCGTGTTCCAAAGTTGAAACGGAGCAAGAGACCGATAGACCTGGTCTAGAGAATGTAATTAACTGACAGCTTCAGCGTGGAGTTTTTCGTGCTTTGGACATAACATTTCCAGTCCTGGTCATCTCTGAAAGAAATACTGTTTAAACGCAAGGGAATAAGCAAAATATCTTTTTTATCATCTGGGTTACGAGTCTTAATCGAATTACCGGGTCACTACGGGTTTGAATCCTCGACCCAGTGGTGGCCCATAACCTAACCAACATCATCCGACTGACACTATGATCCGTTTGAGTTCTAGCGTGTTCATTCTGTCTGTTCAAATTAAGACGTTATATTCCCAAGAGATGAAAGTGATGTTGGATGTTCGGTACAGATAAATCTTCGGAAGAGACTAGAAAATGGCAACCTCTTTGGTTATTTGAAAACAAAATTTTATTTTCGACACAAATTTATTTCCATCTTATAGTTCAATGTGATTTATTCACGTTGAAATTTGAAACATGCAAGGTTTCCTACATCTATAAGGAACATCCAATTTTCCATTTGAACATTTGTAACTTTTCATTATGATACGGTTTGGACTTTTAATATAGCATATTTCTGATAAAAATTTACCGGTAAAATAGCACTCATTCAATTTTATCTTTCTTTCTCCCTTTTCTTTTTTCCTTTTTTCGTTCACTTTGCATTAGTAGTCTGGAATGGAAGATATGACCTACGCTACGTCCTGGGTTTATTAGAATGTAGTTTGCATCAGTACGTCCAATGAACACTACCGAACCGAACCACGCGAGAACAAAGCATGTGTTAAACTTTTGACATTATCTTAGATGTGTCTGTGAGATCTACAGTTTTCCTGGAAATTGAACAGTGGACAAACAACGTGTGCGTGGGTTTCCTCGGGGTTCTCCCGTTTCCTCCCACTTTCTTCGTTCCACCATGTTCATTACTCATCATCACCGTCTCCTTTAGCCTAACGGGCATAAGCGTGGGACGTAAAATTCAAAGATTTCATTTCATTTCATTTGGAAATTGAGTATGCTATCTTTTATGAAAGAGACTTGATGAATGTTTCAAGCATCCTCTATATATTTGAACAGTTCTGAAAAAAATATACAGAAACAAACGTTATTTCTATATTACTGTTTAATTTCTGGTAACGGAACTTTATAATGTTAGGTTCTTTTCATACTATGTTTAAAATTCCACATTTTTATCTGTTCTCCCTTTTCTTTTTCTCTCGCCTTCTTTCTCTCTCTCTCTCTCTCTCTCTCTGTCTCTGCCTCATTTCTGAACCTCTGGGAAATAGACATCCATTGGTTTGAATTTTTCATTATGTGTGTTTCAGTTTTTCCCTAAATCAACTTACGAATCTTGTTTCGTCTCGGTTTTTAAATTTCATTTTATCGATACTAATACATGTGTAGTTTGAAATTAGAATTGCGTTCATGTTGTTACCTAATTTTAGTATGGGAGAGAAGAAAGGAGGAGAGGGGGAGTCTCTCTACCAGACACAATTATGGGATAAGAAGGTGTATATTGGGTGGCCTAGCTGCACGGCGTTAGCTGTCGCAATTTTTTGATGCGGAGTGTACAATACAGATGGCCTAAAATATGAGTGAAACATGAGGTTCCCCGCCTCCCATTTTGGAGGGAGGGATGAACATAGAATTGTCAAATGGCAATGTAGGGCGAGCGATAGCTTCTTTCATAGATCGTGAAATACCAAACAGCTTAGTACAAAATTTTCGGCGGCCATTTTGAAACCGGCTTGCCCGAAATCAAAACAAATTTTGTAATAAGCTCATTGGTTTTCCACGATCTATCAAATAAGGTATCACTCGACCTATATTCCTATTTAAAATTTTCAAGTTGGTCCTGGGGTTCCATGACGGGGGCCCTGGGGACACCGCGACAACACCATTCCACGTTGCCTATGGGTTTTTACTTTTTTTTTGTTTGTTTGTTTGTTTCGTGTTTAGGGACAAGTGCTTCTGCGATGTTGCCACGCTGCTTTCTGAGATGCAGTAATGAATTTACCACTACACCTTACATCACGTGTACTTTTATGCTAACTCATACAGGGTGGCGCAAATAAAAGTATTCCTTGTAAGAGTAAAGGAAATGCAGTGAAATTACAGAAACGAAGAGCTGAAATGGACTTACCCTTTATTTACAACTAGTATCAATTACCCGCTTCGCTGGGTTAAATTAAGAAAGAATAGTAATATGTTTCGTTAGTCAGTCACTTTTTACTATTACTAAAGCGCTCCTTGATATTGGTCATTTTCGATGATTTTTATATATTCCCTCTCCTCCCCATGTTGCGGGCCACGGCATCGGAAGTGTCATTGTTAATATCAGCGACCCCGAAAAGTATGAATTCAACACTGATATTGATAATTGGTACAAACCCATATACAGAGGGTTGATTAATTCGTGTGTCAATTTCATTTGTTCACTGTGCAAAAGTGGTATGAGGTAAAGCCGTGCAATTTGGTGTAACTTTAGACGAAGGACATAAGTTTTGTTTCGTCATAGAAGCATGTCACTTGTACTAAATATTGAAGAGATATAGGATCAAAGATCAAATTTCAAATTTTTCCTTATGGGATTGCAATGGTAAATTCTGAAAGAGCTTGAAAAAACGTAAATCGAAGTAATAACAAAGAAAAAGCTGTATGATATGATTCTATGTCGCAAGCCGACCAAATATGCGTCAATCAAGTGTCATGGTCAGGGGTTACTGTCAAATCAAGGTCACAGGTCACCTTGAGAACCCATTTGACATGATGAGGTACGGACATTTCGTTGTTTTCAGTGTATTCAAATAAGTTCTCAAGATGACCTGTGACCTTGATCTGACCGTGATCTCTGACCTTGACACTTGATTCACACATATTTGGTCGCCTTGCGGCATAGAATTGTAACCGCCCGAAGTTCGGGTCGCTGTTCGGGCTTCCATTTATTTGTAACCAATCTGAGTTCGAATCATTGTTCGTGGTTCATGGTCCTACCAATAAGTATTCTCCTGAGACTGGAACTTACCTGGACGGGACGATGAAGGACCTCTCCAAGAAAAGGTTACAAACTGTTTCCAAATCGCTCGTCGGTCTCAATAATGAGATGAGCATTAGGCGCCGAGAGGTTCGGGTGTCTCGTCTCGAAAACCTCACGGACGATCAGGCGGTCATCCAGACCATAACGCACACAAACATCACTCATACAAACAACGAAAACACACTGGATTAAATGACACTATACTTATTTATTAGAACACTATCATATATATATATATATATATATATATATATATATATATATATATATATATATATATATATATATATATATATATATATATATATATATATATATATATATATATATATATATATTTGGTCTAGGAATTAATTCGTGCGGGTGGACAAGAGATGGCGCAACGAACGGAGCGTCCCACAGTTCCGTGTATCCACACATGTGTTGCAAACCCCTGTCATCGCGTATCGTTCGTAGTATAGGGCAGTGGATTAAAGCGTCAACAACACCAGTTTGTAGTTAAGTGAACATGGCGCAATTTGTGCCTGATAAAGTGTTTTTGCGGGGTGTCCTGCTGCATTACTTTAACATGCAGAAAAGTGCGACTGAAAGTCATCGTATTTTGGTGGAAGTGTATGGTGACCATGCTCTAGCTGAGCGAACGTGTCAGAAGTGGTTTGCACGGTTTAGAAGTGGTGATTTCGGCTTGGCAGACCAAGAGCGAGCTGGACAGCCAAAAAAATTTCAAGACGAAGAATTGACAGCATTGCTCGAGCAGGATTCGTGTCAAACGCAGGAACAACTTGCAGCAGCATTAGGCGTTGATCAAACAACAGTCTCCAAACGCTTGAAAGCCATGGGAATGATTCAAAAGATGTCACATTGGGTTCCACATGAATTGAAAGACAGAGACGTTGAAAGACGAAAAACCATTTGCGAATTGCTGCTTCAACGACAGAGCAGAAAGGGGTTTCTGCATCGAATTATTACGGGTGATGAGAAGTGGATCCATTACGAGAATCCTAAACGAAAAAAGGCCTGGGTGAAACCAGGTGAACCAGGTCCATCACAACCAAAACGAGATATTCACTGTGCAAAGGTTATGCTGTGCATATGGTGGGATATGAAAGGTGTGGTGTACTATGAGCTGCTGCAACCGGGTGAAACTATGAATGGAGAACGTTATCGACGACAATTAATGCGTTTGAAGCAAGCTCTGGCCAGAACACGACCAGAATGGGAGAACAGACATGATAAACTTATTGTTCAACATGATAACGCTCGCCCACATGTCGCAAAACCGGTCAAAACCTATTTAGAAAATGTCGGATGGGAAGTTTTACCCCACCCGCCGTATTCACCAGACGTTGCTCCTTCGGACTACTACTTGTTAGATTGCATGAACAACGATTTGATTGGACAGCGGTTTACTTCTTCAGAAGATATCGAAACATGGGTCTCTGACTGGATCGCTTCCAAGGATGAGGACTTCTTTCGCCACGGAATCCGTACATTGCCTGACAGATGGGCGAAAGTGGTGGCTAGCGATGGACAATATTTTTCTTAAAGTATTTATGTATTTTGTGTTTGTACCACAGCTTCAATGTGTGCGTACCAACCGCACGAATTATTTCCTAGACCAAATAAAATAGCGAAGAGGAATGAACACAACACTGAGCATTGAATATGTAAAATAATTTTCGTCACTGAAATCACACTTTGACTTTTCAGTGCGCGACAGCCCTTTAAATATGTAAGATTATAATTCGGATTTCACTGTAAATGCTCCTCTCACACCATTGACACACTTGGGGGATTAGCACTGGGGAAAAGTTGTCTGGATCGTCCCACGATGAATCCAGTTGTTACGCTGAACCATCCTAAAACGTAGAGGTGATTCTTCAGCAAATTAAAAAAAAAAAGTCGAATGCTGAGGTTGGAGGGCGCGTGTATAAAATTTTAAACGCACAAGGTCTGCGGACCTGGGACTTCAATAGTTGGGGCTAGCCGTAAGAAAACGTCCTTCACCGGCTAAATAGCTTGTTCCCCTTAACAAAAAGTCAGACTTGAAGTTCGACACGAGATGCGTTGTTACGGCTTCCAGACCTGGAGTCAAACTCCCTGAGCATCAAAACTCAAGGTACGGGTTGCAATGATCAACTAAAAGTGTTGGTAGTTCATTTCAAAAATCACTCAGTTACCTCACCTGTATGCACATACAAACAGAATACGGAATACAATTTATGTTAATTTTAGTCAACTGCCCATAATGCACTAGACACGGCGATAACTTTGGCGTGAGAAAGTACTGATAACGAGTACGAAACAACGCAGTTGGTGCTACTTTGGTTGCTGAAACATCTGGTTAGCCCGTATTTCTCTAATCTATTATAATGTTTCCATAAGCGATTAAAGAAAGCACTTAATTCAGTTCCCAATAACTATAGAATATATACTGTGTATATAATGAGTCAGGGATAGTGTTGCCACGAGACGAGACTTCAGGCTGTCTCGTCTCGTCTCGTGCAAAGCATGTCTCGTCTCGTGTCTCGTCTCAAAAAAATGCGCTCGTCCCGTCTCGTGTCTCGTCTCGAGAGGTTCTGTCCCGTCTCGTCTCGTTTGTCTCGTTTTGTCTCGTCTCGTAAAAATATAGCAGCATACCATGGGAAAGAAAGTTAAATGTAGCAGGCTGCACCATGCTAATCAAGACACAACTAAGTTACAAGTATTAACCAGAACACAAAGACAAAAAATGTCATGGTAACTACACCGTGAAGCCTTCACCTCTGGTGTATGTGGTAGTCGGTTCGATCTCGGTTAGTGCCATGTGAGCTTTGTGGTGGACAAACATCGAATGTGTGTGGGGGCCGCGGTAGCTCAGTGGTAGAGCGTTCACCTCTGGCGCTTGGGGTCTCGGGTTCGATCCCAGCCCCTGCCAAGTGAACTTTGTGGTGGACAAACACCGTGTGCGTGGGTTTTCTCGGGGTTCTCCCGTTTCATCCCACTTTCTTCATTCCACTATTTCATTCATTACTCATCATCACCGTCTCCTTTAGCCTAACCGGCATTACCGTGGGACCTAAAACTCAAATATTTCATTTCATTTTTCGAATGTGTGTGTTTTCTCGAAGTTGTCTAGTATCCTACCACTTTCTTCATTCCACTAATTTTCCCATCATCATCCATTCGGGGTGGGCCAAAGTTGCCTAAAGGTCTTAAAAATAAATTCAAATAAGCTCACAAGGCAAGGACAAATAATTTACAAGATAATATATCTCTGCTGTTAGTTGTCTGAGGCTTCTCGACCCTGGCTTTTTTTTTTTTTTTTTTTTTTTACATTCTGAAACATTGAAATTTGTTTCACCAGTTTCAATACACGAATATACAGTAAATTGCTCATACAGTGGCGTAGCAGCTGCCCCCGCAACCCCCGCAGTGCGGGGGGGCCCCGATGTATAGGGGCCCCGAAGTCTTGCGATGAATAAAGTTTTAAAGAAGTAGAACTTCCACCTTACTTGTGTCGGCTTTACAAGTGGGGCCCCTTCTCTATACTTTGCGGGGGGGCCCGCAAAAGTGTGCTACGCCACTGTGCTCATAGGTACGTTGAAGATGAAGACACTAATGTCAAATAATGTTTACACGACAAGCAAAGTTCGATGTAAAGAAGTCACCATCCACGACACTATCGTATACTATCAGCCCACTTGCTTTATAGTGTCTGTATATATATATATATATATATATATATATATATATAGAGAGAGAGAGAGAGAGAGAGAGAGAGAGAGAGAGAGAGAGAGACAGACAGACAGAGAGACAGAGAGAGAGAGACAGACAGAGAGACAGAGAGATGGAAAGATATATAGATAAATAGAGAGATAGAGAGATAGATATGTGTGTACACTTTGATTTCATATATTCCAGCCTATAGGTTTCCATACCAATCCAAAAACTACTTTTCATTTTAGCATGTTTAGATTTGTTGCAATTATTTTTTTTAAAAAAAAGCTCGGAACCAAATAATTTTATTGAGTAATGGAAAGTATTTGATTGAAATTTTATATGTTACTGCACAGTAAGCTCTACTTAAAGTGCCATAGTAATGGGAGCTGAACGACACATCGGACCAAAGAATGCTTGGGGCCAGTCTTCACCTCCATGCACAGTGGTCCAGAGACCCTCAAAACCTGGCCAAAATTACATGACGCAAATCTCGGAACTAGTAGTAGTGCTGGATAGGCATTGACCTTGGGCAGTCATATCGACATGGGTGTTTCAAATAATAGCCTCCCGCAGTCTGTGACTGGCGTCCAATGTAGGAGGTTGCCTGTGCACAAAACAGCAGTTGTGTATCAGCTAGAGAAAACAAAGTTACCAGTTGTTGTGTTATGTATGTCCTTCGTCAACTGAACAAGGGGGTCAGAATATATTATATATGCAAAGCTTATACTTGCTGTTGGTGTGCGTAGATGTGTGACGTGATTGCAGTGTCCCGTTGGAATGAGCGTTAAAGGTAAGCGTAGCAAAGGAAACAAAAGTATACGTGTATTTTTGTGTTTCTAGACTTTTCTTTTGAGTGAAGCCAAGTGAAGCTCAGATGTTTCTCGTACATATGAGCCCAATATCCTCGGAATTAGACACTACAAACAAACTTTGCTCCATTTTGCTCGGTTGTGTAAAATCGAGGGATGTTTGTGGGAAGCTGATAGTAAACAAAAATTTACGAAGGGACTGAACAACAAGGGTAAACTGTTGTATATATGGAAATATGTTGTTCTAAAGCATTATGTCGTGAGAAGTGTAAATCCGAAACCAGAAACATGCTAACAGGGTCAGTTTGTAGTTGAAGTAATGAAAATAAATGAAAGTAAGGGGCGGCCGGACCCTCTGGAAGGCAAAGGTTTGATATTTATTCGTTTGCTATTGTCTCATAAACGAATAGAGATAATGAACAGTAACGTACCATGACCATAGATAATGTTAGTCGACACAAAGGAGATGGAAAAAGCACCTTCAGTATTGCCATCTGTAGATATTCACTGTTACTAGACTAAAGGTTTGCAAAGAAAGCTGGAGTAAGGTATTGAGTAGACAAATTATCCAACGGCATTTCATAACAAAGTATATTATACATCGAATGTGTGTTCTACTTTGCAAATAATGCTCTCATTGTGTTTGTAATAAAATAGTTGTGGCATAAAAGCTATTTAAACTATCTAAAAGCATGTACAATTGAAACGATTGGAAATTGAAACCCTAATGACGAGAAATTGTGCATGAAGGAGTAAATAGAAGACTATATGCGATGTCAGCACATACATTGCCATACAAATCACAATGACAGACCTCAGCAATACAACAACAGTGTGTTGTGTGTAACAGAGTTATGACTTACAGTATCAGTAATTATGATAATCGTAATGTGACGAACAGTATAGGTCATTAATGCTGAATGGGCATTTTCTTTTCGTTTCTGACATGGCGTATCACATATCAAGACCACGTTTTACGAGCCACTGCAGGACGCAGGACCGCACAGCTGCACGAATTGTACAAACACAGGAGCCTGTGCTAGAAAGAATTCCAGCGAAATATAGTATGTCACTTCAGCTCATCACCAAATGGGGATGCGATGGTACTACTGGACACGCTGAATACAAACAAGTTGCACAAGAGGAGGGCTTTACAGACACTGACATTGTGTTCACGTCAATTGTACCAATTCAACTGTTCTATGAAAGGAAGTGATTACGAGTCGTAGTGTTGCAGAATCAGCGGCCATCATCCCCGAGATTCTGTCGGCCCATAAGGTTGCAGTTTAAGAAGGAAACAACTGAACTGATACGACAAGAATTTTAATGTATGCAGGGACAAATACAAGAACTGACGCCTAGCCAAATCACCATCGCAGGAAAGGTATTTGAGGTCACACACAGCCTGTATTTCACAATGGTTGACGGCAAAGTTTGTAACGCGATTACGCACACAAAATCAGCACAGACCTGCTATGTGTGGCGCAACGCAAAAGGAGATGAACACATTGACAAAGGGCCCTAAGCCAGTAAAACCTGACAATCTTGGCTTCGGACTGTCTCCTCTTCATACATGGATCCGTTTTATGGAGTGGCTGCTTCATGTTGCATACCGCTTGGATCTTCGAAGATGGCAAATTCGTAAACAACACAAACTGATCATGAGGAAGAAGCAAGCTGACATCCAAAAGGCCATGAAGGCCCAGTTAGGGCTGATCATCGATGAACCAAGGCAAGGCGGAAGCGGTATTTCAAATGACGGAAACATTGCCTGTCGTTTCTTTCAATATCCCGATAAGGTTGCATTCATCGAACCGGGATCTTATCGAGAAGTGTGCTGTGTTGCTTCACGCCTTATCTTGTGGGCTGGAGATAGATCCACGTAAATTTGAAGCTTGGTCAAATGATATACTGGAACTGTACCTTCAACACTATTCGTGGTTCTACATGCCCACTTCAGTGCATAAAGTTCTTGTTCATTTATCCGTAATTTATCAGTCATTGCATATTACCGATTGGGCAGATGTCCGAAGAGGCCCAGGAGGCCCGAAACAAGCATATCAAACAGTACAGGGAACATCATTCTCGTAAGTGCGCACGAGGGGACACGTTGCGAGATATATTTCTGCGACTCCTGGTCACAAGTGATCCCAAAATCTCGACGCTTCGTGAACCCATGGCACAGAAGCATAGGAAAAAGCAACTGTCTCCAGCTGTACTCATGCTTTTGAAAGATATAGAGGCTCCGCACGCACAGCCTTCTGATGATCAGTCCGAATAACTGTGTTAAAGACTATTAACTGCCTATCTGCCACGTTGGTTCTGAACAAAATACTTGTTTTGTATGTACTGTACAATGCAACACGGACTGAGGAGGTGCACATTTTGCAACCAACGTGGTACATATTTCAGTTAGAAAATATATATACGTCCATTTTATGTATTCATATATATATATATATATATATATATATATATATATATATATATATATATATATATATATATATATATATATATATATATATATATATTGCATGCTATTATACACATTTGGTGACTACATGTCTTATTTGTTTCCACAATCCGCCATATTGCATCCGCCATATTGGATCCGAAATTTTGCATTTTTTCATTTGGATATCAGATTCGTATTCAGCGACCCCAAAAACCTTTATTTACCCAATTTTAGCTCCATGGCTTGATTTTTTCTTTTTTCTGTCCGCCATATTGGATCCGCCATTTTGAAGTTTTTAGTTTGGATATCAGAATCGTACTCAGCGACCTCACAAACCTCTATCTGTCAAGTTTCATGGACATGGAACCACATCTTCCTATTTTGGCCACATTTTCAGGGTTTCTGGACCACGGACCAAAGAATGCTTGGGGCCAGTCTTCACCTCCATGGTACAAATCTGTTCTCATAACCGCGGGGTGTGTGCCACTATATGGTGGTTGCCCCGTTTGTGTAACAAACTCATGACAGTACACCCAGATTAGCTAGTGGTCTAAAAAAAAGTTGATTTTTGGGTGGCCATTTTGGATTAAAGTTTCTTATATTGTCGTGATCTATTCGCAATCATACAACGTCGAAATGTTGACACATTGGGTACGGGGATTCGAACTTGTAACCGCAGATCATTGTATAATTTATCAATGAGACATGTTGTGTTAATGCACGAATGATATCTTAATCAATCCATCTTAGTTTTTTCTTGCCATTCATTAGCATATTTACTTGGCCCTGTATAAAACTTTTTCGTAATATATCCACCACCGGTTATTAACCACTTTATTGAAACGATCACAATATTATATTTTAGAACTGGCCTTTGAAATTAATTGTTTATTATATTTGCTTTCCAATTCTTTTAACTTCGTTTGTAAACATATTATTTTGGCTTTGTACATACTGTTAGACTTCAGTTTTTCGTTCTCTTTACGCAAAAAGGAGAGCTCTTCCTTTGGTTTATGCCCCTCACTCTCCACAAAACAAACGAAAAATAACATAAACAAAGAGTTATTTTTTATTTCAGTCACAATAGTTATTTCATCTACCTGCACCCCAATGTCTGATTTGTTTTTTCTTTAAGCACCTAACTTCCGTACATTTAATTCTTTCATTATTTACATCAACACGGTTTCGTATAGTAAAGGTAAGTTTAGTGAAGGCACGTCTTGTTTAAACTTTTTCTTGGGTAGAATATTTAGAAGCTCACATTTTAAATTATGTCCATAAGCTTCGGGAATAAAATGATCGGAATAGACGCTGGCGTTTTCAACTTTAAAGATAACTTTCCGACAGCATTTCTTTCGCCAAACTTTCCGCAAAGGAACCGAGGGAAATACATGATAAATAACTTTGGAACCCGTAGTATTTCTACTATAATTGCGACAAATATTTAGTGTAGAATTCGACATGCTTATAGGCTAACACGAGCACTACAGTAATTAATGTTTTCTTAATACAGGAAAGCAAGAATCACTCACTTTCCTGCAAAAATCAAAGAAACAAACAAGGGTGAATGACAAGGACCTTGGGCGAAAGCTGTTTCTGCTCCCGCCGTGACGTCACAATTTTACTGCATCTTCGGTTTTCAAAGAAGGGTAGTTATGACGCGACCTTAAAAGAGGAAAGGAACAGTAGGGTCGGCGAACCTTGGAAGCAGAGGGCAATTTCGCACACTGGTCAGATCAAACATTTCCGCGTAACAAAACGAAGGTCCCCCTGTAAAACCTCTTCATTTAAAGTGTTATTGTTAGTATCATAAATTTGCTGAAAGCAAACAATTTGAAGGGTTCGTCGATAATATCTGCTTTTTTTGTCCTGCGCCCTCCTTCCAAAGGAAGAGGTGAATTTTACAACATGACTGCTGTATAATAAGTGAGCGATTGGTAAAATGGTAAAAGTGTATTTTTATGTGTATGTGTGTGTGTGTATGTGAGAGAGAGAGAGAGAGAGAGAGAGAGAACGAGAGAGAAGACAAAATTTTAGTTGCAAGATGACATACTTCAATTGCCGTTTTCGGTTAATTTCGGTTCATATAGCAAAAAGAATACCGCCACCAGAGAATCCGCCATCTCAACCAGAACTTTTAACTACAGCCTGTAATGAGTGTAGACCTTATCCAGTTTTCAAATTGAATAGATGGGGTGGTAGTTCGGTTTCTTGACCTTGTAAAAATCTTCCCTGTCTTTGATTTTGTTTGTCATCATTCCAGCCAGAAATGAAAAAAAAAAAAAGAAATGAGAATTCCTCAGTTTACAGCAAGGGGAATTAGGGACAAGACATTAAGGATGGTATTCCTGGAAGCTCATGTATCACGATTGATTCATTCAATAGACAGAGGACACTTTTCTATGAAGGCTTTTCAACATGTTTTCTCACAAAGGGGATTTTCCTTTTGCAATCTATATGACCACTGGCAATTTCAATCTTGGCCATTCCCGCCAGCGTTTGCATTTTCGAGACACGAGACGGGACGGGACATTTCACGAGACGTCCCGTCTCGTCTCGTGTCTCGTTTTCGAGACGGGACAAGTAGTCTGTCCCGTCTCGTGTCTCGTCTCGTTTACGAGACGAGACGAGACGGGACACGAGAAATGTCTCGTCTCGTGGCAACACTAGTCAGGGAGAAACACTGAAATGGTTAGTCATTCGCTGAAATGTTCTCAGCAAAAGCAATGTTTAAATATATATATAAGAAAACGATGAAAGACTTCTTTGTCCAATTGTGTGGGAAAGAAGCAATTCCCACCGAAGAAAGAACTTATATGCGTTGCAGAATAAAGTATAAATCGAAAATAATGATCACTGTCTTTACGAAATATACAGAGTATCCACAAAAAATCCTTCTATAACCTGGTAGCGGTTATAGAATCATACCATACAGCTTTTTCTTTGTTATCATTTCGATTTACGTTTTTTCAGGCTCTTTCAGAATTTATCATTGCAGTCCCATAAGGAAAATATCGAAGTTTGACCTTTGACCCTGTATCTCTTCAATCTTGAGTACAAGTGACATGTTTCTATGTCGAAACAAAACTTATGTCCTTCGTCTAAAGTTACACCAAATTGCAAGGCTTTACCTCATACCACTTTTGCACAGTGAACAAATGAAATTGACACACGAAGTAATCAACCCTCTGTATATATGTAGTATATATATACAGTCGCTCTCACAATTGAGCGTACACTTGTAGTTATTATGTTAAAACTACTATAACGTCTACGTATATAAGATTTTGTTTCGATAAATTAGAATGGGTCTGTGTTGAAAGAGTTTGATGCTTCTTTAGCCAATGTAAGTAAGAATTTGCTGTGTTTCGAAGGACGTATGCGTACTAAGTCCCGCAGGATATAAAAAACAAAGACACAGAATTGAGTGTACACCTTAGTCTTTGTCTTCATTGCAAGACTGTAGAGGGGGTACAACATTGCAATAGGCCTTAGTCAGTGATCGTTGTGCTTCATCAATACCTACCTTGATACGTCAATGTGTTTTGTGTGAAAACAAGAGCAAAATGACTGGTAGAAAAGAGACAACTATTGAAGTCAGAAACTTAATAGTGAAACTCGCTTTGCGAGGTAAGTCATTGCGTCAAATTGGACAGCTTGTGGGTAAAACGCATTCTACAGTGCAAAAAATTGTTGACAAATTTAAATATGAAGGGACAGTGCGCAATAAACGAGGGAGGGGTAGAAAATCTATTCTAAATGAGCGAGAGCAAAGAAATGTAGTTATGCAAATAAGGAGAAATCCACGTCAAAGTGTGCCAAAACTTGCTACAAAAATTGCATTTGAGACGGGAAAACCAATTTCGTGTGAAACGGTACGTAGGACATTGAGAAGAGCTGGATATCATGGTCGCATAGCCAGAAAGAAACCATGGATAAGTGAAGTCAACAAACGTAAAAGATTGTCGTTCGCTAAAACGTACATTTCACAGCCTCCTGCACTCTGGGATTCAGTGATATTCAGTGACGAAAGCAAGTTTAACGTGTTCGGGTCAGATGGACTGCAGTATGTGTGGCGGTGATCCAATAAAGCCCTACAACAGGAAAATCTGCGACCTACTGTCAAACACGGAGGTGGCTCCGTAATATTGTGGGGCTGTATGTCCGCTTCTGGTGTCGGTAACATGGAGTTTATTGATACCACAATGGACAAATACAGGTATTTGTCAGTGCTAAAGAATAATATCAAGGAAAGGGCTAATAAGCTTGGTATGGGGTCGATGTATTATTTTCAGCATGACAACGATCCCAAGCATACTGCACATATTGTCAAACTGTGGTTATTATATAACACTCCAAAAAGGTTGGAAACTCCACCACAGTCTCCGGATTTAAATCCAATTGAGAATTTGTGGTGGCAATCAGAAAAACAAGTGCAGAAACATAAAATAACTACTAAAACTGAGTTGAAAAGGATTCTGCAAGATGAGTGGAGCAAAATTCTTCCTTCAGTGACCCACAAACATGTACACTCTATGCCTAAAAGGTTAGCTGCTGTAATAAAAGCCAAAGGAGGCGCTACCAACTACTGAACTTTATTTTCTGTTCAATATTCAAATGTGTACGCTCAATATTCAAATGTGTATTCAAGCGTGTACGCTCAATTTTGTGACTCCAAAAACACATACTATTTTGTTTCTTATTTTTTTACTCATTACTGAAATAATGTTTACGAGGAAAATGTATTCTAATTTGTTCTAAATCTGTTCAGGAAGCAATATTTTAAGTTTGAAATACCTACTTTACTTATGTAGATGTCTTTTGTGCATTTTTATGTTAATACATAAGGTGTACGCTCAATTGTGAGAGCGACTGTATATATGGGTAACCAGGGCAAGAGTGAAAACACTATTTACGAAAAAGTGTCAACGTCGTTAAATAAGCGAATATTGAAAACTGGTTTGGCATGACATACTGTATGTCAGAACGAAAAAGGAGGGGGGCCGTTGCAGATGGAAAGAAGTAAAATATTCGTAGGTTCGTGTCACAGTACGGTATGTAATTTAGTTTCAGTTGAAGGTACAGGACTGGAAATATTTCGTGGAAAAGCAGTATCGGTTCGTATTTCTTATCAGTAGTACGCAAGAAAGAAAAGAGTATTCAGACGGGAAATGGAGGACAATTATTGGAAGATGCCTGAGGCGGGGCAAGAGTGTACGGGGCAAGCATGAACGTTCACTCTTGTCCCTTGTAGTATAGTTGGGAAAGAAAATATAGAACCCAACATATAACATTAAGTAAAAGACAATTGCAAAGTTAAGACAGAAGTTGGCGGCCATAGACTACTAACAAAACGTTTGCATTATCGTTTAGAATTTCACAGCCTGAAGTGTTGAGCACATGCCATGTCGCACGGGAATGTCGACAGGCAATGTTGCGTGGGAGGACAAAAGAACTACGAACAGCAAATAAGCAATTCACATTAAAGTCATCCACTCAACCACAAAGCATCACTCATCAGTCAAATATACCTGTACCGGATGACATGGATACGCCCTGGTAATTCCGTGGGGAATTGTTTTTCAGATACCCCTAACGGTGAAATGCAGCTTTCTTGTATCATATGCAACGAGTTGTCTCACGAACAATGTTCCAATTTTAAACAAAGGAAGTCTGTGTACGTGTGTGACCACTGTGTACGCATATAGCACCGAACGTAACATTTTTGTGCTTCGTAACGGATGTTGAACTGATTTCTCCTATTTTCATATTTTGTAACTATAACATGTATGATATAGTACTGTAACTTTTGTTGGCAGTTCCATTTTACACTAATCTGTTTGGTATTTTATAACTTCCTTTAGTTCCATATAACCAGTACATATATATCTATGATTCAACATGTTTCTTGATGTTTATGTCTACGCTTCTGTTTCCATTTGACTGTACAGTGTACATTGATGCTCCAACCGTTGTTTACTCTTACCTCACTACATGAGGCAAGAGTAGAAATTTTTTCCTTCGTCAAAACTGTTATCCCTCTTATCCTCTGCTTTCTTTCTCGCAATTAAACTGTATATGTTATTGGATATAACATATTGCGTTTTTCGCTGTCACCGTTGCACCGCAATTCTTCGATTTACAAAAAGCATTCACTCTTGCCCTGGTGGTCGCCCATATATATATATATATATATATATATATATATATATATATATATATATATATATATATATATATATATATATATATATATCCCCTCCCACAATTTTTGCGGGGCTCAATTTGGATTTAAATGGCATCAGAAATGTCACTGTTCATCTCAGCGACCTCAAAAACTATAGATTCGACACTAATATCGGTCATTTTCGATTATTTGTAAATGCCTTTCCCCTCCTTTAAGTTACTGTACATCGTCAAAGTGATATGACAAAAAATCATATAATGTTCGAACTTAATCTAGGTTGAAAATTTGATCGAGATCAGTCCGGTGGTTCAAGAGTTATTAAGTTTTATTTATTTTTATACATCTTCCCCTCCTCCTCCTCCCCTAAGTGCTATCGTCAAAGTGAATAGATAAATACCATCCCAGGCCCGAATTCCATCTATGTTGAAAATTTGATCGAGATCGGTCAGGTGGTTCAAGAGGGAAGTCACATAGACAGTCACTTTCATTTTTTTTTACATATATCTCCGCCCCCTCCCCCTCCCCTACGATGTACCGTCAAAATTAAATTACAGAATTCATCTCAAGCCTGAACATGATCTATGTTGAAAATTTGATCGAGATCGGTTGGGTGGTTCAAGAGTTATTAAGTTTTAATTATTTCTATATAGCTGTCCCCTCTCCTCCCCCTCTTCTAAGTTCTACCGTTAAATTAATATGATAAAAACCACCTCAGATCCGAACCTCATGTATGTTCAAACTTTTTTAAGATCGGTAGGGTGGTTTAAGAATGATGAAGTCAAGTCACATAGTCAGTCACTTTTATTTTTACTTTTTTTTTTTTTTACATATATCTCCTCTGACCCTCCCCTTCGTTGCAGGCCCGAACCTTATCTATGTTGAAAGTTTGATCGAGATTGATCGGGTGGTTCAAGAGTTATTAAGTTTTATTTATTTTCATATATTTCCCCTCCTCCCCTCCCCCTCCCATAAGATCTACTGCCAAAATGAAATGATAAAAAAAAAAAACTTCTCAGGTTTGCACTTCATATATGTTGAAAATTTGATTTACATCGATCGGGTGGTTCAAAAGTAATTAATTCACGAACATAGTCACTTTTATTTTTATATTTATTGATTTTTGTATATCTCTCCCTCCAACCCCTTCCCTACGTTGCTCCGTCAAAGTGAAATGATAAAAATCATCCCAGTCCCAAACCTCATCTACACTGAAAATTTGATCAAGATCGGTCGGGTAGTTCAAGAGTTATTAAGTTTTATTTATTTTTTCTATGTACTCTCCTCCCCCTCCCCTAAGTTGTACCGTCAAAATAAATAGCTAAAATCACTCCTAGGCCAGAACCGCATCTACGTTGAAAATTTGATCGGATGGTTCAAGAGATTAAGAGTCACAAACATAGTAACTTTCAATTTTATAATATAGATGAAAAATAGAGAGAAAAATACAGTGAAAAATACATTTATAGAAGATGTTGAAAGTGACCCCCCTGCGACATCAATACACAGTTCTACACGTGTAAGCATATTCAGATACACTCGGCGTAAAGTTCGGATATCAATAGCGGCAACTTCATGGCTAATGTTGCCTTTCAGTTCGTGTATTGTGTATGGATTAGTTTCATAGACCTTCCTCTTCAGGTGTCCCCACAGGAAGAAATCACATGTTGTTAGATCCGGTGAACGTGGTGACCATAAACCTTGAGAGTTCGTTCCTCAGAGAAGACATCATGAACCTGTTCCAGAGACACTTTAGAATTGTGTCGTGTTACTCCATCTTGCTGGAAGAAGCAGCATTGTATTTTATATTCAGTAAGTTGAACACAAAATGCATTAAAAAATCTATATATGTAACCGTATTGAGGGTAGTGTCAAAAAATATCGGTCCAATGGTGTGCGTTATTGTTATACCACACCAAACGCCGGTTCTCCGTTGCCCAGTACCTCGTGTTCTGTGAATTCACATGAGTGGAAAGATGAAACCATGCTTCATCACGCATGATGTAATGGAAAGAGTCTAACAAACCATCTTTGATGTTATTCAAAAGCCACTCCCAGTAATATGCACGTTGATTGTTGTCGTATATTATCGATTGTTCAAGAAATAACAATCGATAATTGCATAAACTGTTTGTTTTTGTAGCTGTTTACTCAATTTCAGAAATATTCCATTCCCATTCAAAGGGGATTCGGGCTACTTTTAACTGCGCCACCCTGTATAACCATATAAAACAATAAGGCCCTATCAAGTAGGATAAAATTATGTCGTTTTTTTTGGGGGGGGGGAATAACAACGTTTTTTTTTTCAATTTTATACCTATGAAAGGGAACGAGATACACCACCCAAGCTTAAGAGATATATATAATTGAGTTGTAGAGAACATTTACCAATTTTTCGTTTTTTAATAATTTCCAATTTTAAAGAGTGGTCTTAGGTATCCCTCCCAAAATTTTAGAGGCGAGCAGCAATGTAGTCATACCTACCCTATGAAAGAGAATGGATTCCTATATTCACACATATAACCAAATAAAATGATACATCCTTATCGAAAAGGATAAATAGATAAAAAAACATCCGAAAGTTTTTTTTTGGGGGGGGGAGCAATTTTATAGTCTATAAATGAAAAGGAACGAGTGAGACCAATACAGTGATATACGAGGAGTGACCAAAATAAACCGGATTGAAAGTGCGCGGCCATTCCTAGGCGTAGTAGAGAGTTCTTCCGTTAGTAGAGAGTTCGTGCGAAGGTCCAGTAGAGAACTTCTCAAATCAGTTGCCCAAGCGGCGTCTGCGTAAGAGATTGATGTTTGATTGTAGTGTTGTTTTTGGGCCATTCCATCGTCACGGGCAGGACATTTACACTACATTTTTGATGCTTTAAAGTTGTATATTTCTAAAAGTACAACTTAACTTCTGCTAATTGCATGATATATGAGCAGTACAGACTTAGGAGTATATGTAGCTGATGTTTTCAGTATTTTTTTTTTCGTTTAGAGTAGAAAATATTAATCCCTAAACGTCTGTCACGGGCGGGGACAAAAAAGAGAAGTGACTTTCGACGCACCAAGTGAATGTTACAAAACTCTGTGAATCCTTAGCTCAAAGTGTTTTTATTTAAACGGAAATGTATAAATGATGAAATTTTTAAATAAACTTCACATAAGAGAAATTTGCCAAATATTTATATTGATAAATAAACTAAACTTTACTGTGTCACGGGCAGGACACCGTGTGAATCAACACACAAAATCTCAATAAGAATTATTTCAAAAATGAAATAAAATCGAAAATAAGTCCATTTCTGCTGTTCTGTTATAGCATTGTACACAAATAATTCTATTTACTTTACTTGAGGCTCGCTTTTATCACATAAAAATAATAATACGTCATACACTTATTTCTCACCGCCTACACTTTAGGAAATGGTTTTATTTGCCCATTTACACCCATCTTGTGGGGAAATTCGTACAAAACACTGTCTAACAGTATATAAAATAGGTGCTGGTATCCAGTGCCCGTGCCGTGGGAAATCAGCGCCCGGGGCGAGAGTATACGACGCGTCGCGACGGCGCCCCATAAATATGAGTGAGGTTGACAGACCAGCCGCAAAGCGTCACCATGGTTGGCGCGACGCGTAAGAAAATTTTCAAAATTAAACCCTGCTTTTCCTTGATTTTGAGCACTTTTTAATACTTTTTCCTTCCATTTTAAGTATATCTTTTATTTTTTTCCTCCTGAATTTTGCGCCCCCTTACTTTGATGTCCGGGGCCGTCACCCCGCTGGCCCCTTCCCCCATGGCACGGCACTGCTGGTATCACATGTATTATTTGATTGAAATGCACTAAGACACATCGTCAACAGTCTTGAAAATTTTTACCGCAATCGCTTACGGTCTTCATACGAATTTCCTTAACTTCTTCGTCCTCTTCCACTGGGCTTTGTGCGATAGTTGCATGTCTATGTTTTCTTTTTCTGTCCACTAGAGAAAAATTTCATCATCAAAAATGTTCCTTGTGTTATATCTTCAACAGCTGGTCTAATACAAGCCTTGTTAACATGAATACCTAAGTCGTCCCTCAGGATAGCTTCATGGCTTTCGGAATCATCATTTTCAGAATCTGAATAAAAGTCTGTTCGAAATTTAAAGATTTTACACGGATGAAGCTCTGATTTAAAAGTTCGACGAACTACCAAATTTTCGCTGTCAAATTGCAGGGAAAAAACTGTTTTGATTGGAGACATTCAATTGACAAGAGCATTTTCCCGTCTTTTATTCAAAGCGTCTTTTTTAAAAAATTTCTGTTGATGATAAAGTACGGGACAAGAATAAACTACCAAAAATACCATTAAAACTTATGGCATTTTTGGTCGTTTATTCTTGTCCCGTACTTTAGTAGTAAAACAGATATATTTTGAAACGAAGAGCTTAAAACTACTACGAAATCAGCAGCACATTCTACAATTACTTTCTTTTGTTTCACAAAGTTCCATACTGGCCTTTTTGTAATTACTTCACTCCCATCCACTGCTACCTTGAAACCAACGAAAAGGTAACGCTAATGATAATATTTATATTACTTATTTCAAGTTAAAACATCATACTGACAGTAATAGATAATCCTCTATTTAAGTAAATAATGTTCATGCTTAGAAAACTTTATTTTAGTGCACATGGAATCATTTTCTATCATGAATAACCAATGTACGCAAACTATCCCACCAGTGGCATGCCCACTGTCACGGGCAGGACAAGTTTTTAAATTGAAATAAATCGAAATATATTATTAGCATTTGTCCAAAATTTGGTAAGTGTGAAGTACACGTGCAAATTGTTACTTCTACTAAGTACAAACCACATTCTCAAATTTAGTAATTCAGTACAATAACTTTTGGTAGTTTTCTGTCACGGGCAGGACACTCAAGTTGACGTTTATATCTTTAATGATATTATAAATAATTTTTATCCTGTAAACACTTTTTCAACTGCAACTTGTAGCAAAAAGAAGCATCTTGAATAGCTCGAAGTTACTTAAGCCAAACATGCACAATATACCGTAAAATGTTGCCGATTACAAGAATAAAAAATTTCCTCGCAGCTGACATGTTACAAATTCACAACTTAGACTTAAAATTTTACGTGAATTCTAAGTATAAATAAGTTTTTCTTTGTGAAAAAGTAAATTTCGTTCTATTTACTTCACATATACGTAACAATGCATTGGTTTTGACAGTTTTCGAAAATTTGGGTTCAGGCTCACTTTCGCGTGGAATGGCCCTTTTCTCAACTGTTCTTGTTTACCGCCTGCGAAATCGTTGTGAGAGGTTTAATGGAACAAAAAGTATGTTAGAAAATGTGCTTCTTGCTTGCAACGGAAGCTTACCAAATGCTTTAACAGGCTTTCAAGAAGGGTGCTATGAGCGCACACAAGTTTTCGAGTGGTTTTAGCGGTTTAAACATGATATCAGTGTTGAAGATCAAGCTCGTTCTGGGCGCTCTTCATCATCTCAAAATGACGAAAACATTGAATAAATCCGCCAAAAAATCAACAAGGATCGTTGGAGCTCTTGTCAGCGGATTTTCAATGAGGATCTGCAAAGGGAGACGCGTTGCCGCTAAATTTGTTCCTCGCTTGCTCACACAGTATCTGGATATTTGGGCTCTCACGAATAGGTTATTGTTTCCTACCCTACCCTCCGTATTTGACAGGCTTAGCCCCGTGAGACTTTTTTTTCTATTCCCGAGAATGAAAAAATCTAAAAGGGAGGCGTTTTGATGATGTGGAGGGAGTAAAAAAAATAAATAAAGCTTAGCAGGGGGCACTGGACGATATTAAAGATTAAGAGTTACTGAGATGCTTCAAACAGTGAGAAGGGAGACTGGAGAATTGCATCGCATCTAAGAGATTACTTTGAAGGAGTCTGAAAGTATGTTGAAAAAAAAAAGAATAATAAATAAATAAATAAATAAAACATTAAATTAATTGTTTAGAACAACAGTCCGTTTTTGGGGGGCTCCCTCGTATATTAAGGGCCTACAGAACATTCACCGATTATTCCTTTTTTTTTTAACAATTTCCAATTTTAAGAAGTGGTCTTCTTAGAGATATCAATGTACTCATGTCTTATGAAAGCGAATGGAACCCAGCGTTCATCTATATAATTATATAATGTAATTAAACCTCATCAAAGGGAATAAATTGTCAAAAACCTCCAGAATTTATTTTTCGGAAATTTTTTTTACTCATAAAAGGGAAAGATATGGACCCCCAAAACTTACAGAAGAACATACTCTGGTCACATACTATATATATATATATATATATATATATATATATATATATATATATATATATATATATATATATATATATATATATATATATATATATATATATATAGTTTTAGCAATTTCCAAAATTTAGAGGGGGCGGTCCTATGCATCTCTAGCCATGCTCCCTGAGCAGGGATCATAGCCCCTGGGTTCAATTGTGCCTACAATATTACCCATGTGGAACAAATATGGCACTCGTGGATAGCTACCATTGTGGAACTTACGACGTTGCCATATTTTAAAATTATTTGTGCATGTTTCTTCGGTATGAATATTATTAATCTCACATCAGAGGCCTCATTTAAGAAAAACGGAGCAATTGTCTCCCCTGAGTTTGAAAAACACATATATTTTAATCAATTGTACACTATTAAAAAAATGAAATTTTTAAGTAGGCCTGTCTTACGTATTTCTGACTACGCCAGTGTCTACTCTTCACACTCACTATTCAAATTCGAGTCTATGAGCTCGAATTGCGTGGGGGGAAATATGGTAACGCTATTTCTGAATTATACTTGGTTAGAAGAGTTTCCATAATTTCAAACTGTCCGCTTGAATTTCCCAAAGCGATAAGGAAAAAGAAATACTACACTAAAATGTTTGGTCTTGTAAAGGCTCTTTGTTTCAAAGACGTGCGGATTGAAAATGATCGCATGGCCATTTACGAATTGATGGCCATACATTTATGAATAGATGTAAGGCCAAGGCTGCGGAATTCTTTGGTGTATTTAGTTCATGAGTAAAAATAAACATCATGGCTTTAAATACATCACACAATTCTAGTGGAGCAGTTGTAATTTACTCTGGGGAGCGGTGAGTTGTTTTTATTAGAATAAATACAGAAAATTTCATTAATTATTGAATAAACGCACAGAAGTAAAAACGGCTAATTTTCCGCTGATGATGGACCCAGAACCTATTTTCAATATCGTATTATTATTTATTTGTTGTTATTTCAATATGCCTTAATTAAAATTACTCCTAGATCATTTCCGTCATTCGCTCTTAACTATTAATCACACATTCACACATATTTGTTTTTTTCGTGTTTTATTTGCTCTTCACTAGATACGTATTCATCTGTATTGTATTACTGCGCGAAATAGTACCTTCCAACAGTGTTGCACACTACGCTTTATTCAGAAATAACGAAAACAATGGATCCTTATCTTTTCATGTTTCCAACCAGCACTATAAATAACTGCATACTAAGAATTATGTAAATAAACCTTTAGAGAGAGATCTGGGTGCGGAGTTCCTTATCAAATAGCCTACGGTAGCTATATATGTTTGGGACGCCCAAAATTACAAATTGCATACGAGAATACTTCTTTCCCATACTAGGTTGCCACACAAGGAGATAGTTATATTCGTGACATTTGAACTTCTGTTAGCATAAAATGCATTCTTATTTCTTAAAAAGCATTTCTTAATGGAGAAATTGCATTGATGGGTGCAAATAGACTTTAGGAGGGCTGAGTATAACTACATCATGTGCACATACGGTACAAAAACTGCAATGCGTAAAACAAATTAACTTAAAACACAAACCAACATGCGCTAAGTGGCCACTACAAATCACGAATGGTATCGAACTAACGCAGGAACGAAAAAGGGGACCCGAGTGGATAGAGGGGGTGCGTCCATAGGGAGCAAGCGCTTAAACTCTATCTCAGACAAGTTGATAGGAAACCAAGAAAACTCCCCTAATCTCCTCCTCTTTCTCGCCGCAAGAGGGAAAGGCAGGTATACCACCCCTGACAGAGAAGGAAACGTTTGAGACATTCAGTATTGTTTAAAATCTCTTTTTTCCACTCCACTACGCGCGCGCTTTGTGTCAATCTGAGGGAGTTTGCTGTACCTTTTAGCTACTCTTAACCCACCCATCTTTCACAACTTTAATTAATATGGTTATTTTAAGAAAAGGATATAGCATTGTTTATGTATTTTATATGCCTAATAAATATTTGAAAAAAGGTATAACAACAGTTGTTTATAAATCAAATTTATTGTACCCTTTCATTTGATGTTAGAAGGAATAAATGTCTTTTTTAAAGAACATTGTTCTATTCAAGTCACTTCGTTACATTATGTTACAGATTGACAATACCTACACTTCATATAAAAAGTTAGAGACAAAGGACCGTGTAAGTATTGTTTTATATAAAATTTGCTGTACCCGTTAACATTTTAAGCAGCAAGTAATTGTAATACGAAAAATATCTAGTGAATTCCGCAACGAAGAATTGAGACTTTCTAGGGGCAACATTACAATACGAAGTCGACTGCTGGAGAAAGGAGAAACGCGAGTTTCGCAAGCAAAAACAAGTAATAGGAAAATAGTATTAAACATAGTTTTTAGTTGCTTTAATTTGAATCAATATTAGGTTATTTGGAATTGACTCCCATTCTTTTTCCTTTTCGTATATACAGTATGATAACTGTTTTCATGGAAAAGGAGTCGACACATTTTTTAGTTTTCTTGTCATATGTTACGGAGAAATGGGGGTTCATTGATAAATTACTTACTTCCGGTTCGATCCTTGGTCATGTAAATTCGTGGCTAAGGACATCGTGTCAGTGGTTTTTTCTTGGAGGGCGGTGGCTCAGTGGCAGAGCGTTTACCTCCGGTGCTTGGGGTCTCTGGTTCGATCCCAGCTTGCGCACTGTGGACTTTGTGGTGGACAAACACCGTGCTCGTGGGTTTTCTCGAGTTTCTCCCGTTTCCTCTTACTTTCTTCATTACACCATTTCATTCATTTCTCATTATCACCGTCTCCTTTAGCCTAACCGGCATAAAAGTGGGACGTTAAAGATTTCATTTCCTCCATTCCTTTCTTATCATTCATTTTCAATAATCTAGTCTCCTTTAATTTATATAGCATGTGTGCAAGACTTTAACCGAAGATGTCCTTTCATTTTTTTTCATGCATATGTTGCTGTATTTACAAAACAGAAACCTGATAAAATCATCGTGCCGACACAATAAATTGTGTACAAGGTCCAACCCTGCCATCACTTGTAATACACGCTCGAATAGCAGACAAAGTCCGCTATTCCAACGTTTCTGCACACCCCCGCCGTTTAAAATAATGAGCATGCTTAAATTGAGTTGACAATTATTTGTTAACCCGTTTTAGTTACTCTGTTTAATGTGTTAAGAACCAAGAAGTACGTACACTATAACATGAGAGTTTCAATCCGTTGTTTACACACTTAAAATATATATTTACATATCAGCAAAATTGTGGCTACTAAAGGGAACAGCAACATAGGCCCCGTCTGAAACAGTAGACAGCTAGCAAGCAGATCGCTGGTGGGGATATAAGTTCCAATCAACTTGTGTGAGATAGATTGTAGAAAGATAACGGTTCATGGCCACTTCAGTTAGATTCTTTTGTTCTCGCCTGCGTACGGGTCTTTGCACACTGACTTCTTTCTGTGTGAGGCAGTGTTAAATGAGTTTAGTGGCTATAACAAAAACAAAGGATGAATTACGTAGTTGAAAAAAAATTGATATCAGTTAGTTGCGTTTTTCCATTGTATTTTACACCAGGAGAATTTTTGTACCTAAACGTTGAAATTTGCCCATTTTATGAATACAATGGTTTCTTCTATGAACTAAAAGTCGAAAGGCTTCAATCACCACCAATTTAAAGCCTTTCTAGACGAACTGGAAACCGAGGATGAAGATCTGATCTCTATTCTGAAATGCGTTGGATGAACCAGGGAAAGATGCTGCAGCGTTTCTATAATCCGATGGGCATGAAAAGAAAACCTATGGCCCAATTAAGCAATGAAAAATAGTTGTCTGACCTTGCATTCCTTGTGGATATTATCTATTACTTGGCTCATGAACTTTACAGGCATATCAAATCCTTTCAGAGAAGCTAAAACTGTGTGAAAATCAAATGAGGAATGAAAGTACGTCCCACTTTCCAACCCTATTGCAGCGTGATAAATCATTCTGTAACTTCCCTTTCTACGCAAACTCATTGAGAGGTTTGTGTGAAGAATTTAATGTCCGATTTAGAGACTTCAGTAAGAAAATGTAGAATTCAGTATTTTCTCATCACCTTTAAGCGCTGACGTTAGTGGTACTCCGAACAATTTGGAGATAGAACTCATTGAATTTCAGGAGGATGTTGCTTTGAAAAGGATATTTCAGGACACCTGGTTGCAAGACTTTTATGAGAAATACATTCCATACCCAACTTAGCTCTTTTCATCATGAGGACCATAGCATTGTTTGGCAGCACATATCTATGTGAGCAACTCTTCCCGCACATGAAACAGGTCAAATTCAAGACGAGAACGATAACAGATGTCCACCTTGAAAACTGCCTCCACGCTGGAACATCTAGTGTACCCCTGAACGCTGAGAGACTGGTTTGCGACTGATTAAAGTCTGTTTCAGGCAACCTGATAGTAAACTCCCCTACCTCCCCCTACTTACCACTGTAGAAGGGGAAAGCAAGTTGCTAACCTTCAGAGGGAGGGAAGCTTTTCTAATAAGCAGAATCGTGTAAACTCTAAATTCGTACGTCAATTCGCTCGCACCTGATGTTGAGAAAGCACTGCTGTTCCTTTTGGCTATCAACCCCAAGTGGAAGGCGGAACACCAACATTCACCTGTACTTGAGCGTGGTGGGGGGAAACTTCTTTTTCCTATCAGGTTATGTGAAACAGATTATAGTTAAGTTTCCCACTAAAATATTTGTAAATAAACACATTATTCTGCTCCTCTTCAGTGAGTAAATATTTTGATTACAATTATAACAGTTGTTTTGCGCTATTGTGGTGTAAATTATGATGAACATGTTCCATCATTGAATGCAATACTATTAAATTGTCGTAAAGATGATATACCAACAGTGTGGCCCGCGACGCCAATTTGTGCTCTGTGATTGGCCCACCCACTGTTCCAAGTTGTACACTCCTGGTCTAAACCAATGATCGCCAAACCGTCGATCGCGAGCTACTAGTTAGCTTGCGGAGACATATTCGGTAGATCGTGTTAACGCTCCGATTGGCTAACCTTGATTCCTCCACTGAGCTGACGATAACGACAGAGCGCGCTGACAACAACAGCTGCTTGTTTCTTCCTTCCAACTGTCATTGTCACCCTCATCTCACAGTTGATTGTATACGCATGGGGTTCTGCATGTTATGTTTTTCGTGTGTGTATTAGATATTTGCTAACTTGGATGGTTTGATTTCATATTTAGGCTACTAGAAATGTAAATTTAAATTGTTTTTTTAAATCAAAGTTGGAAGTTCTTTTGGTTAGTAGCTCACAGTAGGATTTATAAAACGGTACGGTAGATCTGATGCTTCATATGTTTGGTGACCACTGGTCTATACTATACTCCCTGATACTATATTGACCTTCACATCGGATGGTACGCACACAAGAGGAAATGTATTCAGACTGCAGTACCCGGCCACCATTATAAAACCACGTGGATTGGCGTATTTACCGTGATGTGGTTCAATTATCCTCTGTTCGGTAAAAAAAAACTGATCCTCCGTTATTGGTATCATCCAGGTACAGGCACCCTTCATCCACGATGATCACTCACTGCCAATTATCACTTGCGAGATATCACTCACACAGTTTCGTGGCGTTTGTGAACCTTTCTTGGATGTGTCAGAATATGTCTGCGTGGTTTATATGGCACCACCAGTCCCAAGTTCGGTGAATGATGTTGTAGACAGTGCCGATGGGGATAAACTTCTCCTGGCCACACTTCGTTGTATTAGGAGCGAGCAACTTGTACTACTCCAACTGGGTAGGCTGGTCAATGTCGGTCTCGCGTGTTGTTTCTGGGGTGACCTGTTCTTCTGGCGGTGGTGCGACACGTAGTTTGATCACAAGTCGCACGGCGGCTTGATTGATGTTCAAACCAATCTCCTTGTAATGTTTAACTTTGATGACAGCACCAGTGTGCCTTCGAAAGAAGCTGATGTAGTCTTCCCAGTAATCCATGAGCTGCATAGCCATACCTGCACCGATCGCACTCTCCTGCTTAGTGTTCATTCACCAGACCTCGCCCCTGCTGCTCGGCCCTGCGTGCATTTGACTCACCATGACTCCACGCAGGGGTAAAAGTGGATCTGAAAAGGTAAGGGGAAGCATGACGTCATGCCGTCCTCCGTGCCTATCTTTGCCCATTGTAATTTTTTTTAGAAAGTGGGGGGACGCCACGGATAATTTCTGGAAGCGGAGGAACGGCGTCCCCCGGGTTACCCGTCACTTTTACCCCTGACTTCACGACAAACTTGTTTCATTTTATCTTGTACAACCCTCTGTATTCCAAGACATTGTAGAACTTACGTATCGTTATATATTGCATTGTAACTTGATAATTAATAATGCCGTAATATGATGTTTTCTTTTATACGTTTCTTTCAGTATCCTTATCTATTCTGATAACGTGACATTAGAGTTTAAAGACGGCGCTCATCAAGACATGAAAGGTTCAAGAAGTGGAAGGATATTTCTCACCACCCATCGTCTTATTTTCGTCAATAGCAATCGTAATGATATCTTCCAATCTTTCAGCTTTCCTTTCATAACGTTGAGTGAGGTAAGAAATTAATATAACAGCCTATTGTATTTAATTATGAATTTAGATTGATTTCCTACTCAGGCCCGGCCCTAGGCAATTTACTACCTTGTGCAATATCATCATTTGCCATCACTCCTTCCCTAGAAGGAACACGTAAAATCCATTATTTTAAATACACTACCTCACTATAATTTTAATACCGTTAAAGAAAATATAGAACTCAACGCAAGAAGGCCAACGCAATAGTCCAAGTTCTTTGTGTTTCATGTTAAATTTAAAAAACGAAAAATCATTCATATTGAGTTTCAACCACGATAAAGCATAAATAAGTTTTAGTTTTCCATGACTATGTTCTCTGTTTGCAACTTCTGAAACTCAGAAATCGGCTAAAATGTGGTTAGTTCACTCTGATTTGAGACAGTTCAAACGATAATATGTAGGGTCTAGTATAATTGAGTCTAATTAATATTATTTGTTTCTAATGTTTTATGTTGACATAAACAAAGTAGTCATGAATTAAAAAAACGTCTATTTTGAATGTTTCTGAATGTGATTAATTGAGCTGTCTCAAACCAGAGTGAACTTTCACCGATTTTTGAGCTTACGCAAGAAATCATGTGAGCTATAGATATTCCACACCGAACTTTATGCCAGAACAAACTAAGTATAGAAACTGACGCAACGGTCGCGAGGAGTCCATGTCCCAATGGCAGTAGTCCCCATTTCGTAAGAGTCGGTGGACCACCGATGGGCAACTAGCGACATCTTGCCAAAAAATTGGCGGTTTCGCAGCGACGATCCGCGGTGGCCCCACTTCAATTTTGAAAATTATACCATCAGTGGCCCATCAGCGGCAGAGACGCGACAAAACACCAATGAATCACAAAATTACTCCCCCAAAATATGTTAAATCGCCTATATGCGTGATTTGTTTACATTAAGGTGACTCTAAGAAACACTAAGGAAAAAAGTACCCCGGGATGGGCGCGAACCTTATGATCACTAGGATCGTGTTCTTCCGACTTCGCCTCGGAGGCGATGAAGAAAACCTCGCTTGTAGAGGGATAAATCGTTGAGGTTTTTTTTTAATTTGGCCAATCAGAGTGCTCCTTTAACCGTGTGTATTCAACGATAACTGTTTGGGATAAGATTAAATGAGTTCGGCATGTAATTAATTTTATAACAAAATGACGTGCATCTATTTACTTTATTTCATATTTCTTCCATATTCACTTTCTAATGATCGGCGTCAGTTGCCATCTAAATTCATACAATTATACCTACTCATCTCAAGATTTTTCACTTCATGATGTAGAGGCAGGGGTTACTCTTGACCCCCGGAGCTCACTTTAGAAACAATTAATCAGGAAAAAATAATATATAATAATAATCACATGTACATGACTGGGGATAGTTCGTGTTGGTTATTTCGCGATTTTCTGCAACGAATCGAAGGAGCGCGGACCAAGAAGTCCTCGCTGCTACGCGGTGTCAACTTCAACACTCCGACTCTACATATCTGTTTTGACTCGACGAAAACTTGCCGCCAGTGGCACACTAGCGGCAATCCTTCTACGTGTCGCTATATCAACGATCGACATTGACCAGCAAGTGGGCCACTAGGTGTTGGCGATATTTACAGCATATGGGGAGAGGAGTTGTCAAGTTGTCACTCTTTCCATAAAAGCTAATTTCCCTCAACAAGAAAATGTAATTAGCTCACCTCTGGCTTCAGATACCTCAGATGTGGTTTTATTAGCAAACGTGATGTTGAGTAGGTAATATCTTGCTTTAGTGCTTTCTGTGACTCCGGTTCGAATTACGTATATTTTCTCACCGGACCCCTGCAAGTGATAATGTGGGAAGAGCTAATTAACCAAATCTCTCTGTGACTGTTGGTTTTCTGAATAGGATCCATTGTAACAAAAATAAGAGAAAAGAGAATGAAAATTTTAACATGAATTTTCAAAACTGTTAGAAAATAAACCAGTAGATGATCAAGAGCTTTTGCTAATTGGACACACTGTTGTTGCATTTGACGATGGTTTTACTTTAATGTCCGAACAAAATCAATGTAGTTTACTGCAATATCTTCTAGAAAGGAAATAGTTTGTTTTCCTCACGACGTATACGAAACAACGACTCGTGATCTTTCTGTGAAAACAGAGGTCTTCAACCTTCAAAGGTCCAATTCCATGATCAAACTACTGCAAACAAAGATACTAACTAATAAGATTGAACCCTCCAAGCTGATCAAATAGCTAGCGTTTGTACCTTTGGTATATGTAGTCCTGGGTTCGATTACGGGAAAGCACGAAAAGTAATTTTATAATGGCTCATTTTCATTAATTATCCGTCTCCTTTAGCTTAAAGGGCATGGTTATGGGACGTTAAACTAAAGAAATTAAACGTACTCTCAACTACATATCTACAAGACTGCACATTCTACTTTACAAAGCACGAGGTGCGTTCGGAAAAGTAACCTCTGATTGGTCACTGTGCGTGAAGAAGTGAGGGCAGTAGACGTGCGCGGAAGATCAGTCTGCATCCAGCCGTGGTAGAGGGAAGGTTGTCTGATCACTAGTTCCACTGTTGTAGCGTCTTGAAATGTGTGCTGCAATGGAAAACTCCGCCAAGTGCGAGGTGCGAGCTGTTATACGGTTTTCTTACGGCAAAATAATATTCGGCAGTAGCTATTCGTCGGAAACGTTGTTCCGTGTATGGTCCAAATGTGATGACGGAAGGAGTTCCTCATGAATGGGTTCGTTCATTTAAAAGTGGACGAACAAACGTTCATGATGAAGAGAGGAGTTACAGGCCATCACTGGTCACTGGTGAACTCATTCAGAAAATTGATGAAAAGTTGTTCATCCCAGATTTGGCACCCAGCGGTTATCATCTCTTTGTACATATTCTTCTTATTTACTTTGGTGTTTCTTTCTTAACAAATCGTAGGTTACTTTCTGAACAGCCCTGGAATTTGGGTAGGTAGTGTGTATCAATTAGAGAGACAGTTAAACTCACTAAGAGAACGCACTGGACTTAAGCCGGTCGCTAATTGACTGCAGTGTGGGACATCCAATTCGAGTCAGAGGAGGACAGAGAGATTACGAAGAGAGAAACCTGCGTGCATTCGCCGTATATTGGACGCAATCAATAAACAATGTAGAAAGAGAACTCGTAACTCGCTTGTAAAGTCATACGATGACCGAAAATGCGGAAAGAACAGTAATTTGTTACATAACTATTAAAAACACTAATTGGAAGTATGTGCGAATGAATTTTTGACATTGGATTTCAGAAATACTTTGTAATTTAGCCGATGGAAACCTTCACTGCCAACAACAAGGATACCAATAGTTTGAAGCGTATATATATACAGGGTGTTTCAAAACAACACCGACAAGGCTTGGGAGGTGATTCCTGACACCAAGATAAGACAAAAAGTTTAGACCAACCTGGGTGCACAAATGCTTCCTTTCAAAGTTATATGCTGCTGAAAACATGAGAAAAAGAAACTTAAGGACCCATAGCTCCAAAACTACAAGACCTACCGTAGTCGGGTCAAGACTTCACTTAGGAACTAATATGTGCCCTATCCAAAAAATCCATGTTTCAGAATCCTAAGGTAATCACGCAACAATTTTTATAGAGACAGTTTGGCATATAATTTGAAGTACTTATCAGCATAATCGTAGAACGTTGAACTTCAAGATTTCTTTTTTTTTTTTTAATTCAGATAAAATATCTACACTATCTTTGTTTTCCTTGTATGTAGGTTAGCGTAGAGCAACCCGAGTTCGGAGCTAATTATATGAGAGGAAAGGTTACGTCTCAACCAAATGGCAATTGGGCAGGCCAGGCAATATTCAGGTTAACTTTCAAATCTGGTGGAGCAATTGAATTTGGTAAAGCAATGATGAAGGCTGTTGACATGGGTGAGTATAATTTTTTAAAGCAGTAAGCAATCCTACAGACATTGAATGAAACCTTTCCAAACTATCACTTCTCATCAGATCGATTTTTACTGAAATAAAATTATACTTCCAAAAGAGCAATAAAATAGGACCCTTTTTTGACACCTACCCCTTACTTGCGATCAGTGACTACGAATTTTCGTCAGGAGAAGGCTCGGTTCTATCATATAGTCACAAAGTCACGTACCTACCTAATTACTAGAGTCCGGAGTTTTATGTAACATCAACCCCCTAAATATGTACATAAATATGTAACAAAAATCGCTTAAAATGTAAGAAATATGTAACATTATATAAGAATATGTAATATTACATATGTTACATATTTATGAAAAAGTAATATTAACACACGTATGAGTATGCAATATTTAAACGAATTATGAAAATAAAAAGGAAAATTAGTCTGGTGGCAGAGCAAGAGAACCTTGCATTTTGGGGTGACCAAGGTTTTTTGATGTTTTCTTATAGATTTTGATGTGCTGAATCCAAAACTGCCGGGTGCAACTCTGGCACCCTTGAGCATTTCCCACAATACTCACTAACGATTTCCCCTCCGCCCTTTTTATTAAAAAATCGTTGACTTCGGGGAAATTATCTGTAACTTCTACAGTATTTAACGTAGAATAACAGCTCAGACCTTGTTATGCTTCTATTGCAACAGTCTTTCCAACTATGTTAATCATTTGGGCTGCGACGATCAGGAAAGGGAAATAAAATGGGAAATTCTGGAAAATTCCCTCCCAAAGCATGTTTCAGCTCTTAATATCCAAGAGCCGTACCTCGAATCTCCATCCGGAAAGAAAATATTTTTATTTTTTCATGAACTTTCCACACTAGCAAACAATATTAGGAAGGGTACCGCCCTGACACCCTTGAACATTTCCCACAAAACTCACAATTTCCCATCATTTGTATTTTACAAAAAAAATATTGACTTCTGGGAAATTATCTGTAACTTCTACAGTAATAAACGTAGAATAATGGTCCAGACCTTGTTATGCTTCTATTGGAACAGTCTTTCCAACTATGTTAATTACTTGGGCTGCGATGAACAGAAAAGGGAAATAAAATGGGAAATTTTGGAAAATTCCCTCCCAAAGCATCTTTCAGCTCTTAATATCCAAGAGCTGTACCTCGAATCTCCATCCGGAAAGATAATATTTTTATTTTTTCAGGAACTTTCGACACTAGCAAACAATATTAGGAAGGGTACCGCCCTGGCACCCTTGAACATTTCCCACAAAACTCACAATTTCCCATCATTAGTATTTTACCAAAAAATTAATGACTTCTGGGAAATTATCTGTAACTTCTACAGTAATAAACGTAGAATAACGGTCCAGACCTTGTTATGCTTCTATTGGAACAGTTTTTCCAACTATGTTAATCACTTGGGCTGGGATGAACAGAAAAGGGAAATAAAATGGGAAATTTTGGAAAATTCCCTCCCAAAGCATCTTTCAGCTCTTAATATCCAAGAACCGTACATCGAATCTCCATCCGGAAAGAATTTTTTTTTATTATTTTTTCATGAACTTTCGACACTAGCAAACAATATTAGTTAGGGTACCGCCCTGGCACCCTTGAACATTTCGAGACATTTTTATTAAGCATGAATGTAATGTATTTAGACTGTTCCAAAATTTTCTATTATCAGTGTATTAATAAATCTTATGTTAAAAAATAAATATTATAACTTTCTTGGATTTTTATGATTTTGATTAAAATGGCATCTGTAATTCGAGAGGTTTCGGACACTTAGAGAATGAATGTTCTAGTGGTATTCTAAGAGCCACACTTAGCTGTAAAAAGTGGTTATTCAAGATAAACTTACATAATGACTTAAGTATGTCATGTTTATTTGTAATATTATGCCTCACCATTTTCTTCACTCTCGTCAGCGTCGTTATGTGTGTACGTGTTTAGTTTGTTGTAGCATCTACCATCAAAGCATTTACAAAACATTGTACAAGGTAGTTTACCTACACAACTACATCTTCTTGTTGAACAAGGTTTTTCTGACGAACAGGAACATTTGATGAGGTGAAGTTCATCGGCAGGAGCTGGCTCAACATTTGGAGGAAGCATAACTGGCCTTAACGATTTGTTTGTTTCATCGCGTGTCCATCCATAACAAGTTGAATCAACATTTGGTGGGTCTGCCCTGTCTGCACTCAGCCAAATTAGCATTTGTAGATGTTCGGGCTTTATATTTAGTTTAAAAGCTTCCGACGTCGGTGGAAGAGAGCAAATGTAGTGGGGTTCTTGTGTGAGCAGATGCAGTTTTTTTTTCGTCCAAACGTTAATACGAACTTCTATCATAGACTTCACACTTGCTACACCATAGCACGCAGCTACAAAGTGAGTTGCTTCTTGTTCTATATCACTGGTTATATCTTCCTGAGACCCCAATTTTTTCAAGCTAACTCCTTTTAACACTAGTTTAATGGCTGTTGATTTTCTTGTATTGTAGCCACCATATTCAGGAATGACTTCAGGACTCCTAATGATCGACTTTAAAAACTCGAAATCTATTCTCTGTGCTCTGTACACTGAATAAACTTGAGAAGCAAGTAATGCTAGAGTTGGCACTTCTTTTACTGAGAAATGTTGGGGCATTGGTGGCTCTTTGGCCCTGTGTACCGGTGTACAGGCACTCCACTAGTCACACGTTCCTTCATTTCTTCCTTTGTAATGCGACAAATTTTGTAACTGTGCAACTCCATGACTTCACCACATGAGTTATCAGCAGAGCCATACTGTGAGTTTGACGTAGGTCTTTTTGAGGTGAAATAGACGTGTCGAAGTTGTCACCAACCACTTGCACAAATCCGTCTGTTGAGTGATTAAGTCCTTGGAAAGTTGGTGCTTTGCTGGCTTCTGCTGCAGCTGACGCTTTAAATCTTAGGGTCTCACTGTAACTACAAGTGATTCCAAACTTATAGAATTCGTCAATGAGACGTTTGCTGTTCAGAAGCATAGCAAGAGCAATCTGGAGAATAGTTGGCTGCTTTGTCAATGCTGCAGTTACGATATTGCAGGTAGTTTACAATGAGTATTGCAGATAGCTCAGTAATTCCAAACATCTCTAATAGGGAAGGTAAAGTTTCACTAACATTATTTTTAATGTTGTCTTCAAAGAGGGTAGTTTCGTAACTTTTCAATCTATCATCAGGCTTCTTCACTTCATTCATTATCTTTGTACTTAGTTCTTTTATTGTTTCTCCACCATCGTTGTCATCTTCGGTAATATTCATGGCAAGAGAAGCTTGGTTTTTAAAGGTAAGAATGCTGGATACACCAGGAGAGGACAATACTAGAAGGTCTTTACCTATTCTTTCCTGAACATTTCTTATAATTGCAAGACGATCAGTTCTAGATCCACCGTTCTGTTGATAAAGATGATAAACTTCGATGGAGTTCCAAATACGAGAGGCGTCCTCTTTTAAAGCTGTCGTGACTGCGTTGATTCCATCTCCGTCACTTCCTTTATTTATGCTGCGTTTCAGTGAACAAATTTTAGCTGACTTACTGTGCAAAAATTGATAGTAACAGTCGTTGTGGTAACGAGCGTTTGCCGCATGTAGATCTCCAACAGCTCCATTTACAAGCACTCGAACAGCTTCGGATAATTCGTCATTTCTAACATCACATATTTTGAGGATAGCTTCTTGAGGTGGCCCTGGACAATCGACCGTTCTAGGAAGGTGATATCTCCGCCATCGACTTGGATTTTTTGGATCAGAATCGGAACAGATCTCTCCACAGAATAGACAGTCAGTAAGAAAATGGAAAGGTTTTGCGTCTGATCTTCTAATCCGTTTCACCTGTGATTCAGAGGAGGTTGAAGTTGACTGTCTTTGGCTCTCTTGATATTCCACTGCGAAGTATATGTTGATACGCAGTACTTATGAAAGTATACTGGCATATTTTCCTCAAGAGAAATAAACCGTCCGTCATGTCTAAGACTACTTGCCAACATAATTGATCGAACTCAAGCTGGTCCTCCAGTTATAAGCCGCTCTTGTGTTTCCTGACATGTGAAAATGCACGTCTTTTCATCCGCCATGATTTTAAAAAGAGCACTATGAAACACTATTTTGAAACGTGTTAACACACATAAAACAGTAACAGTTTATTCACTTGGCACTAGTCAGCTGTAAACTCATCCACATGATCACTAAAAACTGTTATGTCTATGTGATGGCTGCTACCTGTAGATATATAAAAAGGTTGAATTAATACACGGAGGAACGTTAGAATTAATAACGATGAAAAAATAAAAGAAAATTTAAACATTAAGATTCATGAACTTTTAGCGAGGAATCGTAAACTAAACTTAAATTGTTAAAAACGAAATGCGAATACAAGTACTAAATATATCCTACTGCCCACATTATATGAGGAAGATAATTGTACTATTTATTGTGCTACTTATCAATTCTACAAATGTAAATTCCTTTTAAATTTTAATTATTGAAGTTCATAAAAGACGGTTACAGTTCACGTCTGTACGGTTATTTTCAAATGTAGAAAGTTCATGAAAATATAAAAATATTTCTTTCGGAAGGAGATACACCCCTTCCCTTTTGTACTTTAAGAGCTGAAAGATGCTTTGGAAGGGAATTTTCCGAAATTTCCCATTTTATTTAATTCCCTGTTCATTGCAGCTCCAAGTAATTAACATAGTTGGAAAGACTGTTCCAATAGAAGCATAACAAGGTTTGAACCGTTATTTTACGTTAATTACTGTAGAAGTTACAGATAATTTCTCAGAAGTCAATGATTTTTTTGGTAAAATACTAATGATGGGAAATTGTGAGTTTTGTGGGAAATGTTCAAGGGTGCCAGGGCGGCACCCTAACTAATATTGTTTGCTAGTGTCGAAAGTTCATGAAAAAATAATAAAAAAAAAATTCTTTCCGGATGGAGATTCGATGTACGGTTCTTGGATATTAAGAGCTGAAAGATGCTTTGGGAGGGAATTTTCCAAAATTTCCCAGTTTATTTCCCTTTTCTGTTCATCGCAGCCCAAGTGATTAACATAGTTGGAAAGACTGTTCCAATAGAAGCATAACAAGGTCTGGACCGTTATTCTACGTTTATTACTGTAGAAGTTACAGATAATTTCCCAGAAGTCATTAATTTTTTGGTAAAATACTAATGGTGGGAAATCGTGAGTTTTGTGGGAAATGTTCAAGGGTGCCAGGGCGGTACCCTCCCTAATATTGTTTGCTAGTGTCGAAAGTTCATGAAAAAATAAAAATATTTTCTTTCCGGATGGAGATTCGAGGTACAGCTCTTGGATATTAAGAGCTGAAAGATGCTTTGGGAGGGAATTTTCCAGAATTTCCCATTTTATTTCCCTTTCCTGATCGTCGCAGCCCAAATGATTAACATAGTTGGAAAGACTGTTGCAATAGAAGCATAACAAGGTCTGAACCGTTATTCTACGTTAAATACTGTAGAAGTTACAGATAATTTTCTCGAAGTCAACGATTTTTTAATAAAAAGGGGGAGGGGAAATCGTTAGTGAGTTTTGTGGGAAATGCTCAAGGGTGCCAGAGTTGCACCCGGCAGTTTTGGATTCAGCACATCAAAATCTATAAGAAAGCATCAAAAAACCTTGGTCACCCCAAAATGCAAGGTACTCTGCAAATCTTATGGACTGGCTGCCAGACTAAATCTACTACACTTCATCTTGCTTAATGCAAGTCCCCCAATGAAGTGAAATGCTTGAACAGCTGAGACAGCCATACGTCACTGACGTGACCTATTACAGGATAATAAAAATCAGACCCGAATGAAGGAAGATGTGAATCGGCTAGAGAGAAACAGGAAAGCTCCGAAAAAAGCAATGCATATGGCTTTTGTACGTCAGAAATGTCATGTGGTGTGGTGTGGTCCCGTTTCAAATCTAGAACCTTTTACACTAAATTCGCATCCGTCACCACGGCCCAATCTTGAATTATACGCAATATACAAATTTAAATACTAAAAGCAACTTAAGACGAAATGTATTGTTTTATATGTATTTATTTCATGCAGGAAAACGCAGTCCTATATCTTTTAAACAATACCAGCTGAACTAATATTGAAGAATATTTCCACTAATGAACATTTTAAATTTGAAATAAAGTACTTACAAAAGATGTGCCTGCAGTTTAACTATGTGTTGTTACACAATGGGTTACAGGGTACATTTCTAAACGATCAAAAGTAAAAGTTTGTCTACGATCGCATAAAATATTCTTGTATGCAGAGAATGATATCTCCACATCACATGAGGTAACAGGAGCGTATTTCAACATGGGATGTAGTTGGGGGTTCAGGGGGAGTTCTTGTTTCACCACTGAGAGTCTCACACACTGCCAATAGGCTATCGTAACCCGGGTTTCTTTCCAGCACTGCATTTAGTTTTTATCGAACTTTTTCTCCTACATATCCACACACACCTTGCAGCAGTTCTTTGCATCCTCTATGATTTCCATGAATTCCGGAAAAGGCCGCCCAACAATCTCTGGCTTTTTAATGCTCGTAGGTAGCCAACCAAAATTTCTGTCTATGTATGCGATATCACACGCTACTTTTGAGTCATTAAACAGTTTCTGAGCAATGCTAACTGACACTTTTTTTCATTTAAGGCCTCCACTTCCCTCTGCCATTGCCAATTACTTTTGGACTTACTATAAGGCAGTCGCAACTTTGCCTCTGCCTTTATTTTCTCTCTTTTACTTTTATTTTCGTTTATCTCTCCCTTCTGTTCGGTTATTATTCCTCAGCAGGTTGAGGTGAGGCATATTTTTCTAGCATGGCATCTAATACTTTAAACCATGCCCTTTTATGTATCTTTTTCTTTTTCTTTTTTTATATTTTAATTTTCATTATTATTATTATTATTATTATTATTATTATTATTATTATTATTATTATTATTATTATTACAAAAAAACGGACAATCCTGTAAAAGAATAATACATATATACATAAGATAAAATTTCTTTTTTTTTTTTCATTTGTCATACATTAAAATCTTCACTGCACTATTTTGGACTGCTTCCTCTACCGCCACCTGAAAATAAACTAAAAGAAATATACATTAATAACAAACTGACACAGCAGACTCCGATGGAAATGAATGAACAACAGGCTTAATTTTTTTTGAAAATGTTCATTGTAGAAATGTATTGCCTGTATCCAAGTGCCCCATCGCGTTAGCACAGGCTCCGGAGGAAGTTGCACGTCTGGCAGTTGATCTGTGTAAACTTCAACACGTTGTGGCGCCTTAACAAACTTTTTTTTTTTTCGTGGAAGATACTAGTTGATTTACTTCGCAAAAGTTGTCTCTCACCTCTTCAGCAACACCCTGAAGAGCATGGGCCATACAGGTGAAATGAATTAAGTGAAGGTAAAAAACTGTAAGTGCTCTAGCCGCTTTTAACATGTACGCTGCCCTGTATGTATAAAGAACAAGGACTTTTTCTTCCTGAACTCCTCTCAGTCACAAGACTTTAAGACCATCGTTTACAAAGCGAGCAATCGTGGAATGATTCGTGCGTTCCAGCAATTTACTCACAATAAGATAGGACGTGGCGGCTAATGTTAGTGTTGCAGCGTTGCGTAACGACCGAAGTATTTCAAGAAAAAAATATTTTATCAATAGTAGTAAAGAACAGAAAAATACTTTTTAATATTCGCATATATACACTTTAAATAACATATTTTTTTACTTCTGTAACTGTCCGTTCCGTTAATCCATTTTAAAAAGCGAAAAATAATCCGTCACAGAGTCTCTAATTTATATTGTGTTGCAGCGAGCATAGAACGACCAGATTCCTTCAGCGCGGGAATTGGAGCGAATGTTAAGTTTTCTTTCCCCTATCTCAGAAGTTAAAAGGACTGGTCGTTGCAGTGCTTCTGCAACACAGCACGGATTCCAATGAACGAGAAGGTTTTTCGCGCTAAATAAGATTTCTAAATTTTATTTCACTTGCAATTAACAAATGGAATTTGTTTTTATGCATTCATATTTTTAAATTATAGGACCATACTGAAGCAAATCAATATAATAACAATTAAAAAAATGATTGCAGAATTACAAAATAAGAAAGAAAATATCTAGTAGAGCAGAAAACAAATCAAAGTAGACCCGCATTTACAAGTTAATTCTTAGCTTATATTGATAAGAAGGCTTCTTCTACAGTAATTTGTGATTCAAATATTAATAAGTTAGTATGTACAGTAGAATCGCCCCCTCCCTTTGTGGATAGCCTAGTATTTTAGTATATACATATTTCTTTTATAAAATAAGTACATTTTATACTCTTGATAATTTCCACATAAAACTGTATGATGGGGAACGCCATATTGAATTTGGGACTAGTTAGCAATGCTCAGAGGCGTAGCCACGAGGGGGTCCATCGAGTCCGGACCTCCCAAAACTTTCGAAACTTGACTAACATTTGTAGACTTTCCTAAGGAACTATACTTGTTTAACAGAGAAACAATTGATGTAGGCTAAATATTTTATTTTACGCCTCATCATGTACTCTCTCTTTTCTTAAAAACAATCGTTCTATCATTGTTTTGCTAAGCATATAGGTGACAGTTATTACTTATCGTCTTTTCGGATGCAGAATAAGAAAGGTATATATTGCATAGACGTATCGAACCCCGCCCAACACACTTTTCTGTGTGTAGAACTGGCAGTGCTGTTTGTTTTGATGTTCTTTAACTTACATGCTGATTCTACATCTGGCGGGTTTCGAGGTTTCCTTTCCAGAACATATGACATTGATAAGCATTGCTTCGCCTCATGTGGAAGTATATTGTGTTCATCGTGCATTGCGTAACAACCAAGACGGATGATTTGGAATGTAGTTTTTTCTTTTACCACATGTGTGTGTGTTGATGTATGAATATGTGACATTCGGAATTCATATACCAGTATCTCTTTGGTATCACTGTTTTGGTTTTTATTTATTAGATTTAATTTTATTGTGTGTGCTTTAATTCTGTAAATAACCTACAAATTCTGAATGAATTGTATATCATGGCTTCTGTAAATAACTTACAAAAAACATTGACCAGCTTTCAACTGAGGAAAAATTTGTAATTAAGGCTTAGACAAAACAAGCAAAGGGCAATTCAGGAGAGTGTTCGAAAAAAAAGTTTAAATTTACAGGATGTTTTATGGCAGTAATATTGTTTGCACTAGATACATTTCCTCAATTTATTTTAAAATTTCCTGGATAAACTGTGAATAAAGTGTGTTCAATGGACATTTTTTTATAACACTAATCTCTGTTACGAACTCTCTTCAGTCAACGCTGAAGAGGAATTCGGATCACTGTCAGGGACTGAGTTTGCTAGAATGAATCGTTCGCAATAATCTAGAAAAAATATTTAGTGAATCTACAAAGCTTCTGAAATTAATATTAACTGTACCTATGGTGTCAGCAAAAGACGAAAAGTATTTTTCTACATGAAAAAGAATTGACACTTTCAAGGAATTGAATGTCTCAAGAAAGGTTATCACCATTGGTTATGCTTTCCATCGAAAAAAACCTGACAATAAGAATACCAGAGTTCAACCAGCATGTATTAGACAGATTTGATCCAATCAAAGTGAGGAGAATGAACTTACTAATTAATTAAGATGATTAATCAGATAAAATGTTCTGCATTTTTTATTTTTTAAAAACAGAATTTCATTTAATTTAACATGTCACATAGCAATTGCATCTAAAGTTATGCTGATTAGTCAATGAGTCCACTTTATATCTTCTGTCTCTTATCGTTCCTACTGCAACACCCGAAACCACAATCCTCCGGCCTCCACTGAGATAGGAATTAGATGGAGCATCTTCACTTAACTTTCCAATCACTAAATTTGCTACATAACGTCCCAAAACGTCTGTTGTTTCGTACACAGAAATCCAAATATATGAACTACCTATTTCTGCCCTAATGGTATCTAAGTATAGCTTCCCTATAACAAACTTCGAGATAACACTTTCGAACAGTGGATTCGTCAGGAATTCGACACCCGCAGTACTTCTCCAGAAAAACACGATATTTTGGCACTTGAACTTTGTTCCAAGGAATGTTTGCTGCTATCATTGCTTGGCACAAGTCTTTGAAAAACTCACTCACTGAAGTATCTTGATGCATTTCTGTCAAGAGTACGTGTTCTTTTGCAGTTCGCAAATTTTTATTTTTTGCATGGAGTGCACTTTGTACATGTTGTTCTATCTGAGATTTCACTGAACATCCAATTTTTTTAATCACGCACTTGGCACAACACCACCACGACCTTAATTTCGCGGATAAAGTTGAGGCAAGCGGAGCCATTTTTAACTTCGACGGTCAATACAGAACACGTGCGTTTTGCAACTGCAATACTAGAGTACTGTCCTCCTGTCATTCAATTGAACAAGCGAAGTTCTTTGAAAGCTTAGGTTGCCTACCATGATATTGCCCTTGTCGCCAGTTTCTTGGAACGAACTCTTGCAGTAAATTTCTGGAAGCACACTAGCATACAGTTTTAACTTAAATTGCAGGATTTGCTTTCATCTTTTTTCCCGTCCGACCTCCGATAACAATCAAATAGACTTCATTTTAGGAATTTCCTGGCCAGTCGCCTGTCAGGTACGTGATCTGTCTTCCTCTAGAGTTGAGAATAAAGGGCGCTGCTAATGTACCCCGGAGGGAAGATTTTTACTTGTTTCTTCTTATACTTCTTTTGTTATCGGCGAAAATTCTGCGAAACATGGTTTGACAAATAAAAAAAAAGAGTGAGATGTTTCTCTTTCGGTAAATAAACGAAAAGATAGATATGACAATTTTTTTTTACAAAAGAAACACAGACCAAAGCTTAAAACCCACTTTATTTTAAATTATAATTTGTAATGCTTTCCCGTGCTAGACTGTAGAGAGAACTACTGGGAGCCACTAGAGAAGGAGTTGAAGGAGATTTTTGAAAGCATAACAGAAGGACAAGAATCGTTCAGAGTGAAGAACACAGAAGAAGCCAAGGAAGTGTCAAGGAGAGTGGATCTTAGTGGAGGCAGAAAACTTATATTTAGTCTTGATGTTAAGGCTATGTTCCCCAGCCTTAGTAGAGAAACAATAATAAATGTCATAGAGGAAGAAATGGGAAGTAAAAGTATAAAAAGGATGGGCAAAAGAGAAGGTAGTTAAGGCTTTGAAGATAATATGGGAAAACAGTTATTGTATGATAGGGGAGAAAGTGGTAAAAATAAGAAAGGAATCAGTATAGGTTCGAGGCTGAGCCCAGTACTGGCAGAAATAATTATGAACAAATGGGGAAAAAAGTGAAAGAAGAAGGGGTAAGAACTTGATCATGTTTTGTATGTATGTGGATGATTGTCTAGGCTTGTGGAAAGGAACTAGGAGACAATTAGATAACTTCAAAGATAGTGTAGAAGATAAAGAAAAATTCATAAGCTTGGACATGGAGTTGAAAGAAAATGGAAGAATAAACTTTTTAGACATGACCATAATAAAACAAGAAGATGAGCTGGTTACGTACGATGTGCCAGAAAGAGTGCTCAGCGGGGGTGTACTGCCATGAGAGGAGCGACGTGGATAGGAGTACAAAGAGAAATTTCATAACAAATATGATAAGAAGAATAGAAATGCTGGAGGACGAAGAGGAAGGAAGGAAGGAGAGCATACAGAAATTCTACAGACAATTAGAGAAGAACGGTTACAGCAAGAAGGAGTTAGAGAAGGAAGAAAAACGCAGGAAGAGGAAGAGAGGGAGGAAGAAGAATGAAGAGGATGAAAGTGGAAAATGGCATGGTGTAGAAAGTATGGGAGAAGAAACGGAGAAACTGAAGAATTTATTGAAGAAATGAGGGGTCAGAACTTATAGAAAGAGTGGAGAAAATTTATTAAGATCAATAAAGAAGAAGAATAGAAAAGGAACTAAAAAGATTAATGAAGAGGAAGAAGGGGTCATTTACAGGGTATGGTGTGAGGACTCCAATATGTCATATATAGGAGAGACAGGAAAGAGAATTTAAGAAAGCATAAAACAACATGATGATGTTAAGAAGAAGAAAGATGCCAATGCCATATACAAACATGTTAAGGAGACGAATCACGGAATTAATTGGGATAAGACAGAAGTATTGGAGATAAAGAAAAGAATAATAAAAAGGAAGTGGAAAGAAGCAAATTGGATAAAGAAGGTAGGAAGAGATAAACTGATGAACTGGACAGGAGGCTTACTTATTAATGAATTATGGCAAGAAAGTTTGAATAGCATAGACAAGAAGAAGCAGAAGAAAAGGCCCTTATAAGAACCAAAAATGGCGGAACGTGATTAGTTGGAAAGTGATCAAGAAGACTTACGGGATTGGCTGAAGGCCTCAGCAAATAGAAGAAAAAAGAAAAAAGTATAACAATAACTATATATATATATATATATGTCTGTTAAAAGAATTTAAACTTTTTTATAACAATGACTATATATATGACTGTATTTTCATTTATTGTCGATAGTGTCTGAAGAAGGATATGTTAGATATCCGAAACAATTACAAGTTATAATTTAAAATAAAGTGGTTTTTAAGCTTTGGTCAGTGTTTCTTTTGTTAAAATAATCAATCCAAAGGCATGGGTAGTCTTACTATGACAAAGTTGAATCTAGATGCAAGCCTTGCACAGTTGGAGAGTTTATTTTTTAAAAATTAAAATTTCAGTAAACGCAAAATTTTAAGTTATATATATATATATATATATATATATATATATATATATATATATATATATATATATATATATATATATATGTGTGTGTGTGTGTGTGTGTGTGTGTGTGTGTGTGTGTGTGTGTGTAGAACCCACGGAAATATATACTATTGGTCAAAATATATAAAAATACGTAATATGAAACTTAAGTTGAAGCACCCTACTGGTGTGAACAAATTTTTGGTCCAACAAATGAGCCAACTAAATCGTTTGTACAACGTGGTGAGGGCGCCAGGTTCACACAGCCCCCCAATTTTGTTTTCTTAATTTATCATAATATATTATGGTTAAACTTAAACTCGTTGTGGTACACCCACTCACAAAAGTATATCCTCCTCCTAAGTGATATAATTCCATTACTTGAGCTCCAGGTCATTTTCAGTTGTGAGAACGCCTAGACAAATGCAACCCAACTTACAGGTAACTTTTCTCGGCACTGACAGCAGTTGGTAGCACTGAGTCAAGTCTTTATCCAATTGAAAATGTGAGTAGATGACGCACGAAACATTTCTCCATTCTGAGATCAATCTCTCTGGTTCAGAGCGTGTTGTCCAATGAACATCATATGTTAATCTCAATATTGCTGTGTATGTAATGTATTATTTCTTTATATACTGTACACCGGTGTATATTCAAAAAAATAAAAATACTGATCACACATGAATCAGAAAATGCTTGAAAGTAAACGAAAATATAAAATCTAGAACAACTGCTGGAAATAAGTTTGTAAATCACTGTCTCCATTGACAGACCTTCTCCAAGTCTCCTTATTTCAACATCTTTTTCTTTCTAGGGAAGAAATCATCTTGCTTGTCACACTGAGTATGCACTGAAATTGAAATTGTAACAGGAACACTTAAAAACGTTCAGCCTGGCCGGGATTCGAACCCGTGTCTACCGAATAGATGTTCAATGCGCTAACTACTCACCTACTGCACCACCTAACCTTCCACCCAAACTAATACCTAGTTAAATCGTTTCATGGAAAAATATAAACAAGATACTAAAATATAACAAAAATAAATAAATATAAACAAAATATAAATAAAAATATAAACAAGGAAATATAAGCAACTTGTGTGAGTGTCTTAATGACTTACTCGAGATTTTCTTGTTTAACTCGGAAACAAGTTATATGGACGTTCCTCAATGAGGAAAATATCACGAAACGTTCTTCAAGTTGAAGCTACGTCATCGGCAGAGTCGTAACTTGTAGGGGGCAACTGCCCCCAGGGAAGCTCCCGCCGTTGGAGAGGGCCCATTTTCAGACAAAATTTTCTTACTCCATATACGATACGAACATGAAATTAGAAATGAAGCATCAAATAGGGTCGCTACATTACATGAACAAAACAGCACACATAAGGTAAATAGAACAAAAATGAGTCATGGAGGCATTTCAGTAAAAATGTCTACTATTAGGGGCTCTAGAAATAATATTTATTCATATGGCTTTGAGATTTATCAACAATTTTGTTATGTATGGAATGGGTCCAGGGAGCAACTAACGGGACCGCAGACCTTGCCGTTCCGGCCTACAGGCTCCGGGGGGCCATAAAGATCAAGAGAAAGTTGGAAAGAGAGGGCCCAAGAATTAGAAAAAACAACTTTTTCTAGGGGACCCAAATAAGCTTATTAATGCTTGACCTCCTCAGAAAAATCTAAGTTACGGCGCTGCTCATCGGTTGCAGGAATGGTCCCGATTTACATTACATTTCGTCTTTACCATAACTTCTAATTTCCAAAGAAGAAAATACGACAGAAATTATTTTCACATTCTTTGAATTGTATCAACACGTGTAGAAATAGACAGTTCTATGTTTATGTTCCATAACTACTAGTTTATTTTCTTATATTCATATGAGGAATTTGTGGCAAATTGAGCCGGTGGCACTAGCCGAGTGATCTCGGGCGTTCGGCTTCTGATCATGAGGCGCAATCCATTAGGGGTTCGAATTCCTCTGAAGAGCAAGGTCGGAATTTTAACTGTCCTCAGTATTTCTGTTTTCGTGTCCTTGTAGTATTTGGAATACGTCGAAAGGACATGAGGTGCCAGTGGCGAACAATACTCCGGTTGGGGCGATTTGTTTAAAAAAATGTGAAAGCAGGAAACTCCCATTCCAGGTACCTGGGTTCAAATCCCGTCGTGGCAATTATTAGTTTTTCTGAATGGGAAGATAATGTTTATGTTATTGGTATACGGTAATTTGTAATTGTTATTCCTTTATTATTATTATTATTATTATTATTATTATTATTATTATTATTATTATTATTATTATTATTATTATTATTATTACCACATAAGGAAGGAAAAGTAACAGTCGAAGGTATTCATAGGAACAGAAAAGATATACAGTACGTCAGATGTTTTTTAGGTTTACACATGAACGCAATATCATTACGTTTATGGATTTACAGATAGAATTATCATTTTATGACAAGAAATGAGATAGAAATATTTGTTAGCTGATACAGGCGAATGTCGTAACTTTGTGTTGTTGGCATTTCACCTGAAAGGAAGTCATCTCAACTCTTAGACCCAGAGAAATTGAATATTTTTCATGTTAGTATACATCAGAAGTATCAGTATTCAAATTATAAAAAAAATTTGCTGAACTGCTACAGCCGGTATCAAACCCGCGTCCCCAACATTGTGAAACTAACGCATAAGCCACAACTCTAACACATCACTGTCCTGGGAGAAGGAAAAATGGAGCTGCAGTGAATTCAGTAATTACACACTTTTACGATTCCAGTGTAATAATGCTGAAACTTTCTGATTTCAGTCATGATAAAATAGTAAAGTATTATGCAGAAAGGATAGTCCAGAAAAGTCAACTTTAAATTGACAACTCATATGTACCGAGGCGCTGCCGTATGCTCTCGCCTCGGGCCCTGATTTTTCACAGCACGGCATCTATTCATATTGATTGGAATCTGGTGTTTCAGGGCACTGGATTATTTTTTTAAGTTAACTACTTTGACGAACCTTCCTCAATGCCTTGCTTCCTATTTTTACGCGTTTTACTCACTTTTACAGTGTTTCCACTAACTCTTTAAGAACAGGGACAAAAACAGAAACATTGGGGACAGTAAAAGTCACAAATATTATTCACGCGCTCTTCCCTTGCCTGAAGTAAAACAATAAAATATGGTTAGATGCAATATTTGGTCTTCCATCTTCTATGTAGTGTCAAATCCAGAGTTGGAGCGGGTCAAATGGATCGAGTTTTCTGAGTGAGCCAGTGGGTCGTGGGTCAACAGCATGTGACCCACTGCGACCCATCAACCACCGTGACCCACTCTGACCCACCGATCCACTCTGCTCACTGCATTGTAGACAGCATATTTTGAACAGCATATTTTTTCACCCTCGACCCTAGCCATAAAAACTAAAAACACGTTTCTGATTGGTTGCAGCTTGCGGTTGTCCAAACCTTCTGGTGTATGTATTGAGTATTATAGTAGTAATAAAAGAACATTGTCACTTTGTTGGAATTGAAGAAGAAGGAAAATGAAGAAGGAGTTGAGGTTAAATTTATATCATGACAGTCAAGGTGGAACAAAACGAGCCCTGAGGGGCTTCTACCCCGCTCCTCCTTCTCCTACTACTACTACTTATACTGTGGATTCGTATAGCAAAACTGCACAGGTAACGTAATCATTTTTGAGTATTATTTTCATGTTATTTTAATAAAAAAGTAATTTAAAAATTTTAAAAATAAAATATAAAAATAAAAAAAACTTTCCTTCGGCCGGATTTGAACCCACACCAAAAGCAATTATAATTACTAGTCCACTGCACCAGTACTTTTGGCCACGAAGACCGCCAGTAACAGACACTTCATTTTTGCTATATTTCTCCTACGTGGCGAGAATCGGATAATTCCAACTTACCAGAACCGCGCATTTAGCTCCTATGAGTAGGGTCGAGCGTGATTTAAAAACATGAACACTGGTGAATTTGTCTACGTTTTACTTTCAAGGCCTCCATTTCCCTTTTCCATTTGTTTCTGTTTACTTACCTGAGTTGACTATCTCTAAGTGAAAAAAGAACTTGAGGCATTTTTGTATATTGAAATTTCTAATTGTAATAATAGCAATAGCTGCATCATTCGGGAGTTGTTTACACGGAAGCATACACAATAAATATGTCTGTAACTTTTTACCAAATGGACGTATCTTAAAACTATTGCTACCATTGTTTTTCTGCTTAAATTCATGCCCAAAATCATGTATTATATTGCCCTATTCTTATTTACAAAACTTGACCTGAAATCAAGATGACAGATTTCAAGATGGCTGCTGTCAAGGTTCACCTTACCGTACGACTTCCCCTTGGGTATAGTATGTACTCACATTGTTGTTATTGACTTTTCATTATTAACAGGTAGTTTACAAGGGATGGTACTGAACGTATTGTGCGATTGTCGACATGGATGCGCGACATTTCAATCTGCCATTTTGGTTAACTCCACTTCAAAAACGCAGCTGCTTCCTTGTGTGTGGTCTCTCTGTGGGACTTCCTTCCTCTGAGTGAAATTTTACGGTACGTTTCGATATGAGCTCATTGATACTTCCCTTGTTAGAATGGAGAACTGTTTCGTTAGTCACCTACTTTACAATTTTACCTGGATAAACTCTTGGATCAGGTCTACCAACTGCTGTCAGTGCCGAGAAAGTTACGTGTAACTTGGGTTGCATCTGTCTAGGCGTTCTCACAACTGCAAATGTCCTGGACCCCAAGTAATGGAATTAGAGCACTTAGGGGGGAGATACTTTTGTGGTTGGGTGTACAATACAGTGCGAACCAAGTACTTTCATATAACATACAAAAGTCATGTGTACCCGACGTATTAAATTGTGATAAGCCTGCTTGGCCTGGGCCCTCATTTTGTATCGTTAATTTTTCGTAATCCAGGACGGTACAAAGGAAACAAACTACGGTACAATCCGATACAAACGAAAATCTTTCAAATGAGCCGATTAAATAGTTCTACAATGTGGTGGGGGGCCAGGTTCACACAGCCCCCAACTTTGTTTTCTTAATTTATCATAATCTATTATGGTTAAACTAAAAGTCATTTGGTACACTCCGGCAATAACCAAGTACTTACATATGACATAGAAAAGTCATGTGTACGCGGTGTATTAAGTCGTGATTTGAGGGCCTGCTTTACCTGTGCCCCGATTTTCTTTTGTTAATTTTTCGTAATTCAAGACGGTACAAACGAAACAAATTAGGGCACGATCCGGTACAAACAAAGGTATTTCAAATGAGCCAATTAAATCGATCCTAGAACATTGTGGGGGCTGCGTGAACTTGGCCCCACTTTGTTTTATTAATTTCTCATACTGCAGTACAGTACAAACAAAAACATTTGCGGTACAAACCGGTACAAACGAAGTACTTTTTATTGATATGCGGAAATCGTTTGTACGTACCTAGAGATGGGGGGGAGGCAAGTTCACAAGGGTGTATGGTTGAACGCAGTAATATGGCTCAAGCAACACATAGTTGGGAGGACAATATCATATGGTTTAAAATATAGCTGAATCAACAAAATGTATTGCTGTCGCATTCAGTTTTATGACGGTAACAACTATGTCAATTAAGGTACTTGTAATTATAATACAGTGAAACCTGTCAACTTGGCCACCTCTCTAAGTTGGCCACCTGCTTATCTTGGCCTAGTTCGTCTTGAACCTGCATTTTCCCATAAGATATTCGTTACTACTCTATAAGTTGGCCACCTGTCTTTCTTGGAAGTTGGCCACACTGAAGCAATGTTTACCATATGATGATAATGATAAATTTACCTGCGTATCTTGGCCACGAAAAACACAGTTTTGTTATTTTTTTTAACTCTTTCGAATTCCCATATGAGAGGCATATGTTCTATATTTGTGACTGGACACAAAGAAGCATAGATTCGCACGATTTGTTCTTGGAGGTCAATGGCCAGAACACTACCCTCATAAAAGGGTGGTGAAGGAAGATGTGAATAAGAAAAAGCACGTACAGGAATTCAGGAAATGGTTGTACGTATTTGTTTACCCTGTCTGTTTTGGTAAAACCATTAACTATATCGGCTCCTTTCATCAGTGGGAAGCTTTAGTAATTCCGGAAAATTCTCAAGGTTAAAGCTCAATTGTCATTTATTGGCACCTGATTGACTGTATGTCAAAAGGTAGCGGAGGTTTTGAGATATGAATTCCCTCAAGATTTTCTCAAAACATCTTTTGCTCCGAGGGAAACACTTCTAGCTCATTAACAAGAGGTAGTTAACTACAATATTAGAATGTGCATATCTGCCAAAAAGAATAAAGCAAATATGTCTAGAATGAACCACCATTCAGTAACAACTTAAAAGAAGTCATATAAATTGCATATGAATTTCTCAATTTATAACTTAGCTTTTCTTGTTTTCAATTTGAATAACTCAGTGTGTTATAATATCAATTTCAATAAACTGCGTACATACACTTCTATTTCATGGTTGTTTGTGTTATTGTGTTTTCAATCCGAATAATCCAATATACCAGACTAGTTTTCAGGAAGAGAAAGGTATGCATATATATTAAACATACTATCAAGAGCGCCGATCCTGGGGGACTGAGGGGGCCCGGGCCCCCAAAGCTCATGTGGCCCCTATTTTATTTATAAGTGTACAATATTTGGTATTATTTGAGTGCAATTTGTCTTAAAATCTTCATATATATACCTTCTGCATCTGAATGCCCCTCCCAAAAAAAAAAAAAAAAATACAGAGAAATCGGCGCTCTTGCATACTATAATAATATTTTCTAGTACTGTATATTTTTATGATAACTCTATATACATTATTTTAGCTGTCGTGCCACTGCTTATTAAAATTTTACAATCAAGTAATACAAATCACACTTATTTTCTGTTTAAGTTGGCCACCTGTCTAAGTTGGCCACTTTTCGATGGAACCGATGATGGCCAATATAGACAGGTTTCACTGTATCTTGTGATGGTCTTCGTATTTCCAATTATGTGGTAGCTTTATAATTACAAGTACCATAATTGACATTGTTACCATCATAAAAATGACTGCGACAGCAATACATTTTATTGATCCAGCTATATTTTTAACCATATAATATTGTACTCTCAGCTGTAAGTATTGCTGGGGCCATATTATTGCATTCAATCCAGTGGCGGAGCCAAGAGAAGGCCAAGGGGACTAGGCCCCCTTGATCAAATTTTTGGCCCTTCTAGTCCCCCCCCCCCGCACACAGAGTGATACTGCTATGGGCCGACAAACGGCGAGTTGGTAGTTGCCACAAGTGAAATTACTACTGAAGCATCTCTCGACAACAGTTACAAATACAAACTGCAGAATATCGTATGTTGCAATAGTCTGCGTTCCGAGTAAAATAGCTCCAGGCTCGTTTTTGTTTGTAGTACAGCAAGATATAATTTACCGAAATCTGTAAAGTGCATGTTTCACACAAAAAATAATTTTATAAATGAATAAGTAAATAAATATAAAGTGATTGTGAATAGGTGTTGTGGATAGTGTGATGATATTCACTTTCCTTAGGACTATGCACTGTGAAAATGTATTACTGACTGGTTGCCGCGACACCTACGGGGACCCCTGCAGGTATGATAGCAACAATCACTAATTCATTCACCAGACCGGGGAAAATGGAACTCAAATTTAGCCCAAAGAAGATGGTTCCAGAGTATCTTCCATCACAACTCGAAGCACGGTATCCAGGTTTGCAGTCTGCTATCCGCAACCCGTCGTGAGAAGAGTTGCGAACCACAAACCACCGACGCAGAATGCCAAACCCCTAGCTGATTTGGCAATGATGACTACTGAACTGAAATATATATATATATATATATATATATATATATATATATATATATATATATATATATATGTGTGTGTGTGTGTGTGTGTGTGTGTGTGTGTAAGAATACTACCCAAAAAATCCACAACTTCTAACTAGAATTTTGCGCAATGGACAGAAAAAATGAAATGAAAAAAAAAACTGAAAAAAATCCTTCACAGTATTCGGTCGTATCTTACGTCGGTCACACCAAGAAAATCTTTTCATACTTGAAACTCGTGTAATCTTACTTTACACTGAAAGTTAAAAATACCTATGATCAAGAATCTTATAAAATAGAGGATCTGCCCTTACAACAAAATCTTGAAGCCATACGTCACAGTTTCGCCACCCCTACTCTGCCCACTCCGCCCAATAGGATCGCAATGCTTTGAGCCAACAATCATGGCGGAAACGAAAGTAGCCAATCAGACGTGGCAGAAACGAAAGTAGCCAATCAGACGTGGCGATGTTCGGTTCTTTTTTGGCTTCATTGATTTAATAGGATGAAGATACATATGGGCAGATTCTCTATTTATAACATCCTTGCCTATGATAGTGCTTATATATTTTGCACTTTGACTATATCTAGGTTTTACTGTATATTTTTTATAGCTTAATACACACTCTAATTCCCAATTTTACTTAAAAGGAAAATTGTCAGATTATGACTTCAACATTTTATTGAAGGAAACATTTTATGAGTTTATACAAATACTATAATTACATACTGAACAATATTGACTTAAGGCAAATAAAAAACAGAAAAAAAGACATCTTGCATATTGATGTGTCTACAAGTTATGATATTTGATTTCAGGTTTTAACAGAAAATCTGGCAACATGTATTCAATATTTCCCTTCTTCGAAAACAAACAAAATCTTTAACTGAATCATGACATTTTAAATAATAATAATAATAATAAACTGTTGACATTTGAGAATCATTATCATTAATAACAGACTGACATTGAACAGACATCAGTATTCGTAATCAGTTTTCTTTATGCAACTACTTAACAGGTGGTTAGTGGGCTAGAATGTTTCATATTTACTGTATTTTATTTTAGCTTTGTGTCTTTAACAGTAACTCCGGTGGCAGGATTTACACACATTTTATCTACCTGCACTCTATGCACGGAGCATCTTTTACTTTGCTATGTCTTTTATTTTATATTTTTATCACAGACATAGTTGATACAAGAAAAGTAATATACATAAGCACACATAGTAGAACGTAACCTACAACTAGCCAAACTTATTCTAACCTAGTCTAATCTAAACTAACTTATCTGTCTAATCTTCATATTATTCATAGTCCCCACAAATTCACCTGAGTTACAAAGACGTAAATAATGTCAACATCACGGATCAGACAGAACTAAAATCAAAAGAATTTAAAAAAAAAAAAAAAACTTCCAGACGAAAATAGTAAATACGGTATTAAATATGTTTGTTATATTTTCTCTTTTAACAGGATTGAATAATGTCCACGAACTATCGAAAAGAAATTCTGTTGCCAGAAAATACCTGGTGCACCCACAAAGTATACCTGCACCAGGTTTTCAAAATAAATATAGATCGTAAATGGGAATCTTAAATATTTTATTCAAATTTACTGCAGACAAGCTAGAATATATTTTAAATTTTATGCATATTAGGAGCAGTATCTTTGTTACATCAGAAGAAACTGTAGTTTTGGTGAAGTATGTTTCTATTGAATTACATGGTCGAAATGTTACTAAATATATTGGGATTAAGCTTGCGCTCACAAGGCGCAAGCCCTTTTTGTTGCGACAACCATATCAAATTGTTTTTTTTTTTTTTTTTTTAATATCCCTTCCCCTGACTTATACGCGTAGGACCCGTAGTTCACATGATAAATGGATGTGATCGCAGTTTCTAGGGAAACAGAATTTACATTTTAGAACTGCATGTTAATATCATCATACAAGATCATTTTAGCCATCACGAGCTAGCCATCACTTTAGTCCAAACAAAATTCCGAGTTTCAAACACTAAACCACAAATTTAGTTTCCATGCGGAGAGATAAAGTGCAACTGCCTAATTTTTCCATGCAATAATTAACTTTACTGCCGACCTTTTCGTATATCTTCACATCACATTTGACTAGGTAAAGAACAGGAAAAACCTTGTTAAATCCTTGCACAGGTCTTCAATCCAGAATCCCCAGTATTGTGCTTTCAAAAAAAAAAAAAAAAAAAACTTTTTTAAGGAGATGCGTCCATTTTCAATTCTATCCTCGACCCAGGGGCTGCTAAATATGTGATTCGAACTGGCATTGGTCGCTGGAAGTGTGGCGTCACGCGGAAGAGAGGAAATCGCGACTTCTGCTTTTAGCATATATTTTTTGTATACTCGGAGCATATTCTAACTTCATTTGATTGTTGAAACTACATAGAGACAAAAATATTACTAATTTTAACACTACAAATACGCAGGGTAAATTGCTATATTATAATAAATTTATATTAATGTTATCATCCACTCATTGTTGTCGTTTTATGAATATTGATAGGAAATGTTAGTGATAATTCTAATTGCAGCCCTCAGAAGTCACAGAATCCGGAACGCATTGATTGTTTTTCCTTGTACTGTTTCTTCATTGTTTGGGCTTTATTTTTTTAGGTTGAGATTGCTCAAATCTTCTTGTTTTTACGTGTTTCTACTATATTTCGGGTTTAGTTCGCGGAAAATGTGCCCGAACAAAATTCGTAAGCGCGAGTGCTTGGAGGCTAATAACTGCAAGTCTCATTAAAGGATGTGAAGTCTGAACCAGAACCTAACTAAATACGAGCCTGAATGAAGGATGTGAGCCCAAGCAAAAATGAGTACAAGCCCTACTAACGCCAGTGAGCTCGAGTCCCACTGAGTGTTGAAGTCTAAGCCCAAGTAAGCGCTTGCCTGAAAGAGATCAGAGAGCACGAGCTCCAAGGAACCTAGTTAGTGCAAGCCTGATTGAAAGATATGAGCCCGGGGCCAAATAAGCTCGAGCTTCAAGGAGAATAATGAGCACGAGCACACTAAAGGTAATGAACCTGAGCCCACATTATTGAAAACCGCGCTGGTATCAGCGAGCTCGAGTTATATTGATGGTACTGAGATCGAGCCCAGCTGACGGAAGTGAGCCAACACAAGTAAGCACGAGTCCAATCGAGATTAGTGTGCCCGAATCCAAGCAAGTGCGTGACCGAAGGAGACTAGAGAGCATGAATTCCAAGGAGCCTAGTGAGTTCGGACCTCATTAAAGAATGTGAGTCAAGACCAAGAAAGCTCAAGCCTCAACGAGAATAAGTAGCGCAAACCCCACTGAAAATATGGAACCCGAGCCCACATTAATACACACTGGTGTCAGTGAGTTTGAGCCCCATTGATGAGTGAGCTCGAGCCCAGTTGACGGAAGATAGCACGCGCGAGTGAGCAAGAGTCTAATTAAGATTAGTGTCCCCGAACCTAACTAATCGCGTGCTCGCTCGAAATAGATTAGGGTGCGTGATCTCCAAGGAGCCTAGTGAGAGTGAACCTCACTGGAAGATGTGAGACCGAGACCGAGTAAACGCGAACCTCATTGAAGGATATGAGCCCGAGCTTGAGTAAGAGCAAGCCTTAACGAAAATATTGAACGCTTTCCCCATTGAAAGTAATGAACTCATTACAAGCCCTATTGACGTCATTGAACGCGAGGTCATTAATGGTAGTGACCCTTACTCTAGCTCAGATTAGTAAACCCGAGCTTTATTGAGTGTAGTGAGCCCAAACTCAATAAACGTGTATCCCAATGAAATTAAAATTAAAATGAAATGAAATCTTTAAGTTTTACGTCCCACGATTATGCCGGTTAAGCTAAAGGAGACGGTAATGATGAGAAATGAATGAATGGTGGAATGAAGAAAGTGGGAATAACCGGGAGAACCCCGAGACACCCACGAGCATGGTGTTTGTCGACCACAAAGTCTACACGGCGCGAGCTGGGATCGAACCAGGGACCCCAAGCATCGGAGGTGAACGCTCTACCACTGAGCCACCGCGCCTCCGCCCCCAATAAAATTAGTGAGCACGAGTTCCCAGCAGTGTAGTGAGTGTGATAAGGGCCGGATTTAGGGGGGTGCACCGGTGCACGTGCACCCCTTCGTTGTAAATATACACTATCTAAAATGAGAAGCTAGCAATGAAAATAGCAACACTTTTCGAAACTTTTTTCCATTATTTTTCTTTTTGGGGCTTAAGAGAAAGCAGAGCTTTGCAAAAGCAATACATTAAGTCGATTTTCTGAAGGTTGAAGGAAAAGGATTCACTAAGTAAAACAATATAACATTTGTCAAGTAGGACAAAAAACATGCGACTTTCTTTAAAATAACCTCCCCCCATTCTATGTGTCAGCGTTGTCCAGGGTAAAGAACATTGTTATAGCTCACAGATGACGAGAAGAACCCCAGCAGAAGTAGTGTGACGTAGGTATGGGCTCGCCCACTTTTCGCATGGGGGTTTCAAATGACACCACGGAATAGCACACATATAACTTTACCCGGAGTAGCAGAATACATCTAAGTATAGACCACACCTCAGAAACCGAAAATGGACTTGACCGTGTCGTTGACCTTTCCCCGCTACCCTTGTTTTAGGGTTCTTCTCGTCATCTGTGAGCTGTACATGCCACTTTGAAGAGCTTCAGTATGATTGGTTAGTTTGGTAATTATTGGTGCACCCCTACTCAGAAAATCCTGGATCCCACCCTGAGTGTGATCCTTATTGGAGGATGAGTCCTAGCCCAAGTGAACACGAACCTCAACGGAAATAAGAACGCGAGCCCCATTGAAAGTGACGAACATGAATCCATAATCCATAACCATTTTAAACGTTAAAGTGAATATTTAAATAAGAATAAACACAATGAACACTACATGTTGGCACTTGGCATATGGAAAACCTAGTTTTGAGTTAGTATTACTGGCGGAAAAGAGAGCAGCCAATCAGGTTTGTCTCGATTATTTTTTTGACTTCACCGAGTTATGGGGACAAAATGGGAAAGTCCTCTTTTCTAACATTTTTCCTCGTCCTACAGGATCTGCATCCATGACTAGTTATTTAAATTTCTTTCAAGTTCTTCAACTTCATATGTTTGAAAAATAAATTATTTTCTCTTAACCTTTTACTTCTGTTCGTTCTTAACAATTCCATGCCAATTCGATATATGCAGAGAAGAAATTGCAGGAGGACGGAACTCTGTTCTTACAGGTAGCTTATGAAGTTCGTGTTGTAAGTCTGTCTCATATCGGTAAGAAAGGAATAGAATAAATATTAGCATTGTTTACATCGATTCTGTCTGCGGCGCGTTTACACCGAGAAACTCACTGTCGTTGTATATACCAACAACATTTTAGGAAAGGGGTGCTATGTTATACATGGAGTCTTCCTTTCTCAATTCGGACATTGAGCAACAACAAAGTTATTTTTATTCATGTTTGTCTCAATAATTACTCATTCTTTATAAATTTCACGCCTCGACCGCTTACTGTATTCCCTACAATGTGTTTGTTTCGTGCTCTCTTGCACGTGACGTCACGTCGCGCGAGAATTCTGGGTAATTTTTCTCTCTCGATAGCAGAAAATGTGCTACCTGTAATACTCTATATACAGCTCACAGATGACGAGAAGAACCCTAAAACAGGGGTAGCGGAGAAAGGTCAACGACTAGGGTTCTTCTCATCATCTGTGAGCTGTACATTGTCCTCGACCTATGCCAACGACAGCAACTATACTGTATAGCGATACTAATTTGTTTAACTCTTCACCTCACCGTCCATTGAGCACTGCATCACCGCAAAATTTCTCATTTTGTCAAATTAGAGACCATTTAACAAACACTACTCACAATAATTATCATAGACTTTGACACAAAACTTTCCACATTCTGCACAATTTTGGCGAGAAATTGGATTGTATGTCCTATCTTCAACACGGTTTTAGGTTTAAAAAAAGACAAAGAATACGAAGCAGAAGAGAGCTAATTGGTTCTTTAGTGACGCAACAAAAGAATTACATCTAAATCTCGACACATCAAAAGGATCCGAACCAATAATAAAATCTGGAATGAGCCTCTTTGAGATTCCTTTAAGCTCCAATGAGAAATAATCTCCAACAAAACAAAGGGATGTGCCAAGAAGACATCATTGCCGAATTTCAGAATGAAATTTTGAAGAAATTACAAAATTAAATTTTAAGAGTTTCTTTGCGAAGATTCCCTACATCTAAATTCCCTTGAAAATAGCACTAAACCTATAAGAAACTACAAAATACACACCTTTGAACCCACCTAACTTAATACTAAGGACAAAATATGCAATAATAATAATAATAAGATATTATGTAACTTTATGGAAACTACTTCTCCTATATTGCTATTTTGACGAAATATTACACTTTTAAAATATAATAATGATTTACGATAATTTTCGATTGTCTTTTGAAACTAAATATACAGGTGGTTCAAAAAAATCACAGACCATGATACATTATACGCAAGCATAATGTAACACATGCATTGACCTCACCATGTGAACGTTCCTTTTAACCTCTGTCCCTTATCTAGTTATCTGCTTTGTTTTCGGCAAAGAACCAGAAAAGGAAAAAAAAAGCAAAATCAGTCGGCTTCTCATTCACTTGAATGTTGAAAGTCATATTAAAATACGAGATGTTTACTTACAAATATAATGCACTGCAGTAAAACATTACACTTGCGTTGGACGAAAGATGTCTTCGTAGACTACTTATTGTAATTCGCACACTAAGTAATTAATTTCCATTAATTGTGACGACATAGAACAAATGCATAGCATCCTTTAAGTAATTTTGTTTTATTATTATTATTATTATTATTATTATTATTATTATTATTATTATTATTATTATTATTATTATTATTATTAAGGAATCTTAATATCGAGCCGTCTTGTTTAATGTACAGTAAAAGAAGGGAGCAAAATTTTTATTGTTGTTGAAATAATTATTCTCTCTGTTGTTCATATCCCGATCGTTTTGAGAAAATTAAAATACTGAATACTACCAGCACCTACTATTTGCTACTGATACTGGTTTTCTCCCTCGACTAGATTCTGATCTTGTCTCTAATACTACTAGTTTCCTAACGCTCTTGGCCTTTGGCAACTCTGTAGAAACCTTCTGCTACGATGTTAACAAGCGATACTAGCGAGCTAAGAGGAAAACGGATTCAGCACTTGGTGTGTCTATACTACTAACTAAATCTTGGGGAAATGTAGTAAAAATCAATAGTTCTTTGAAAATAAATCGTTCAGAAGTATTTTCTTTTAAACGATTTCAACTGTAGCTTAATCCCTAAAAGGCTACTACATAGACAAATTCCGAACTTTATCACAGAGTCAGTGTTACAATGTCCAGATCACTAACCATTAGTTAAGATAACGAGATGATACAACTTGGTCACGGCAGTAAGTTACTTTGTGTAAAACTGAGCGGTGACCAGGTTGTGTTTGATGTTTAGTAATCAGAGAGATATCATGAGTTTATGGGACTGGTCTACAGAGATACCATTTAGTGAGTTCAGTCAGTGAATACCCAATTTTATCGCTGATTTATATTTGTTCTTGGTCAAAATATGCTTAAGTATTTCTGAGAAAATTACGCGGAAACAGTAAATCAATGGTAACATGACTTTGAACAGGATATACTAATCCGCTCCTTCATATCTAATCTCAAAACTAACAATATTAATTTAGCACCGACTACAGGATACTAGAGTTAAGTTTTCAACTACATTCAAATTTATTTTAAGGCTTTGAAACATCCGAAGCTCAGAGAATAGAAATGAGGAAATGAGTTAGTTTAATTCAAAAGTTGGATTTTCAGAATCGTGAAAATATATATTTTTCGTATTTGATTTTAGTTTTTGATAATCATAAATGCTTTTTATTTGATCAACCATATTACAAGGAAGTTTGACTTATAATCATTTCACAGAAAGAAATATTCGAGCTCTGGTATGTCAGAAATATTCATATCTAAAAAAAAAAATGTAGAAACGTTCCTTTGACACTAAGACCTCGAATTGAACCATAAACACTTCTCTAGTGACACTGAGGAAGACACTTGGTAAACCCCTAACTCGAAATATGTACCCACGAGGGATCGGTCATACTATCTTTCGAATCTTAAGTCGATGTTCTACCTCTGAGCTTTGACCATTCGGTGTTGGTGTGAAGTGTTTGTGTATTTGAATTCACGTAACGAAAGAAAGGAAGAAAAAGGCCACGTATACTACTTTTACTGTAAGGTGTCCCCATTGAAATGTCTGCACTAATACAGTTTCATTTTATTAGGAAAAGATAAACTCATTTCCTCTCTTTGCTTTAAGAAAAGTTCACTTTATCATTTTAATGAGATAAAGGCAAATTCATTACTCAGTTTTAGAGCTCAAGGGTAAAAGTAACCAAAAATAATTGAAACGGTCAGATACAAACAAGAAACGGCAACCGGGGCAGTTACCCAGGGCGCCAGCAAACTAATCTCTCTTGATTTATGTAGACGTAGATAAAGAGGATGCTAATCGCAAAATTTGCCCCGGGTACCAAATGTCTAGTTTCGTCACTGATTAGGCTGCCATATTTTTAGAGCATGAAATCAGGACATTTTTCTGAAATTTTAAGAATACATGACAATTATTGGCAATTAACTTTAACATGTAACTTGAACTACAATAGCAAGGCTTAAAATTAAAGTGGGCCGGGACGGCAAATCAGCGTCCTTTGGGATTTCAGTTCCTGTTTCTGAGCGACATTTGTCTCTTAAGAACATTTGTCCTTGTCCATAATGTTTTTACTTTCTTCTTCTTCTTCTTCTTCTTCTTCTTCTTCTTATTATTATTATTATTATTATTATTATTATTATTATTATTATTATTATTATTATTATTATTATTATTATTATTATTATTATTATTATTATAGTTCATCTACCAAACAACTATTTACATTATTATGAGGTATTGAAACAAATCTAAAACTTGTTATATTTATTTACTTCCATCATTACACCCGGCAAGTTAATGTGATCTGTACAAAAGGGCATGATTTCGGACTGCTAAAATTTGAGATGACTGCTGCCATGCTATAATTTTCTGCTTCACCTTTTCTTGTAGATTCACTAGTTCAAACGCTGTCGAAGATGATATCTGGAGAATATGACTTTCAATAAACAACATTCGAACAAATTTATCAAGAATGTTTGGAGATGTGCAAAGAAAATGGTCTTGAAATTCCAGAGCCGGAAACAGATAGGCTAAAGGGGTTCCTCGTGGAAACAAACTACACTTTTGCCATCAATATATTACATCTCTTCCTTCATTGGAGACAGAAAACGAATTTTCTAAAGATAATATACTAAGAGAATTTTTTCTGCCTACTATTCATAAGGCAATCACTGAGATGAAAAAAAAAACCACTTTGGATCATGTAGTAAAATCATTAGATCAATCACCGCCCTATATCCAAAAAGTGAAAACTTATTAATTTACAGCCTATGGCCTAGCATTATGGAAATAATCTGTAAACATTCAAATGTAAACTCAAAATCCTCCGAAACAAAATTCTCCCAAGACGAGAGAAACCCAAAGTCTGTTCCTTGATGGATTTCGTTGATCTTTTTTGTGTCTACAAAAATACTTTCTTAGAAACCTACAGGTTAGGTATCGACCCTGTGACTATATCAGTTTCTAGTGCTAATGTGAAGGGTCATTCTTATATTTGAAAAGATTAAAGACTTATACGCAATTCAATGACTGATGATGGGTTGAAAATCTTAGGATTACTTTATATTGAAAAAAAAAAATGCTAAATCGTTAGATCTTTAAGAAGTTGTTGATAAGTTTGCTTTCTATTTCCACAAAAATAGAAAGATATCTCTCTTTTAAGTAGAAGCATGAACCTATAAAAGTTATTTTCTTTACCTGTAAAAGTGTTCTTTCCTGCTTCCACTTAAATCAACCAGCACATATATTTTAAACGCCGTGATTAAATAACTATTTACTTATATTAGAAATCAATTGTATCATGTGTGTGTGTGTGAATAAAATTTTTCATTCATTGGAGATGGCCCCCTCAAAATTTTCTTGGGTCCTTCATTGCCCCCCTTCATTGTAAAAATTCTAGCTACACTACTGAATTCAATCATACTTCTGGTTGTTCCAAACTATATCGTTTTAGATTGTACAATATTCCACAGAAGCATTTTATGAATCTTTTTTTTCTCAACTCTTTGTTCAAGGTCCTACAAAACAGTATTTTCTTTTAGGGATGGCCTTTTTCGAAAAATCTGTTTTTCGATTTTCGGAAATTTCATTTTTCGTTTTTTCGTTTTTCGTTTTTCGTTTTCGAAAAATCCATTTTTCGAGAAAGTATTTTTCGAAAAAATGTGGCCATCCCTATTTTCTTTCTCCTAAAGGCTTCTTTCGCCATTCCTATCTTTGCTTTTATTTCACGTCCACACTTCATAATACAACGAATTATTATGATTTTTTTTAAAAAAAAAAGCTTTGTAAATATAATTTACAATATTGAACTTTAATAACACCTATGTGTTTTTTTCAACATTCGTGAAATAAATAAATAAATAATTCTTGAATTACAATTTAATTTTATTTTTCTCTGAAATGTTACTCTGAATACAAACCTGTGAAGACATAAACAAATACGTAAGTAAGTGTGACCTTTGTAATTCAAATAAATAGTTGGAAAATATTGTACTAATAAATCAGAAGAGTATGGAAACTTCGAAAGTGCCGCTTGCCCTGAATAAATAGGATAAACGCATCAATACGTATTTAAAAAGTTATAATTATTTAAGGATAATGCAGAATACTAACAAGCAAGGTTTCCCAAGTGTCACACTCCGATTTGCTTGAAACTCCTAAAATGAATAAAGGAATCAAAAGTAGGTCACACATGTTTTTAATATAAGCCAACGTGGGAGACGAAGGGGATAAACACCCCCCCCTAAAGTGGACATAGGGCAATATGACACCTTTTTAACAAGACCATAACTAGCAACGCACAATGTGGATTTGCTTGAAATTCCTGGAGTGAATAAAGGAATCAAAAGTAGGCCATACATTTTTTATATATCTACCAACGTGGGGGATGAAGGGGATAAACACCTCACTAAACTGCGAACATTGGGCAACATGACACACCATCAGGAAGACCCACAGGCGTGCGGAACGTGGGTGCCATGGGTGCCTTGGCACCCCCATTAGACAAATTCTTTTTATGTAGAATTATTACAAATGAGAAGAGATTACGTGTAAATAATTTCCCGTCTGCATGTGTGCTATGCGTCGCCGACGCAGCGTCGGATGCAATGATGCTATCATTTCTTAGGGGAAAGGAGGGGGGAGGACGACATTCCATATGGTGGTACTTTAGATCTGGCACCCACATTCCCAATGTCCTGCGCACGCTAGTGGGAAGGCCATAACGAACAACGCACTCAGTCGATTCACTAGATGCATTTAAAATTCGTATAGAAAGAAACAATAAGGGGAAAAGATTGTAATAGTAGTCGATACGTCTGGCAATTGGCGAACTTTTACGAATATTGTGTCATCATTTGCATGCAATGTGAGAAGTGCTATGAATTCCTGAACGATAAATGCACACGTCTGATGTCTTAAAGCTCCTGCAGTGAAAAAAAGAATAAAGGAGTGAGCGAATGTAAAATAAAGTCTTGAAACTGTTCCTATGGAGAGATTTAAGAAAAACAGTAGATGAATCACTTGTAAATATTGCCCAAGGTGAGAGATAAGATTTGAATTCGTTACTACAATTTGAATTGTTGTTTGTAGCTGTTTTACAAAGCAATATCTCTAGTGTTTAGAGTTGATTATATCACACGATACTAGAATTTAAATAGTAATTACGAAGAATTAATAACACAATTGGACACTGGATTCGTTTTACCCTTGATAATTGTGTCCAAACGTGGAATGCTATCTCGTATTAATAAAAAGACAATCATGCCAGAGTAAAGCGTCTATCAGAACAATGTGTTGTTGTTGTTGTTTTTTTTTAAAGTACAATTGTGCCGATAAGTTATCAGTGAACAATGGTCAATGTGTTAATCGTATGTCTTGTGTCCTGTATATCATTGATGACGTGCTAAACAGTATATATATATTACAGAATACATGGACAATAAGGCATGCTTATCATTATGTGTATTGGGCCATAATCAGTCAAAGCTATAGGGTCCTACCCAGGCCCGTGCTGGCCCACCGGGACAACGGGACGTGTCACGGTGCGCCCTTCGAAACATCACAGTATAAAAAAAGGTACAAGTTTTTAGTAATAAATTTTTACAGTTTTATTTGTAAAGAACCCGTGAAAGGTACAGTGCGCCCTTTACATTAGACGCCCTTGCGAGACCACATCAAAAATGGACGATTTTATTCACTCTTCTGTATACTTGTATACTATAGTCCTGTACAATACATACATACAGTTACTATTGGTAAAGAACCCGTGAAAGATACAGTGCGCCCTTTACATAAGGCGCCCTACGAAACATCACATTATAGATAAGTGTTTTTAGTTGTTCTGTATACCAGGTTTGTGTAATAAATTAAAATAATGGCTGTTAATAAAAAAAAAAAAAACCTGTGAAGGGTACAAGGCGCCCTTTACATAAGCTGCACCGTGCATTATCACATTATAGACATATTTTTTAAAATTTGTTCTTCTGGATACCAGTTTTGTGTTATAAAAAATCATACAGTTGTTATTGGTGGAGATCAGGTAAAGAGTATAAACACTCACAAAAATAACTGTAAAGTTATGTAGCTATAAAGCGAAACAATGTGATACATCAAGAATAGTTCGGACAGTCAAATGTACGATGCATTCATGAATACTACATTGACACTGGTCTCTTACGATTTTTACGGCAAAGAAGCTTGCACAGTCTTAATATGCATCCATATATACGAGCATACTGATTGTTCCTGTGTGTTTTAAAGCAGTGTTCGGATAATCAGTACCTATTGTATTTCTAAGATATAGCTATATTAATTTCTGTGAAATGTGGTCTTCCTGTCACCACGGCATGGCGCGTCCTCAGGTTGTGGATTGAGGAGAAGGCCTCTAGATATAGAGGTTAGCTGCGAATATACTGAATAAGCAGTCGCGGACAGATGACAAGGGGTGATCCTCCAGCTTGTGGATTTGGTGTGGGGCGAACAACCTTATTCTGTAACAAAAAAAAAAGCTTGCTCAGATATATTCGCAGAATCCACGGATTAGCACTGATAACTTGGCACGAACTCAGCAAAGTAAAATCGACATGAGATTTGGAACATGGAATATAAGAAGTCTCTATAGGGTAGCGGCGTTAAAATTTGTAAGGAATGAGTTAGTTTAGAAATAGAGGATGGATCTAGTGGGATATCAGGAAGTTAGATGAGAAGGAAATGGAGGAATCAACTCGGAAAACTTTACGTTCTTTTAAGGGGAACGAATTAAAAATTACCAACTATGAACAGGGCTATCACCTCACAAACGAATAATATTAGCAATTATATGGATTGAATTTGTTAATGATAGATCTTCTTTTACTTCTCTTGGTGTAATATTATTATTTTAAATGAACATTCCCAACATAAAATAACAATGACGATAAAGACGACAGTTTTTACGAAAGAATAGAACGCGTATTTGATCATCTCCCGCAATACCATATGAAAATTCTGTTAGACCGTTTCAATGCGAAGGTAGGACGAGGGGGTATTTTCAAACCGATTATAGGAAATAAATGTCTGCATAAGAAAGGTTGTGACAACGGCGTTAGACTCGTGAACTTTGCAACATCCAGAAACTTTATCGTGAAGATTACAAAATTCCCACATCGCGACATTCATAAATATACTTGGATTTCATCAGATGGAAAAACACATAATCAAACTGATCACGTTTTAGTAGACAGAAGAAAACAGTCTAGCACAACTAATGTTCGGCCGTTCAGATGAGCTGATTGTGATACTAATTACCACCTGGTAGTAGCGATAATAAGAGAGAGAGAGAGAGAGAGAGACTATCGTTGAATAAAGGAAATATTCAATATCTGAAAACGGAGCGGTTTAATTTAAAGAAATTTGAGGAGAGTCAGGTGAGATGGGAGCCAGATTAAAGTGTCAAATAGATCCTCGATTTTAGAAGGTTCGGAGTGCACTAGTGTTCAGGATACTTGGCTGAAATTAGAGATAATATTAAAATTTTAGCAAAGGAAAAATTGGGGCACGCAGAGGTACGTAGGAACAAACCATAGTTCAACCAGAAATGCACTAAAGTAGCAGAGAAGAGAAAATAGAAGAAACAGCGTTGGCTAAAAAATCGGAACGAAATAACTACATAAAATTTCATTGTCATCTGGGGGAAAACTTCCAAAATTTTTAGAACAAAGGAACGCTATTTTTGAAAGCTAAAATTAATTAACTTGAAGATAATAATAAAAATCAAAAGCAAAAACATTCGGGACATGTATAAGGAGAGCAACGAATTTAAGAAAGCATATCAACCTCGTGCTTATATATTAAAGAAAGCCAACGGAACAGTTCTCACTGATGATAGCTTCTTAAATAGATGAAAAGATTTCTTTGACAATTTGCTTAACATATAGCCAAAAATTAATGTTCGTGGAGAAAGTGAAATGCAAACACCATAATAGTATATTCCAGAACCTAACCAGACAGAAATAGAAATCGCTATTAGAACACTAAAGAAACACACCTCTCCGGGTGTAGACGAAATTCTGGCTGATTTAATTTTAGCTGGAGGGGAAAAATTGTACAGCAAGATACACAAACTCATTCTCCTTATCTGGAACACAGAGAAATTACCACAAAAGTGAAAAGAATCAACCATTGTTCCAGTTCAAAAGAAAAACAACAAAAATGATTGTAATAATTATTGAGGCATTTTTCTTCCGTCAACATTAAATAAATCCTCTTTAACATTCTATTAGAAAGATTGCCTCCATACGCAGATGAAATTATTGGAGATTATCAGAGCGGATTTAGGTAAAATCGATCAACTATGGACCAGATATTTACCATTCTACTACTACTTGAAAAGAAATGGGAATACAATATCCTGGCACATCAGTTATTGACTTTAGACTCGGGTAGGATGGAAACATTGAACAACATGCTTACAGAATTTGGAATGCCGAAAAAGTTAGATTAATTAAGATATGTTTAAATGAATCCCAAAGTAAAGTTCGAATAGAGAAATTCCCGTTCACAAGCTTTCACGTTGAGAATGGCCTAAAACAAGAAGATGAGTTGTCGCCATTATTATTTAACTTTGTTTTGGAGAACACTATAAGAAAAAATAAAGACAGCAATCAGGTCCTAGAGATAAATTGTATTTACCAAGTTATGGCGTATGTTGATGGTGTAAATCTTATAGGGGATGTTAGAACAATAGAAAGGAATGCAGATATCTTAATTAACGCTTGCAGGGATATGGACTTAGAAGTAAATGCAGAGAAAACTAAATACATGGAAGTTTGTCGGGATCGTAATACTGCATTTTATGGATGCGTTAAAATACCAAATAATATTTTCTTTCGACAAAGTGGATACTTTCAAATATATAGAATCATTATTAACAGACCAAAAACATAATCACTAAGAAATTTGATGTCAACTGAAATCAGGAATTTCGTGTTATTATTCAGTTAAAAATCTTTTGTTGTCGCGAATTCTGTTGAGGGATTTGCAGCTTAAAATATAAAATGATAATCATGCCTGTTGAGCTGTATGGTTGCGAAACATGGTCACTGACTCTGAGGGAAAATCGTAGACTGAAAGTATTTGAAAACAAGATTCGGACTCCAAGAGGAACGGAATAAGGAATGGCGGACACTTTATAACGAGGAAGTGCATAATTTATACGTTTTTACCAAATATTGTTAGGGTCATCAAGTCTAGTAGGCTCAATTGGGCAGGTCATGTAGCTAGAATGAAAGAAATTAGAAACGTTTTCAAAGTTTTGACTGGAAATTCAAATAGGAAAACCACCATTAGGAAGACCGAGGCGCAAATGGGAGGACAACATTAAAATGGTTCTCGCAGAGATTGGAATATAAAGTAGAAACTGAATCCAGTTGGCTAAGGACAGAAATCAATGGAGAGCTATTGTAAACGTGGCACTGAACCTCCAGTGTCCATAGGCAAGAGCTACATTAAGTTGTTGATATATTTATCTTCTTTATATTTGACAGAAATGCTGTTAACAGGAACTAAAACGTTTTTCTCTAGTAACGAAGATTGCTATTCGTTGTTTTCAGAAATTAGCTATTTACGTTAATACTAAAACAAATTTGGTGGTGATTCTGATATAAAATGGCACCCATACTTTCTTTCAAAATCTGTACATAAGATTATATATATATATATATATATATATATATATATATATATATATATATATATATATATATATATATATATATTCCCGTTTGTATGGGCGCCCTTTTAGTAGACTTGTCCACCGCCCTCATTAGTATCCCAGCACGGGTCTGGTCCTACCCCAAATGGGTGTAAACCCATTAAATGTAATTCGTCTCCTTGCCGCCTATTTTGCTATTGTAGACATTCCAGAACTACCCCCAATAGGGCAGGAGCAAGGAGAACGATCAGATGAGCTGCCCATATGTATCATCATCCTACTAAATCAATGAAGCCAAAAAATAACCGAGCATCGGTTGGTCTCATTGGCTACTCTCGTTTCCGCCATCGCCTGATTGGCTACTTTCGTTTCCGCCATGATTGTTGACTCAAAACATTGCGATCTTATTAGGCGGAGTAGGCAGAGCAGGGGTGGCGAAACTGTGACGTATGGCTTCAAGATTTTGTTGTAAGTGCAGATCCTCTATTTTATAACATCCTTGGCAGAAAGATAGTTTGCAAACTACCTCCGAGAATTGATCAATGACGCTGCAGATTGAGCCATGCCAGTATACAACGAAGACGTTACTGTGTACTTTGATTTGGATGAGGATGTCTTTGAACCAAATGTAATCACCGACTCTGGAGAAGTGGATGAAACTGACGAGGAATATGTGCGAAGGACAGCATCGGGGTGATGAGAGTGAACTGATGAGAGTGATGAGTCTGAGAACTTGGAATACAACAGGAAAGCAGTTGAATTACGGAAAAGTGGAAACCGAAAGAGATTGTTGTTTCAATCCATTATTTGACACTATAAGAGATTAACGTCCCGAAAACAGTCGTACCGTTGGGAACAGCAAGTCTCTTCAGATAGAATACACAAAGACAAATTGCGTGAGGTGTCGCTCGCCGTGCTTCAGAACTTTCAAACCGCCCTAAGTGCACATTTACCACTGTATGACATAGATCTACAGAGGCGAACTCTCCAGGCAAGTCAGGAGCCTAACTTCACTTCATTTACGGCCCCTAGAACGCGATTGTGCGCATTTAAGCGGGCGCACAATATTGTTTCACGTAAAGTGACCAAACTTACAGCTGTTTTCCAACATTAGCCAATGTGTATCTCTAACGACGTAACTAGTTATGGTTTTCTTAACAGGTGTAGCATTACAAATGTTCGCAGTTAGGCGGGTGTTTATCCCCCTTCATCCCCCATGTTGGTGGATATAAAAAACACGTATGTCCTACTTTTGATTCCTTTATTCATTCCAGGAGTTTCAAATAAATCGAAGTGTGACACTTGGAAAACCTTGCTTGTAAGAGTAAAGCACTAAAAATAGCAGAAGCAAGATCTCGAAAAGTACTAAAATTCAAAGTATGTATACAAAGAAATACAAGAACATGAATTTCTTACTGCCCTTCAGGTGAGTACTGTGATTTATTAGTCTGGAGGTGAGAATTGTGTACAATGATCGTTCAAGGTTTACCGGGACTTTTATTTCTTCAGAGGAAACAGATGGCACAAGAAGCACCAAACTATGTCAGCTTTTCAAAGTATTCTCCGTGCACGTCGAGGCACCGTTGCCATCGTTGTGGCAACTCCCTGTTTCCTTTCGCGTAGAAAGAACTTGGTTGCTGTCCTAGCCACCGGAGGACATCGTTCCGCAGTGCTTCATCTGTCGTGAATTTCTTCCCTCCCAGATGGTCTTTAAGGAGATGCATACAAATAATAATCACTGGGGGTTAAATGTGGACTGTAGGGAGATGGGGCAGAACTTTCCAGCGCATTTCAGCCAGAGTTGTTGTTGCCCCATTGGCCGTGTGAGCGCGGACATTGCCATGAAGAAGAATGGCATTTCTAGACAACATCCCAGGTCTTTTCTTGCGAATGGACTTTCGTACATCAGCACTTAACAATAAAAAGTAATACTGGACATTAATTGTTCTCCCTTTCTCCAGAAAATCCACATGGATAGCATCCTTTATGTCCCAGAGACACCCTTCATTTGTCACCATCTCCCGTCCTTCGCGAAACTGTTCACACCATTCGTACATTCTTGTGCGTGACAACGTTTGTTCACCATACTGTGCTTGCAATCTTGTGAAAATCTCAGCTGGTTTAACTTTCTCCTTCACAAGAAATTTGATTAAACACCGCTGCTCCACAGCCACAGACACACTGCTTACCGCTATGTTCACTGCAACAGCTGCGCATGTGCCAAATACGTCATGCCGGGCGATAGTTACTCGAGAAAGAATACATTACGTCACCCGTAAGTTTCATCATGATCCGGCTATTCATCGATTATCTACGTACGGAAATCCCGGTCAACCTTTAACGACCCTTGTATTTGAATCAATTTCTTTCAGTTTCACTGTAGGTTTGTAGAAGTATCCTACTACTTAATAATATTTCTTTAATATTATATATCGAGTAGTAACAGTATACTGTGGAAACGCTCCGTATTCGTATCGACACAGTTTGCCAGAGAATATGGAATACCCACGAAACTGGAGATTGTTCGTGCCTCTATGCGGAGACGCGTTGAAGCTTGCATTTGGGCAGGAGGGGGACATTTTGAACATTTACTGTAAAACACTACTTAATAGTACTTGAGCATAAACATATGCACTGTTTATGTGGTACTGGTAAGGTAGCACATTTACCGTAAATGATTGTAGCTCCTGCATGATGTTTTTTAAAAATAATTCTTGGTGATGTCTAATACTGGATGTCCTTCTGTCGCTGTTATTGATAAGCAGTATTTGCACTTTATGAAAAGGAAATAAACATACAAATTTTTGTTCATGATTTTAAGCTTTTTATTCTATCTCTGTTTGAGTTTAGCGCAATGGACACAAATATGGCTTCGTTGCAATCTATGGTCCATATTTTTCTTTCCACTGATGTATCACTCATAGCTCTATGCTCATTATTAGAGAAACAGTGGTGGAGAGAATGTGAATTTGTCACATTCGTCAATTCCTCGCTCAGCATCAGGCAGGTAACAATTGTATTTCCGTGACCATGCATTTCCGGATATATGAACTGTTTTACTTGTCCTCCATATGAAATCCACTCTTGAAGTTTGGCCATACATATTTGTTATATCCTATATTATATATATATATAGTCAACCCCCCTTCGTGTGCCTTCTATAGCAAATGCGTAGCTCAAAACGCAGGGAGATTGTCCTCCGAACATTCTCTATAATGTCCGGGAAAATTCAGTAACTAATGTCAAGAAAATAAACAAATGCTAAGTTTCATTAATAAACATTTGTATTTTCAGTAAAGGACTTCGTTATTAAAGTGTACTGTGTGTTGTGTAGAGAATGTACAAAACATTATCACAATCCGCGAAGTCTGACTATTTTCTCTATTTGACAACGATGATCAGATAGCAAACACATAACTTCTGAATCAGAGTTGGGCAAAATCAATTGAAATCAATTGCAATTGATCAATCAATTGAAAGTAATTGCTCTGAAAATCAATTGCAATTGATTTCAATTGCAATTGATTTCAATTTGTAATTGACAATTAATTTCAATTGCAATTGAATTCAATCATAAAATTTGCAATTAAATTTTCGTCAATTGTTAATTGTTAATTGGTCACCAGGCAATTGAAACTTTTAATTGTTAATTGTCAATTGCAAAGGGTGCAATTGAAACATTCAATTGTTAATTGCAATTGACAATTGAAACTTGTAATTGTTAATTGCAATTGAAATCAGCAATTAGAACTGAAGATAAGAAGATGTGTGTATATTGTATTGTCCACTTGTTACTGTTTTACATATTTCAAATAAGGTACTTATAAGAAATGCTGGATACCTACCATCCCTTTTCCCCCCTGGGAAGAAAGCCGTGAAACTAAGTATTTTTTAAATATATTATGTTTATGGTTCTATCCCCCTCGAAAGAACTCTATATGCCCGTCATGCATACAATAGGAATGAGCACGAGCGAGTTTTCTTTAAAACTCGACTCGACTCGAAGCAGACATCTTTGAGTTCGACTCGAGATCTCAGCTCGAAAATTTCCCCCAACTCGACTCGAATTCGGATCGAGTTTCCAGTCGAGTCGAGCCAAATCGAGCTAAATCCTTTGTGTAGTTCCAAGTACTACTATCTTCAAGTATCCTACATGGACAAAATAATTATCAATGATACCACTATTACTACTATAACTATTATTATTATAACACCGTGTACATGTATAAACATGGAATATTGGCGGTTTGTATCGGAATACTAAAAATTAGTTAACTGTCGATCTCGGTAGTCAAGAAATCTTCAGGAGGCAAGGACATCGATCACGAGGTTCTTGGTTTGAGTTCAGGAGGAGCAAGTATTCGGGCTCGAGCCAAAAATTGTTAGAAGTTATGGGATTCCAGCCAAACATGTTTAAAACTGCTCGACCCGGTTTTAGGGTTGTCAACGACTCAAGCGGCTCGCTCACAGCGCATTCACTTATCGAGCCGAACCGAGAAGTGAGCCGAGCCAACAGCTCATCCAACCGAGCCAGCTCGAGCCGAAGGCTCACACGAGCCGAACCGAACCGAGCTGATTGCTTACCCCAACTGAGCCGGTTCGAGCAATTGGCTTAGTTAAGCTAACTCGAACCCAGCCTATGGTCTCGTTTCAACGGAGCTGGTTCGAGCCATTGGCTCCAATCGAGCCGAGTCGATAACTCGTCTTTACAGAGCCGGCTCAAGCCATTGACTCAATTGAGCCCAGTCGATGGGTAATCCCAACCAAGCCAGCTCAAGCTGTACGCTCAGTTGAACCGAGCCGGGCCGGTTGACATCATCACTATTCCGGTTGGACTTCTACTTTGGCTAAAAAATTGGACCGTGCAGTTCTCAGCCTTGATGGTAAGAACTACAAACAATGATATGAAATCTTTAGTTTTACGTCCCACGCTTATGCCGGTTAGGCTAAAGGAGACGGTGATGATGGGAAATGAATGAAATGAAGAAAGTGGGAGGAAACGGGAGAACCCCGAGAAAATCCACGAGCACAGTGTTTGTCCACCACAAAGTCCAAACTGCGCGAGCTGGGATCGAACCAGGGACCTCAAGCACCGGAGGTGAACGCTCTACCACTGACCCACCGCGCCCCCTGGTAAGAACTACAGTATATACTTATATTGGTGCTCACGGCGTCATTAACTTGTTCCACCACCAACGAATTTCGAGGTACTTTGTTTTGCATCTTTTGTGCGTGTTTTGTGTCGCTTTGTGCGCCTATTCCCACATTTTGTGCATCACCGGAAGTGGGTCAAAATAGGCCTACAAATATGGCGGAACAAATTATTGCTCTTCCGCCACCAACGAATTTCGAGTTCGTTTCCTTCACATCGTTTTGTGCCGTTTTGTACGTCTACTTCCCTTTTGTGCGTCTGAGTTCCGCCACTATTAAATCTCGAGGTCGTTAATTTCACATAGCATACTCTTTTGTGCGTCTATTTCGATGTTTTATGCGTCACTGGAAGACGGTCAAAATGGGCCTCAAAGGTGGGACGAAATTGACCCACTGCGACGCCACTACCGAATTTTGAGGTTCTTCCTTTCGCATCGACTAGTGAATGTGTCGTGCCGTTTCGTGCCCTTATTTCCACGTTTTGTGCGTCACCGGAAGTGGGTCAAAATGGGCTTCCAAGATGGGACGAAAATGACCAAGAGTACCGCTACTATCGAATTTCGAGGTCGTTAATTTCACACCGCGTACCCTTTTGATCGCCTATTTCGACGTTTTGTGCGTCACTGGAAGACGGTCAAAATGGCATCGAAGGTGGGACGAAAATGACCCACTTCTCCGCCACTGCCGAATTTCGAGGTCCTTCCTTTTGCATCGACTACTCGACTACTGAATTTTCGTGCTGTTTTGTGCCCCCATTTCCACGTTTTGTGCGTCACCAGAAGTGGGTCAAAATGGGCTTCCAAGATGGGACGAAATGACCCACTGTTCCGCCACTATCGAATTTAGAGGTCGTTAATTTCCCATCGCGTACCCTTTTGTGCGCGTATTTCGACGTTTTGTGCGTCACTGGAAGACGGTCAAAATGGGCCTCGAATGTGGGACGAAAATGACCCACCGCTCCGCCACTACCAAATTTCGTGGTCCTTCCATTCACATCGACTTGTGAATGTTTCGTGCCGTTTCGTGCCCTTATTTCCACGTTTTGCGCGTCACCAGAAGTGTGTCAAAATGGGCCTCCAAAGTGTGACGAAAATGACTCACTCCTCCGCCACTACCGAATTTCGAGGTCCTTCCTTTCGCATTGACTAGTGCCTGTTTTGTTACGTTTTGTGCCCCTATTTCCACGTTTTGATTGTCACCAGAAGTGTGTCAACATGAGCCTCCAAGGTGTGACGAAAATGACCCACTGTTCCGACACTATCGAATTTCTAGATCTTTACTTTCGCATCGTTTAGTGCTCTTTTTTTTAAAAGTTTTCTGCGCCTATTTCTCGTCTTGTGCATCACCCGAGGTGAGTTAAACGGTGCTTTAAATTGGAAGTTAAATGGTTCACTGTTCCGCCACTATCGAATTTTGGGGTTGGTTCTTTCGCATCGTTTAGTGTGTATTTTGTACCGTTCTTTTCGCCTACTTCCACGTTTTGAGCATCACCAGAAATGCGTCAAAATGGTCCATCAATGTGTGAGGAGATTGAGCCATTGTTCCGCCACTATCGAATTTGGAGGTCGTTTCTTTCGTATCGTATAGTGCCTGCTTTGTACTGTTTTGTGCTCCTATTTCCACTTTAGTGCGACAACGAAAATGGGTCAAAAGGGCCTACAAGTATAGCGGAATAACATAATGCTGTTCCGTCACCATCGAATGTCGAGGTCGTTTTCTTCACATTTTTTATGCATGATTTGTGTCGCTTTGTGCATCAGTGAAAGAGGGTCAAAATGGACCTTGAAAGTGGAATGGATATGTCTTTTTCTGCCATATTGGTAGGCCGTCTTTGACCCACTTTCGTTGGCCTACAAAACGTGAAAATATGCGCAGAAACGGTAAAAACATGCACTAAACAATGCGAAAAAGCGACCTTGAAATTCGATACTGGTGGGAGAGTGGATCATTTTTCTTCCCACTTTGAATGCCCATTTTGACCCACTACCATTGATTCACAAAACGTGGAAATAGGCTTACAAAACGGTAGAAAACACGCACAAGATGATGTGAAGGAAACGACCTCGAAATCGTTCCTGTCGGAACAGCATTAACTTGTTCCGCCATATTTGTAGGATAACATTGACCCATTTCCGGTGACGCAGAAAACGAGGAAATAGGCGCACAAAACGACACAAAAAAATTCCATGTAATTAAGCTAAATTTCCGTTTAAGTTTGTAAGCTTAATTATATGGAAAATTTTATACATTTTTCCTTTACGTTGGTCTACTTTACGTTGATTTGGGACTTTTAAATTTTATTCAGTTTTCTACTGAAAAGTATCTATAATTCAACAAGGAAATAATTATTAATTATAATTATTATCTATATAATTGAATTCATTGTAATTTGTTCCATAACAAACACTTTACCATTTCGTACTAGCTGTTATGCCCGTTCTTCGCATGGATCAGATAAAATATAAATGTAAACGAACTGAACAACAGGAGAACAATTAAAAAACATTTCTAAAATTGGATATATTTTGTGTGAAAATATATCCAACAACGTACATGTGTTTTCATTGGGAAGGCCGATGGGGGCTGAATTTGAACGTATACACTATCGGGGGTGTCACTATACGTCTGAGCAACCCCAATAAATATGGATTCGACACAAATTCTACTACTTTTACATGTCCCGGTGAACCACCCCTCAGACCCCCTTGGTTCGTATTGTGAAAAAATCTCCTCTGGCCCCCACCAACCCCCAACCAATACCGCGAAAACTATGAATGTGACACTAACATCTGCCATTTTCTACTACTTTTTACATATACCGGTAAAAGTCCCTATAATCCTCTGGTTCCAATTTTGAAAAAAACCCCAGACAGCACAATGCACCTACAATATCCGTATAATACATGTACAATTGCACGGATGCAACATGTGCATCATCTGTATAAATGCACGCCTGTACATGTGATGCACATATACATGCCAGGTTCTATTCAACATCTTCACGTGCACAGAACATGTGCAATGCACACGTACACGTCACGCACAAGTGATTTACACCTACCGCGCAGGTGATTTACAAGTAGCACGTATTCGATTTACATGTAGTTCACAGGTGATTTACATGTAGGACAGCGGTGATTTACACGTAGTAACCAGGTGATTTACATGTAGGACAGATATGATTTACACGCAACACACAGGTGATTTACACGCAGTACCCAGGTGATTTACATGTAGGACAGAGGTGATTTACACGTAGCACATAGGTGATTTACACGCAGTACCCAGATGATTTACATGTAGGACAGAGATGATTTACACGTAACACACAGGTGATTTACATGTAGGACAGAGGTGGTTTACACGCAGTACCTAGATGATTTACATGTACGATAGAGGTGATTTGAAGCAGTACCCAGATGATTTACATGTACTGCACAGGTGATTTCCTCGTAGTACAGAGGTGATGTAAAAGCAAATTCGAGATGCAACGAAAAAAGGAGTTTATATATTAGGTGTCTTACGCAGTAACACCATCTATAACTGCAAAGACATCACCTTCAAAGTATATAACAAGTAACTAATAATTGTCAGTGAGAATTTAGGTTTGGAGTTTATTATTTGCAACGAGCAAAGCTTTAGGTAGTATCTTTGACATGTTTGCCAAGTAACAAATAACGCAACATATTCTGCTTTAATCGGTCATGAAAATAATTTTGTAAACCTATGAACTGCCTGACTGTAGTTACATCAGTACAATGCTGCCACCTGTTTATCTTGTATCCTAGCTCAGTGGACGTTATGGAGTTTTTACAATGATTCAGCTGTTATTCGTCGAAAAGTCTCTATAACACCGCCTGGAGGAAAAACGACACCTACTAAAAATGGAGGTTACTTTCTGTTGATGAGAATGAGAGTAAAAGAATGAAAGTAAAAGTATACACTTGCACGGTATTATGGACGTCTCATACACACGTGCAGTAGCCGTGCAAATACCCATGTGCACACAACGGTTTAAGCACCGGTAATTTAAATGTGCTTCATCCACGCAAATGCACATGTGCACATGCACGGCTCAAGCATGGGTTATGTACCTGCGCTGCATCCACGTAATAGCACATGTATACATAACGGCTACAGCACGGGTTATATAAATGTGTGCTTCATCCATGCAAATGCACATGTGCACATAACGGCTTAAGCACGGGTTCTGTACGTGCGCTGCATCCACGCAAATGCACATGTGTACATAACGGCTTAAGCACGGGTTACGTACGTGCGCTGCATCCACACAAATGCACATGTGTATATAACGACTACAGCACGGGTTATATAAATGTGTACTTCATCCATGCAAATGCACATGTGCACATAGCGGCTTTAAGCACGGGTTCTGTACTTGTGCTTCATCCACGCAAATGCACATGTGTATGTAACGGCTTAGGCACGGGTTATGTAAATGTGTACTTTATCCATGCAAATGCACATGTTCACATGCACGACTTAGTCACTGGTTATGTACCTGTGCATAACCCACGTAAATGCACACGTGCACATACACGGGTTATGTATGTGTGCTTCATCCACGCAAATTCACGTGTATGGCTTATGCACGGGTTATGTATGTGTTCATCATCCACACAAATGCACATGTGCAAATGTACGGCTTATGCATGGATAGTGCACATGTGTCGTACACGTACGTGTTGTCTGGGACAATGCCTCTGGCCCACAGCCGATGGGGGCTGTATTTGGAAGTCTACGCCTGTGGAAGTATCACCATTCATCTCAGCGACAGCGAAAACTATGAATTTGACACTAATATCGGTCACTTTCCATTATTTTTACATGTCTCGCAATTCCCCACCCCCGGTGACTCCCGGCCCGCATACAATGGTGGCTAAATTTGAAAATCATCGCTAATGAAAGTATCACCATTGATCTCAGCCACCGCGAAAACTACGGATTTGACATCGGTCATTGTGGATTATTTTTACATGTCTCGTGATCCCCTTTATAATGCCCCCTTTCTTAGCTGATGGGGGGGGGGGGGTAAACGCGGTCTTGAGTTTCACCATTGAGCTCAGCTATCCCGAAAACTATGGATTTGACATTAATATCGGTCATTTTCGATTATTTTTACATGTCTCGGAATTCCCCCCTCTGGTGACCCAAGGCCCGCATACAACGGTGGATAAATTTGAAAGTCATCGTTAATGGTAGTGTCGCCATTGATATCAGCAACCGCGAAAACCATGGATTTGACACTAATATCAGTCATTTTGGATTACTTTTACGTTACGGTATCCCCCCCCCCCCGTTGACCCACGGCCCGCAACCGAATACGGTGAATTTGGAAGTTAATGCGATCGGAGTTTCACCATTAATATCAGCGACCGCGAAAACTATGAAATCGACACTGATATCGTTCTACTTTTACATGTCCCGGTAAACGCTTCCCTGAGACCCCCTGGTTCGAATTTTGTTGAAAACGCTTTGCCTTGGTGTGGGACCTGGACCAAGGTATCTTTGACCAAAATTTGGTAACTCTCGGTCGAATTTTCTGGTCCCCAGGCCGGTCCCGGTAAACGTCCCCTGGAGACCCCCTAGTAAGGAATTAAAAAAAAACGCTTCGTCTTGGTCTGGGGCCTAGACCAAGCAACCCGTGACCAAATTTTGAAAAGTTTCGGTCCACTCGTCTCGTCCACAGGCCGCACAAAGGTAGACAGACACACACACGAACAAACTCTATTTTATTTATATTAAAAAGGTCAGATCCGCCGTTATTGTATTAGTGCGGTGCTTGAGCGATTGATCGTAGAAATTCAAACTCCGATGAGTGATAATTTTATAGGCTTGTTTTATTACAAGTTTAAACTCTTTAGTCAGTAGAGAAGAGGGCGTGAATCATGGGTCAGAGTTGATGACAATGGGTTTTGGTGGGTCTGTGGGTTACAGTGGGTAAGTGGTTTATGATAGGTGGTGGGTCAGAGTGGGTCACGGTGGGTCGTGGGTCATGACGGGTGGTGAGTCAATTGGTCGTGGCTAAAGTTTTCATTGCCCCACGCCCTCTCTGAACTACAGTGTTGAAAATTAATCAGTGAAAATCAATTGCAATTGATCAATCAATTGAAAGTAATTGCTGTGGAAATCAATTGCAATTGAATCAATTGCCAATTAATTTCAATTGCAATTGAATTACAGAATTCAATTGCAATTACTTTCCACTGCAATTACTTTCAATCAATTGATCAATTGCAATTGATTCTCCTTTTTCAATGGCCAACTGCAATTAACAATTAACCATTACTTATTTCAATTGTTAATTGTAATTAACAATTAAATTTACAGATTAATAGTTAATTGTTAATTCAATTGAAATTTGCCCAACACTGTTCTGAATCAATGTTGATGATGGTCCTCAGGAAGCAAGGTGCAGCAGAGCTAACTCCAATCACTTGTAATGATGATGCTACCAAGAGTTTTAGAATGTTGAATAGTTGTAGAAATTATACTGAAGACTAGTTCATCATGGTTAGTGACTATTCTCTAACGACTGACTCTAGAAATAAATCTCGTTAAACAATACTCGTCTGAGACTGCTCTTCTTCGAAAGAACGTGTTGGAAGGCTCTTCTTCGAATGATCTCCTTCCAATCTTGGTAGGGTATTTATTTCGAATACGTCAATTTCCAAACTGCCACCTTTGCTTCACGTCACTCCACGTGTTTGCTTATCTCACTGCCGAAATTCACATTTCTGCAATGATCATCAAAGAGACAAAATCTCCAGACGTCTATCTCCGTAACCTGACAGTTTTGTCACATCCTAAAATTTGTGTTGATGTTAACAATTAACAAATAACAAAATAAACTTTACAACGATTCTCACAATATTTCTTACTCTGCATTACTTCTTTGTTGTCCTTCGTCCTCAAAACGTTGCACATTCAAACGTCTGTATTTACATCTTGCATAAAACCAAAACAATAACATGGACAACAGTACAATAATTTTGAAATGTATTTTCTTTTACTTAATTTTGCGTTTTGTAACTTCTTGTCTTTAATTTCATCTTTAATTTTGTTTTTAATTTTGTTACATTTATTTGAGCCAATTATTATAGATTTTTTAACATATAAATTTATTTAACTCTGATTCCTCATATATATATATATATATATACGGCTATGCTAGTTTTGCAGTCATTCATCGCTTGCTTTCTATAGGTCTAAATAGTATCTTAATAAGACGTATACAACGTTCTGGATATAACATTTAAAGAATAGTTTATTTTATTTTTTTTTATTTTTTATTTTTTTTTTACAAAAAATATCAAAGTTTGTTTTTAATTCTAGCTAAGAGGCATGCTGTTCGTCAAAGCACAATCCCAGCGTATAGACCACCGGAACAGCCTGGATACCAAGCAACTCCACAAATGTATGCTCCTTCTCCATCTGGTTATGATGGATGGTTTCCACCAACTGATGTATTTTGTCAAAAACCACCAGGTAAAAAAAATATATATATATATATATATATATATATATATATATGTGTGTGTGTGTGTGTGTGTGTGTGTGTGTTATTTGCGTAGAGAGAAATATGTAAGGTCGATGCATAAGTTCTCGTGCGGTTTTTGTTTTAGATTGGCAACAATGTGTCGTGAAGCAATTGTTTATCGTTATTCGTTGTTTTGCCGTAGTTTGGAGTTTGTATGTTGTGAAACACAGGTTTTCTTGATTGTAAATGTATTATTGCAGGGGTATTCAAACATTTTACAGTTGAGGGTCCCCTCAACCACCAAAATATGAACATGCTTCCCCTGTCAAAAATGAAATGTGTCAACAACATAAATACATGTGTCCCTAAAAGAAAGATTATCATTATGATAAACCATGGGTAATAGTATACAACAGTACCTCATCGTGTTCCGTACTCGAGGATAGTTCTTACTCTTCCACCACGTACAGAAATTGTGGTATGTAATGTACAAGTGGTAATAGAACACATAAGAAACCCAGATCATGTTGTACTCACACTGCAGTATGTGTGCTATTACAACTTCTACATGAAATACCATCACGTTTGTACGTAATGCAACAGTAAGAACTATCCACGAGCACGAGACATGCAATATGCGTTCAAGGCTCCCCCCCCCCCACACACACACACATAGTGAAACATAAAGTACAAGGGCACTACAGAGGCGCACATAAAGTGCAAGGGAAAATTTGATGATTGAAAGTGAAAAAGACAAGAATGACCGGAAAGCATTCATCTCAACTTACCATCAAAGTTGATAAATTCGAGCTATTTCCAAAAGGAAGTTGTGAAACCGGGTTTCTACGGGAAACTTTTTCCTGAAAAGAAAGGTGGCCAAATGTCCGACAAAATGGTGTCTTTTGTTCTCATATCTTGGAATGCTGTCCTTCGCGTCTCGCCACAACCGCTCGATATTTTGCGTATGAGCGCCAGTTTCAGGATCTACGAAATTCAGGCTATGATTCACGGTGAAATGCTGAAATCCCACCTCAACCAACCTATCATATGACTTCCAGCAGTCGCTGTGAATGGTTGTACCAGGTTTCACCCACTGCTGAATAACGGCCAACAGCTCTTCAGCATTTATGTTCTTCACGACACACATGAATGCATTGCCCGAACCAATCTCATAACCTCCAAAAACCCACGTGCCACCGATCACACGACCGCAGTGATTTTTCCGTCTCCCGAACTTGGATTCATCTATCTGAACTGTTATCCCTGGACCTCCAAGTTTAGTAGAGGAATCCATGGCCCAGCAAACACAAACCTCACGGCAGAAGCTGAACAAATCGACACATGTTTTCCTGCAAATAATCAGATTCGTAAGAGCATTACTGATGTTTGGACGACTATTCAAACACCAGTAACACATAAGGCGCATCACCGTTAAAAAATCGAGCTTAGCCCTAGAAAAAACGTTCCGTTGAAAATCGAGGAGCAAAAACGGCACCTCGTCTTCCTCCCCGAATTTCCAATGAAACGTGTTTTCTGACACCGAAACACGTTCCTTTCCCTACAAAAAACCGCATCCAGAACACAACTTACCAATCGGAATTAATCCATGTTCCTGCAACACACTCATGGCGTCAGCTTCTCTTTCCTTCAGTGTAATTTCAACAATTTTGTACTCAGATAAAGTGCACCCACCGCAACGTGGCATATGCATAATTATAGCACCTGCCATTTTCGTCTTCTCTCCTTCTTCGTGATACTACTGCAGCGTGCTGCCACCTACCTGGAGAACACAAAGCACAAGCTACGTCAATGTGCGCAGACCCATCAGTAGCAATGGCACCTGCACGGAGAACACACCTGTGCTTAGAGTTCCAAGATGTAATACGATCAGCGAAATTTTCCTCAATTTATACACGTAACTCTAAGCATTATAGTTCGCATGGAAATTACCAGAAACTAAAAGTAAACATAAAAAAGCAAACTTCGCGTTGCGTTCTCTTCACGAAAACCCATACGGAATGACCCCCAAACCTTCCTTTCTGTCTGCAAACACCGCTAAGCAATCACACTTGACCTGGTACTACTCCATACACCTCAGACATTTGAACATCAACAGTCGTCAAGAAAAACAACACGTAAGAAGAACAACAAAGCTGAATACAGGTTCGTTCCTTTTTATTTTCGTATCAGTCGATAAGTAAATGAAAGTCGCTTTGTTACCCCATTTTCAAGTTCCTAGATCCTCAATGAATAATCCGTAAAAGACTGCACTTCGTGAGTCCTCGGTAAATGATGAGCACTGTCGTATACTATATCCAAACCATGTTTCATTTGTTAATCACTAATGAAAATATGTCATTTAACACAGGTGATCTACATTGTACACACTGGCTACACTTTTTAATGTTATTATCCGGTATTAATAATTATACATTGTGGTAAGTCAGATATTTGTTAAAATAGAAAAATACAGACTCAGAGGGAATTTAAATCATAACCAGCAGATTTAAATATTGAGCAAAGTCAGTGGGACGTATGGGCTTGTTTTGAGAATCGTCCCAACAATAATAACAAAATTAAGAGAATGAAAAAATTACCTAACATGGCGTCACGCGAAATTCCAAAGACATTTAAGAAGCCTTAAAGTTAAAATAGAAGATCGTTAGTGGTCAGCTACCAAGCATTATACACGTTTAAGCCAAGGTGAAAGGGTCATCCTTGATCGTATGTGGAACAGAGGTGATACCAAGGTTTAGTCCACTATGTATTACTAAAGGAGAAGGGTGCAGCTTTAGTAATAATATAAATATGTTATGTTCTGGCATTATAAATATGTTCTTTTGTAGGATATTTTTTTAAAAAGTCCTCAAGCCTCCCCTGACAACCTTTGGTTGCTCCCTAGGGTGGCGCGCCGCGCTGTTTGAAAACGCCTGTATTATTGTATATATTTCAGACAAACTAATATGGAATATCAAGTTGAGAAAAGTGATTATTTCCGTCAGATTTTACTCTTCGAGTTTAACCAAGGACCCAGTGCAGCAGACGCTGCGAGAACAATTTGTGTAGTGTACGGGAATGAAGCAATTGCTGAAAGAACAGCACAGAAAAGCTTCTCTTGATCAATGACTTACAGATTTCTTCCAGTCAAAACCAAAACAGTTCTACAGGCGAGGCATTGAACTGCTACCTGAACTTTGAAGAAGGTCATAGATAGTGGAGGTGAATACATCATTGAGTGATTGTGAGTTAATGTGAGTGGCAGTAAAATGTATGCAATGTATTGTTACACTCGTAGAATGGGTTGATATTATGTCTATATTGTATTTGTATTTGAATTAACAGATCAGCAGAATAAAAATAAAATACAAAATATAAGAACCGCACGAACTTATGCATCGACCCAATACATATGGCAGTGGGGTCACGGTTAATAAGTTCTACAAAGTTATTAAGTTCCGGATGCGGACTGATGAATTCTGAACGTAACCAGGATATGCAGAAATTGAGATAAATCGAAAAATGTTTCTTTTCTTCTTCTTTTTTTTATAGTGCGTTATGAGATATAAAAAGTAAGTTAATGTCGCTTCTGTTGAATAGAAAGTAGGCCTAAAATAAATCACTTTTACTACAAACAATTTATAAAATACAGAAACTTTCCAATTAAATATAAACTTTTACGTTTGTTTAAAATAGGAATTTAGAGAAATTACAATTTTACAGACGATTAGGTACAGTTTGGATTTCAATATCTTTTGTTCCTTTTTTGAAAATTATTTATTTATTTTTTTGTTACTATGTGACATGGATCCGGTTGGCTAGTGTTCGAATAAGGAGTTACATTACTTCTTTATTTCAAGAGATTCAAATGCCGGAGAGTGGTATCCTACGGACTCATACTATGTATTTAATACGGCGTGGCTAGTATAACTAAAAATATTTTAAAATGATTTAAAAACCAATAAAAATCAAATAAAAAAATTAGGATCAAGTTATATGAAGTGATCATTTTTGTTGAACAGCGTGTGCCAAATGATGACGTTTTGCAGACGTTAGCGTATTGTATCTTAACATGAGAAGCCATAATTCAACCCTAAACATCTTCTGCTTCTTTCTCACTTCAACCACAGATTGGTGGGCTACATAGAAATTTTAAAAGTTTTTTCTCTCCTTTGGGAAAGTTGTTTTTTACTTTGATAAATACTCTTCTTCGTAACTGCATCTACATATTCTATCCTTGGTCTTCCTCTTGCTCGTTTTCCTTCTGCCTTTCCCTCTATCAACACGATGATCCAATCGGAGTACCGAATAAGATGGCCAAGTATGCTGTTTTTATTGTCTTTTTCTGTTATCTTCATGATCTGTCGTCCTTCATTAGCTTCATTGCTTTTCCTTTCAGTCCATGATATGCGCAGTATTTTGTAGCAGCACCATATTTCAAATGATTCCAGCTTGGATATTTCAGCTTTTCTCAATGTCCACATCTGTAAAGTACCACGCTTCATACCAAGGTCTTCACAAATAGTTTTCGAAAACCCAAGGGCACATTTCTTGATGTTAGTAGTCCTCTTTTCCTATTGAATGCTTGTTTAGCCTGTGCTATTCTGAAACTTACGTCTTTTTCACACTTCTTCCGTCCGAGGATATTAGACTTCCTAAATACGAGAACGTCTAAATGTCTTCGATTTTCTCTCCCTCTAGCCATACGTTTGCCCCTTCCTGGCCTGCTCTTGTGCATTTTATCAGTTTGATTTTATTCTTACTTATCTTCATTTTGCATGTCTTTTCTTTTTCAATTGGTCGTTCAAGTTTGTAAGTGCTTCCTGCATGTCCTTTTGGTTCCCCGTTATCAGTGCTATGTCATCAGCAAACCTTGTTGTGCTGAAAACCTGACCTTTCTTGTTTTTATCAAAGAATTCTTTCATAGCTTCTTCTATATAGATGTTGAACAGGAGAGGTGAAAGTCTACATTCTTGCCTTACTCCTCTACTTATTCTTGTTTCCTTCTGATCTCTTCTTATAACAGCTGTCTAGTTCCTGTAAAGCTGGTATATTATTCTTCTGTCTCTGAATTCCACCTTCAGATTCTTCAACGCTCTAAAAATGGGATTCCAATCTACGTTGCCAAAAACTTTTCTAAATCTACAAATGCTATCACAATTGGTTTGTTTATTCTGATGTGCTGCTCCATGATCAACCGTAGACTCGGTATTGCTTCCCTTGTTCCCCTTTTTCTCCTGAATCCAAACTGATCCTCCGATAGCCGTTCTTCGATTTTCCCTTCCATTTGTATGCACAGTATTTTGACGCATGGGAAAGCAAACTTAACGTTCTGTGTTCTTCGTATTTCCATTCGCCTTTCCTCTTCGGAATAGGAACCAATATGTTTTTCTCGAAGTCTCTTGGTATTTTTCCCGAGATGTACAGTATATTTCATTAATAAGATTAGTTTCTTCTTTGTTGCTATTCCGAGATTTTTAATCACTTCCGTTAGTATTTGGTCTATTCCTGAGTCTTTACCATGTTGCATTTTCTCCAAAGCATTGTCAAATCGCACTGTAAAATTGCTGGTCCTAATTCTTTTTAATCGGCATCTTCTTCCTTCTCTATTTCTTCTTCGTTCACTCTGTCTCCTTTGTAGAGTTTTTCAATGTATTCCTTTCATCTTCTTGTTACCTGCTCCTCTTCTATTAGCTTTGTCCGGCCCTTATCTATGATAATGTCTGTGTTTCTTTTTCTCGCCAAACTGTTTTCTAACCTTTCTATAAGCCGTTTCTGTATTGCCTTTGACTATAGTTTCCTCAATTTTCCTGCAAAAGTTGTTTATCTAGTTTTCTCTGGCTTTCTTTACCTTTCTGGAGATGTGATTTCTGCACCTTCTGTATTCCTCTTCTTTGTTTGTCATCTTGAACTGTCTTCTTTTCTAAATCATTTCCAATATTTCTGCTGTTATCCAGGGTTCTCGATTCTCTTTTCTATGTGCTCGTCGGCTGGTTTTATAATCCCTGCTTTCATGGCTTCCCATTTCGAGTTGATATCATCACCCGCTAAAGCTACCTTAGACATCTCTTTATCTGTTGCAGTTGGGAATTTCCTTTTCATGTTTTCTTCTCTTCTTAGCTTGATTGTGTTCCATCTTTTGTTTGGTGCTACCACTTTTTTCTTTAGTCGGAGTTCGCTCTTCATCTAAACTAAATTATGGTCTGAGTCAGCGTCTTCACCTAGGTAATTGTTATTGTTCTTCACTTGGTTTCTAAATGCTTGTCAGACCAGTATATAATCTATTTAGTATCTTCCTTTGTCTAATGGTCTTGTCCATGTGTATCTTCTTCTTAGTGGTTGTTCGAAGAGAGTATTTGTTACAGTCAGATTATGGCTTTTGCAAACTCAATTAGTCGTGCACCTCTTGAATTCCTTTCTCCTAGGCCGAAATTCCCAGTCATATTTTCTTTTTTGCCTTCGACGACTGCTGCATCCCAGTCACTCATGATGATTAAATTGTCCTGGTCTTGAACTTTCATTAATATATCTTCTATTTGCTCATAGATTTCTGCTAGTTCCTCATCTGGGTAACTTGATGTGGTAATATATACTTCAAAGGTGGCTCGTGGCTAAATAAGTAGGTGAGGCACAGATAACCGAGTCGTAGTGTTCAGTGCCGATGAAAGTGATTCTTTTCTTCCTCCCCCCCCCCCCGGTTGCAGGATATTCCCTGACTTTCGACCTGCTAAGTAAGCTAATAAGCATAGTATTGTGTCGGTGCTGTGCCATCAGTTGTAGCTCAGAATAATCTCTAAAATACTCATAGAATAATGTAACAATTGGGGATGATCAACGTTTTCTTCCGCTGAATTTTCAAAAGTTCATGATTCTTTCGTTAATAATGTAATTTAATAAAATAATTGAACTTAGCGAATTAAGTTGGAATTACACAATTATCTCATGGTCACTTCACATCTAATACACAGCTACTTCACAGTATGAAACCAATTACTTGAATGGGCCATGAAGTCGAGGTTTCCCACGTTGTAGAGGCGTTATTGACGCCCCTGTCAATGTTATATCTGCAAAAGACGAAGTGGCATTTGTTAATCTTTATCTCCTTATATTTTTGTTACAAAAATAACATTACTTTAAAGATAACGACTGTCAGGTTAGATTTTTTTCTTCTTCTTCAACGTTGAATCACTGTCATAGGCGCAAATGTCTTCTGGGGGGACAGGTAAGACCATTCTACCCATATTTTTTTTAAACGATGTTCAAAATATTTATGAAGTTGAAAAACAATACTGTGAAAGATCAGGGGAGCAGAGTTGTCTTCAACATTGAGAGGTGGGCAGATTTGAGACTTATTCTTGCGGGGAAGGGAAGTGTATCAATATCATTTCACTTTCTTTTGTGGCAGTCGGAAACAAATCATCACATTTCTTCTCCAAAAACACATTTCAAATCGGATTACTGGGGGGATAATCCCCTCAGTTGCAAGATTGGGGGGATATGTTCCCCTCATCCTCTGGAGATTTGCGCCACTGATCACTGTTTCTTCCTCTCTTACCTACAAAAAAATCTATATCCTATATGGAAAATTGAGAAAACATATACGTATACTAAACACACAGAAATAAGTTATGCGTTGAATTTCTAACATAAATATTAAAACACGAACTTAACCTTACTTGTACAAAAGATCGATGCGACGATCCTTTTTGTGTTGCATGTCGTGTGATTACACGAACCAATGTCCTCTATCATATATGTTCTAACACACTGTCACAAACTTACAAAAAACACCCCACACATTAATATCTTAAAAACGCACAATAACGCTTGAAAACAAGATAAAACATGCAGAAAATCACGATATTACACCCAATCTATCCGTCGATTTTCGCGCTCTTACTACAAAAATGTTTCGCAGTATTGCCATAATTGTTATAGGTTTTTTCTCCGTCAACGTTTTTAGCATGTTTACTAGAAATTAAGTATAGTCCATTTGTATTTTGAAAACCAGATAATTCCCTTCAAAGGAAATATTATACTTCCTCAGTATAACGTTCTAAAAGTTTAAAATGTTTTAATGTGAAGGAAATACCATATGTAATTGGTTACTTCTATATAATCAACGCTTAAATTTAAATTTATTCAATTTGCTACACTGCATGCCCTTGTCTGGAGAACAGTGAAGAGTATGACAAGTATCACTCTCTGGTTCCAGCATGCGCAGTGCGCGTAGGCAGGCCCATTTTCAACTGGCCTCCTTTGAAACACATAACATTGGAGTAACTCCTAACCCAAGACTATTGTTCTTTGGTTATCCCCTGGCATTGCCAACAGTGCTTCGCTACTGAGAAGGCCAAATTGTTTCAGGCCTCAATACAGGATTGGAGTTTTTAAAACTGAAAGTGTCATGCCAAAGAATATAAATTTTCGCTTTTGCCTTTAATTTCTATTAAATTCTGTAATATTTTACAAACATTTTCTACACTTGAGTAAATGAATTTTAAAAAGTGTTTCGTGTTATACAATAAATAATTTGAAATAAGTTTTATTTAAAAAATTACATAGAAATGTTGACTTAATTTGAAATTTATTACAAAAAGTTAAATTAGTTTGCTCAAAAATATAGGTGAGGCCAGGCTTCACTTGCCTCACCTGACGAACCGCTAATGACATACTTGGATTATCGTCATATTCCTCGGTTCTGTTGCTATCTTCAACATTACTATCCTTTCATTGTTTCTTCAGCTGCCTATAACTTCCTGTCCTATCTTGTTACTCAAGACAAAACCGACTCTGCTGTACCATTTGCAGCTCCTGAATAAATCATTCTGAAGTCTCCGCTCACATATCTCCTCCATCACACTGAGAAAAAAAAATTGTAGGTGGCGTACTTAAAAAGAGAGGTCACATGCGTAATTCCTGTAGTTTTTGGACTTAACGTACAGCAGACGTATAACTGAAAACACATGTTTTATAATACTTTCTGTATAAGTGTTCCATCTATACGTACTTTCAGTATGAGACAATGTAGACGGTCAGGATCTCACATACAAATGGACATATATATATATATATATATATATATATATATATATATATATATATATATATATATATATATATATATATATAACATATAGCTGACGAAGATAACGTAAGTATATGCATGTGATATAGGAAAACTGATAGATGTCAACATCCTGCAACAGCATGATGTAACACCTAAGATCAGTGCCTATGTAGCATACGGATAACGTATGCTCCGTACTGATTTCTATAGTAAGCAAGAGGATACCATATATTTGTACAGCGGGGGACACTTCTAAATGGTACAGCCATATGGAGATTTACGGCTAAGGTGTACCATTTAAAAGTGTCCCCCGCTGTACAATATACCGCTGTCCGGAGAACGGATTTTTCTCTGTGCAGGTCACCTAACTTCATTCATTCCCAAGATATCAATCTTCATGCCTTCCACTTCCTTCTTCAGATTTTCCATAAGTGATTGAAATTACTCCCTAGGCTAACAAATTCCACTTTTAGAGCTGAAACTTATAATAAAGAGGTGAAATATCGGAGTTGATTGTTTCTCATTAGAAGTGTTTATGCATATGATACTAAGTTCTCTATAGCTGGAGTAAAAATATTGGTAAATGCTTCCTACAATTTTCATGTTTTTTTAAAAATTAAATTTTGTCATTTTTTCAAAGTTTGAAGTACATCTCTGGTGGGGTATGAAATAAAAAGCTAATTCATCTAATGTGTATACATCTACATAAAGGAAAATTATAGTAGAAACTATAACTGATAATTAATTGTGAACGAAATTATGAATCACCAACAATTGCAGGGTAAACAAGTTTACATTACTTTCAACCAAAGTGCTGAATACATATGGCGCACTCGATGCAGAAGAGAATAAGGTCCATTTTTATCATTTAGAATATATTTATACCTCGTCTTTAAGATCTCTATCAGAAGCTCTTTTGTGAATTGAAAAGATTCAGTTCAGATCTTGTGAATAAATCTTACATTTCATTCGTATCAGCAAAATGTAATAAACATTGCTAAATACATATCACGCGTTCGGTGCACAAGATAATAAAGTCCATTTAGATCATTTTGGATATATTTACAGGGCCGTGATGTGAGAGGGGCGAGCGAGGCGACGGCCCCGGGCGCCGAAGTAAGAGGGCCAAAAGAACTGGGAGAAAAATGGGCAAAAGAAAGGAAAAATTAATTGGAATATATGTATGGGGCGTCGTTGTATACTCTTGCCCCGGGCGCTGATTTTCCATGGCACGGCCCTGTATATTTATATCTTACCTTTAAGATCTCTATCTAAAACTCTTTTGTGAACTTAAAAGATTCATGTTCAGATCTTGTAAACAATTCTTACATTTCATTTGCATCAGCAAAATATAACAAAATTGGTGAATACATGTGGCGCGTTCGGTGCACAAAAGAATAAAGTCCATTTTGATCATTTTGGATATATTTATACCTTATCTTTAACATCTCTATCAGAAGCTCTTTTGTGAGCTTTTATTCATGTTCAGATCTTGTAAATAAATTTTTACATTTCATTTGCATCAGCCAAATATAACAAAATTGGTGAATACATGTGGCGCGTTCGATGCACAAAAGAATAAAGTCCATTTTGATTATTTTGGATATATTTATACCTTATCTTTAACATCTCTATCAGAAGCTCTTTTGTGAGCTTTTATTCATGTTCAGATCTTGTAAATAATTTTTTACATTTCATTTGCATCAGCCAAATATAATGAAAATTGCTAAATACTTATGGCGTGCACAGAGAAAAATCCGTTCTCCGGACAGCGGTATATTGTACAAATATACGCTATCCTCTTGCTTACTATACAAATCAGTACGGAGCATAAGTTATCCGTATGCTACATAGGCCCTTAGGTGTTACATCATGCCGTTGCAGGATGTCTGAAATCTAACAGTTTTCCGTATATCACATGCATATACTTATGTTACCTTCGTCAGCTATATGTTATATACGGCCATTTGTATGTAAGATCCTGACCGCCTACATTGTTTCATACGGAAAGTACGTATAGATGGAATACTTATATAGAAAGCATTATAAAACATGTGTTTTTAGTTATACGTCTGCTGTACGTTAAGTCCAAAAACTACAGGAATTACGCATGTAACCTATCTTTTTAAGTACACCGTCTATATTTTTTCTCAGTGTGTTCGGTGCACAAGAGAATAAACTCCATTTTTGAGTATTATTTTGGATATATTTATACCTTTAAGATCTCTATCTGAAGCTCTTTCGTGAACTTCAAAGATTCATGTTCAGATCTTGTAAATAAATCGTACATTTCATTTGCATCAGCAAAATATAGTTTAAAAATTGATAAATAAATATGGCGCGTTCTGTGCATAGGAGAACAAAGTCCGTTTTTGTCATTTTGGATATATGTATACCTTTAAGATCGCTATGAGAAGCTCTTTTGTGAACTTAAAAGACTTATTTTCAGATCTTGTAAGGGATCTTGCAAGTGTTCATGTTCATATTCTTATAATGTAAAAGATAGTGTAAACTTTTCCATATACTTAAGCGTTTCGCATAACCTTTATGCCCCTTTTCCTTACAGCTTGTAGTCTGAAAATTGATTTCTTTGTGCTCTGAACGTTCCATACGTCCACAAAGCTGTTTAAAAAGGTAGATATGGCCATGTGGTATAATAACTCAATAAATGATACTCATATTTTTAAAATTTTCTGTTAAGTCTAGAATGGATCAACCCAAAGAAGATATACTGGACTTCTCATTCATTTATATTATTGTTGTTTTACTTTTCAGATGATTCGGTGTTCATATTAGATATGGCTCCTCCATATCCAGGAATAGCAGGCTATACTGATACAATGGAACCGGCATCAGCAAGAGCGTCTGCACCAGGATATACGCCTTCAGCTACGCCTACTCCTTATACTGGAGGATATACACAACAAAATTATGCTCAACCTCCTCCTCCAGGATACATGGGAGCTGCGCCCATAAACCCTCTTCCTCCATCTGGATATGCGCAACCAGGATATGGTCAACCACCTCCACTATCAGGATATGGCCAACGACCACCACCACCAGGATTTATACAACAACCTCCACCAGCGTACCCACAACAACAGCGCCTGCCATATCCGCAGCAACCTCCACCAGCGTACCCACAACAACAGCGCCTACCATATCCGCAGCAACCTCCACCAGCGTACCCACAACAACAGCGCCTGCCATATCCGCAACAACCTCAACCAGCGTACCCACAACAACAGCGCCTGCCATATCCGCAACAACCTCCACCAGCGTACCCACAACAACAGCGCCTGCCATATCCGCAACAACCTCAACCAGCGTACCCACAACAACAGCGTCTGCCATATCCGCAACAACCTCCACCAGCGTACCCACAACAACAGCGCCTGCCACTTCCGCAGCAACCTCCACCAGCGTTCCCACAACAACAGCGCCTGCCATATCCGCAGCAACCTCCACCAGCGTACCCACAACAACAGCGCCTGCCATATCCGCAGCAACCTCCACCAGCGTACCCACAACAACAGCGCCTGCCATATCCGCAGCAACCTCCACCAGCGTACCCACAACAACAGCGCCTGCCATATCCGCAACAACCTGCACCAGCATATCGATAATAAGGTACACCTCCTGAATACGCACAACTTCCGCGATAAGTACAGCAATCTCTACCTATACTGGATGATACACCACAAATATGTCCACCTGAATATTGATACTAGCACAAATAAAGGTAACTTTATTTCCTCTGATTTTAAATATGTAGTGGTATATATATTATGGTTCTCTTAATCTATAAGCAACTATAGGAACAGTACGAAGATGAACGTAAGTTCATCAAGCAGAATAGGTCCAGGATTTATATGCATTAAACAATATGTGCATGCTTGCAAATATGCAGAAAATGTTAGAAAATATTAGCTATAAATGAAATAATAAACACTGATTCACTTACCATTTAGTGTGCGGGGAATAAATTTCCACAATGCATTACTAGGAGTTCTTTTTAAGGTATTAAGGTGCCAAACTTCATCTATCGTATTCTAAAATAAGTTAATAGGCCGAAAGTGATTTTTTATCAACTGACGTGATTTGACAACATTTGTACACGTGGTGTTCAAATGAAAAAGTATGAAATGATACTGTGGGTATAATTGATGTCTTTATTTAAAAGTAATCACCGGAGGCTGGGGCACAACTATCCCACTGTTGGACGAGCCGAAGGATTCCGTTCCAAGAATTCCTGTGGCTTTATCAAACAGTCCTCCACTGTGTCCTTCAGTTCGTCGTCCGAGTTGAAGCGCTTCCCTTTGAGATGCATTTTTTAGCGTGCCGAACAGGTGGAAGTCGCAGGGCGACATATCCGGGTTGTAGGGTGGATACTCAAGCTGCTCACACTTGAACTTGTCCAATACACTTTGTGGCCTGGTCTCGGGTCATCACTCAAACTCTCCCGGTTTTCACGAAAACAGACTGATTTCGAAAGAAAACGAATGAAAAGATTCCGAAGTTCAAACGTATGCAGAAATATGTAAATATTCTTACGTGTTAGAATGTGCATTAACCTTTGTATATGTGATAATTCATTTTTAAACATATCATGGCGCTAGTCGTGAGTCCTCCAGAGTTTATTAAAAGGTTGTAATTTATGTACTTTTTTGTTTACGTACTTTGATGAAGTCCATTAATTCAGACCAAAATTTTGAAGAACAATGTAGGCCTACCTCCAACTGATTCTTCTTGTTAGAGTATAGGTTTCGTTGAAGAAGACCTCTACAATGAAGATACAGGCCATCATGTTCGTATGTGTAGTGCATTTGCATTAGTACCATTAAGCAGGATCGGTGGAGAGTGGCTCATCGTCATGGAGAATTGTTCATCTGGCCAGGAAATCGAAGAGTTCAACGATTATTTTATTGAACAATGGATGATAATCCAAACATTCCAAGAGAAATATGGAACTGCAATCGCCAAAGGCAAAGAACAAACAACCCAGTAGGGGATTGGCACAATAACTTAAACTGCAGCATATCTAATAGTACACTACATATTTGGAAGCTTCAAGGCGTACTAAAGCACATGCGACGTCTAGTTTTCATGATTTTGCGAGACAGTGCTTAGATTGCAATCCCGGGACGGGTAGAGAATCAACTTACATTCACCTTGACGAATGATTGCAATTAGCCCTGGAGAAGCTAGGAGATGGCGGAGACCTTAGGCTAAAAAATGTTTGAGAAGCTTAAACTATGTACAAAAGCTGGGATAATGAGCTATGAATTGCATAAAATCGATTGACGATGTACACCGTCACGACCTGCTGTTCGGTTGAAAAATAGCAAGATGACAAAGTTCTTCTTAGAACTGCCTTGGAGTAGGAGCTAATGCTGTGTGCTTCACAAATGAAGGGTACACGGAAAAAAGGGGCTCATTCCAATTTTTGCGGAAAAGCCAATATGGACACTACCTGTTGGTGCTAGTTTGTACTTCTAAATGATCTACGAATATTGTTTTAAAAAAAAGTGACTCGTTGCAGAGAAAGTTACACAAGAAAAACAGCTATACAAGGAAAGAAGAGGCCCATCAACATTTTAAATTGCTTCTCCTGACAAAAATGTAAAATGTCGATTAGCCCCTTCTTTCCGTGTACCCTTCAAATCACTACGTTTTTCTGTGCTCTGGGGAGTATTCTTATTTTCATTTGCTATTCTTTTTGTTTTCATTTATCAATTTGCAATAGTTTTTGTTCCTATTTTTTTATCTTATTTGTTTCAATTTCCTATTGTTTATGTTATTATTTTCATCTTCTTCTTTATTATAACTTTTGTTTGCCCATATTTTTGAACTTTTGTTGTTCATTTTAATTTCCAGTTATTTTCTTTATTATTCTTTTTGTGATAGTTAAACATTTTCTAAGCCCTCCTTCTCTAGTATTAATTGTATTTGTTCGTATTTATTTTAACTTGTGTTTGCTATTTTTCAGTTCTTACTTAGTTCACATTAGTCCTACATCCCCCATTTTCCAATAGCGAAAGCAGTTTCAAGATGAATCACGTGATTGACAGATGGGCCGTGTGAAAAAGCACTACACCTTCAAAAAGATTAATCCGATGAACAGGACCGTGTGAAATTGCTCGATAATTGCGCCGTGCGAAAATGCACGACACCGTGAGAAACATTGGGGTTAGAACGATCGTTAATAATATTAAAGCAATATAAGATTGCAATAATAATTGCATAAACAATAAAATTTCATGAAGAAGCTGACTTAGTTAAACTAATGATTGTCTCTTCATAGGTCCTTAGTGGCTCTTCGAGACAAAGGAAAGTTCGGGAGAAAGCACTCGCCTGCAGAGAAACTAAGCATGTCATTTGAAAGACCAATTCGTACTGATTACAACAAGCTAATAAATCCTTGTTCGGTCGAGAGATTCAACGTTAAATGCACGATTGCACCTCCTAGCGACCTACCGTTATAATGTAGCCTGATGGTTGAATTTGCTACTGCCTGCTCAAGAAGTCCATTCACAGACAAATTGTCCATTGCAAGTTGGATGACGGATGACAAAGACGTAATGGTTGAGAACAGTGTTTCTTTCAGACATGTTTATTGGGGGGGAGGAACACTGCCTCCCTGGAGCTCTGAGGGGAGCTCCAATCCAAGGAACAGATTAGCGTGGGTAAGTGGTTACTGCATGGGATTTTCACCCAGAAGACCCTGGTTTGAATTCCAGGAGGTTCAAAACTTTTAACGATCTTCAGTTTCAATTTCAACCCATACTTTGTGTGATAAGCAAGATCTTCTCCTGGGGAGAAGGAAAAAGATGTTGAAATGGCGAGAATGAGAGAGAATGGGAGTAGAACCATGAAAGGAAAAACTTATTTCTTTCAATTGTTCCAGATTTGATATTTTTCAGTTTATGTAAACTATTTTCTAACTCATATATAATCAGTGTCTTTTCTTTCTTCCCATATGCAGTAATTAAGTAGTGAAATAGTATACACACAACGAGTTATAATGTCTGATATAGCGAGTGTAAAGAAAAGGAGATCAAAACAAGAGAAAAAGTTCTCTTGCAGTTTATCGATTTCAGCTTCGGTTTATAGATTCAAGGTTACCAACCTTGAATCTAAAATGGACTCCTGACAATTGGAACTGAATACAAACATGTGGACAAACTTCCGGAGGTGATTCCTGAGATCGAAACAAGAGAAAAAAAAGTCCCCTTCCAGTTTCTTGAATTCAGTTACAGATTCGAGATATAGGGTTGCCAACTTGGAATCCAAAATCGACTCCTGACAATTGGAACTGAACACAAATATGTGGACAAACTTCCGGAGGTGATTCCTGAGACCAAAACAAGAGAAAAAGTCCGATTGCAGTTTCCAGAATTCAGCTTCAGTTTCGAGATACAGGGTTGCCAACTTGGAATCTAAAATCGATTCCTAACAATTGAAACTAAACACAAACAATTGAAACTGAACACAAACATGTGGACAAACTTCGGGAGGTGATTTCTGAGATCAAAACAAGAGAAAAAGCCGTATTGCAGTTTCTCGAATTCAGCTTTGTTTGGGATAGACAGTATCCAACTTTGACTCCAAAAAGCAATGCCATTCAATGGGAATACACGGAATACTTTACCATAAATCAGAAATGAAACATTACCAGAAAACTTACTTGTCAGAAAATAAAATGTAGCAATGCGCTGGGGATTAGGGGAGAATAAGTAATCCCATCAGGTTGTCAGTGCTGCCATCCTGGTATATCGAGTTTGGTTTGCATATTGCACTATCATTAGGGTAGAGACCTGCACGGGCCGGGCTTGGGCGGACCGACTCTGTTATTTCTTTGGGCCTGGCCAGGCTTGGGCAGGCCGACATTGATTTCTGTTCAGGTCGGGCTGGGCTGGGGCGATTAATTGCAATTCTCTAATAATTATTGACTTTCGTTAAACGATAATTGGAATAAAGCCAAACGTTGAAGAAGTGTGCCCGTGAAAAATGTTACAAAGAATGCAATAGCTATTTACAGTTTGTGTTGCTTAGCGGCTTCACTTTCACTATAGAGGATTGCAGGCATTGCGCGGTAAATTGAGCTCTGACCTTGACCTTCACTGAACCCAAAATATGACAAGAAGGAGTGGGAAAGTTTTGCCTGTCGCTAAACAATATTGCCATCTTCACTTTATGCTAAAAATCAATTAAGTTAGATTTTTGTTACAGGAAATGGAGTTTTTGTTCTCTCGATGATAGGCAAAGTTCTAGGAAGCAATGGTACCATTCGGGAGGCAAGCGTCAGGTTGTGAACCAGAGTTTAGAAAATGTTTCTGATGGTTAGGTCGTTTATTACTAAATTTTGAAAAAGATTGGGGCTCGAGCTAATTTTTTTAAAAAATTATCGGGCCGGGGTCGGGCCAAAAACTTTTAAAACTCATCGGGCCGGGCTCGGGTCGAAAATCTCCAAAAATTTACGGGCTCGGGCCGAAAATCTCCAAAACTTTTCGGGCCCGGCGCATTCGGGCTGGATTGGGCTCGGGCCGAAAAATTCGGCCCGTGCAGGTCTCTACATAAGGGCAACCCAAAAGCATAAAAAGCATAACGGCAATTTACACATATGGTTGGTACCTTGAATATGGTTGTGGTTGTCTAAGGGTCTAGAAGAAACTAATTTTAAAAGCATAATAAAGCATAATTTTATAAAATAAAGCATAAAGCATAATTTAAAATAGCACACATTTTGGAAAATTATATTAGAACAATTCTTGGAAAATTCTGTTTAATTGCAAGCTTAACATACTGTGTTAATATTTTAAAAACCAATATTTACAATGCAAGATCTTTGAGAACATAACAATGCAACAATGAAAAGCTTGTTTTTATTTCTATTGTTATGTGTACCTCTTGAACTTAAGGACTTTCTGTACTTTTTGGTGGCATCTTTTATTTTCTCTTTCTGCATACACTGCATGTGCACCTCTAAGGCGCATACAAATGTAGTGTTTAAAAAAAAAACTGACTCGAGTTTATTTTGAGTTTAACGTCCCCTTCAGTAGAGAGACTATATGAGATGGGACCTACTGATTAACGTGGAATCCGAGCTACAAGAGCTCTCGCCGGGAATCGAACCCGGGTCTTCCACGCCAAAGGCACGTAGTAAAGCATATCTCTTTACAGTGCATTAAGTAGAAAATTCATTAGATATAAAAGCAGGGGTGTAGCCAAGGGGGGGGCCCATCGGGGCCGGGCCCCCCCAAATGACCAACTTTTAAAACATCATAGTAAAATTATCTCGCTTCATTCATTTAAAAGTAACAAAGTTTATTGACAATTAATAATTTATGGTAAAATAGTATGGAGAAATATTGTTTTTCCATACCGATCGAAAAATAGTATAGTATCTCTTCCTTATACCGATCGAAAAATAGAATACTTTTTGTGACAGCAGATTACACAATTTACTGCGATTTATATTTGACAGTTTGAAGACAAACGTTTTAATAAGGTACTACAAATACAGCCATAAAACAAAGTACTAAACTGATTTGTAAGTACAGTGTATTTTTATATGCTTTAACAAGTATTTTAAAAGACATAGAGGATGGAAAATTTGGTGAGAAACAATGCTTTTATTCAATTTGGGTTTCATTCGCTCTCTCTTTTATTTCTACTCACGAGGAAACAGTCTTAAATGTAAACAACCGATTTGGCTGGGGTCGGGATATGTGTTACGCGAGACCAAAGTAGGAGACACGTATTTTGGCTTTTGGGCCCATACGCAGAAATTTCCGAAATACGGGGCCCCAAAGTGGCCCTACATGCTATAACTAAAAAACGAATGACGTAACTTGTACACAACCGATTTGGCTAGGGTCCGGATATGTGTTACGGAAGACCAAAGTAGGAGACACGTATTTTGGCGTTAGGGCCCATACGCAGAAATTTCCGAAATACGGTGCCCCAAAGTGGCCCTACATGCTATAACTAGGAAGCGAATGACGTTACTTGTACACAACCAATTTGGCTGGGGTCCGGATGTGTGTTACGGGAGACCAAGGTAGGAGACACGTAATTTGGCGTTTGGGCGCATACGCAGAAATTTCCGAAATACGGGGCCTCAAAGTGGCCCTACATTCCATAATTAGGAAGCGAATGACGTTACTGGCACAGAATGTTGGCTTGGGTTGGAATATGTTATAATATATCCAAAAGTATGGGACTTGTGTTTGTTGTTAGGTCCCACAAAAAGGAATGTCGAATGTACAGGGTCCGATATTGCTAGATTTTCAATAAGGCCATGAAGTTAGAAATACAAGCGAAAAACGCAAACATTCTTTCGCTCCGTTGACACCCTCGTGGTCAGCAGATCCCCCTCGACGGCTTGTGCCAGCTGAACATCTGTTCAGAATTGCATGGGTACCACATACGCCAACTTCATGGCGTTATTAAAAATCTAGCAATATCGGACCCTGTACATTCGACATTTCTTTTTGTGGGACCTAACAACAAACACAAGTCTCATACTTTTGGATATATTATAACATTCCAACCCAAGCCAACATTCTGTACCAGTAACGTCATTCGCTTCCTAGTTATGGAATGTAGGGCCACTTTGAGGCCCCGTATTTCGGAAATTTCTGCGTATGGGCCGAAAAGCCAAAATACGTGTCTCCTACTTGTGTCTTCCGTAACACATATCCGGACCCCAGCCAAATCGGTTGTGTACAAGTAACGTCATTCGCTTCCTAGTTATAGCATGTAGGGCCATTTTGGGGCCCCGTATTTTGGAAATTTCATGTATGGGCCCAAACGCCAAACTACGTGTCTCCTACTTTGGTCTTCCGTAACACATATCTGGACCACAGCCAAATCGGTTGTGTACAAGTAACGTCATTCGCTTCCTAGTTATAGCATGTAGGGCCACTTTGGGGCCCCGTATTTCAGAAATTTCTGCGTATGGGCCCAAACGCCATAATACGTGCCTCCTACCTTGGTCTCCTGTAATACATATCCGGACCCCAGCCAAATCGGTTGTGTACAAGTAACGTCATTCGCTTCCTAGTTATAGCATGTAGGCCACTTTGGGGTCCCGAATTTCGGAAATTTCTGCGTATGGGCCCAAACGCCAAAATACGTGTCTCCTACTTTGGTCTCCCGTAACCCATATCCGGACCCCAGCCAAATCGGTTGTTTACACTTAAGACCGTTTCCTCGTCAGTGTAATAAAATAATTATGTTTTTTTAGTCACGAATAATAAATAAGTATATTTGTCAGGAAACCGTAAAGAAATTAAGTGAAATTTCAAAGAAAATCAATCTTATGTAGATAGGTTCTGTATACAATGTCTTAAATTTAAATATAAAGGTAACCAAGAAACGTGTTGTTGCTTTTTCACACACCGCCTTCGAACATCGATATGTCACCTAACCTGGAAGATGAAAAATAGTCCCCATCAGCATCGACGACCTTCTGAAAACGTTCTGGAAGGCCATGGAATTCATCGCGGTAGAACGTGGTGGGCCGTGAAACGAAGAAAGTATCAGGTGCATTTTGGACTTTTACTAGAAATTTGAAATGGCGTCCTCTAATGTGATTGTCCAAAGAATGGAACAGATGATAATCGGACGGTGCAATACGCTGAGAATATAGTGGTTGCAATATTGTTTCCCATCCAAGGCGAAAAATGGTGTCCTGAGTCATCCTAGCCACGAGGGACTTAGCGTTGTCCCGTAAACGAGGACACATTTGCAATTCAGAAGTGATGGCTCCAGAGTTTTGAGTTTTTGTTGAGCACAGCTCAACTGCTGACATTACACAGTTGCATTGATACTCTGACCAGCTGGTAGCAGTTCCCGATGCACGATGTACCAAACACACAGAAGGACCTTCTTCTGGTACAGTGCTGGTTTCGGCTGTTTTGAAATCGGTTCATGGGACACTAACCAATGATGACGACGCCGTGGAGCTTCGTATAGGACACACTTTTTATCACATGTTAACGCTCAGTCCAGAAATGGCTCCGAAACAGTAAATAAACACAGGCGACTGCAGCGTTGCCTTCTGACCCGGAGTCAAAATATGAGAGACCCATCGACCCAACTTGTAGTGCTTCACAAGTTGATGGATGTGCTGCTTAATGGTTTCTCCACACACTGAATTGTAGCCCCAGTTCTTCTTTGTACATGTGTTGGTCTTCTGGCACGTGGTGTTTTCGGGTGTTTCGTCATCGTCCTTAAACTTGTTAAACCATCGCTGCAATGTCTGCGTCATCACGACACCCTCACCAAAGGCCTGGCATATCTTCTGTCCCGCTACAGCGGCGTTTGACCTCCATTTGAACTCGTTCAGCATACATGCTCATATGACGCTCTGTGGAAGTCCCATGTTCCCTCTGTCTTTATGCAAGTTCACGGTGTGTCTGAATTGCCACAACCAGGTAGTATGTTGGATATACCTACAACAACAACTGACTTTCGCCTTATCTCCACTCGCATTCAACTCACGATGTGAGGTCCAATTGAACACAGACCTCCACGAAAAGGGACAGAACTTTCTTGGTTACCTTTATAGTTATGCACAAAGGTATAGCGTTTGGTCCCGGGCAGTAGTTCTGGATTAAGCATAATAAAAACTATCTTAAATATAATTTATGGATAATAATAATAATAATAATAATAATAATAATAATAATAATAATAATAATAATAATAATAATAATAATAATAAGAAGAAGAAGAAGAAGAAGCTAAAATAGTGTTTTTAGTTTTTCAGACTAGCAGCAATACATTTTTTGGCTTTGTACATTTTAGCTGGCCCCCCTCAAAAACGACGGGCCCCCCCTACAGAAACCTGCTGGCTACACCCCTGTATAAAAGAAACTGGTAGCATAAAATATTAATAAAGAGATCAATATATTTAGAATATTTAATGTAAAGTAAATATTATACATTATACACGATTAATATAAAACAATGGTTGAAATTAACAATAAAGCATAATTTGGAAAGATACAAAGCATAATTAAACAAAAAATAAAGCATAATGTGAGTTGCTCTATCATATTACTAGGCATCTAAGTATTCGCTAATGAGTGTATGCAACATATGAAGCAGAGAACACAGTGTAGCCACCTGGAAATATACCAGGCCAAACATCAAAAAGAGACCTTCGTAAAGGAATCTCCAGAAAAAGACAATATGCAAGGACGGAAGCCGGGAGTGAAACAAGATAGAAACCGCAGATCAGTTTATGTACTGGTGGGTTTTACGTTAGGGCGGAACCAATTACAACATACTACAGTAGGCTATATAGTAAAAGTAACTTGTATTCCTTACATGGAGCGAAGTAACAAACTGAAACGACCGTTATATTCGAGTCATTGTGGCTAAATTCACTCCTGCTTTCATTTAGGCAATAGCTTCTACACCAGGAAGAAAGCCAAGTAAATGGAAAGAACCTGCCGTCTTTACTATTGCACGAGGATATTACTCGTACATTCGTAATTAGATTTTCTGCACCTACTTAGGCCCAGGTGTTAGTCTGCATTACGGACAGATGGCAAAGGAGATTTCAAACCGGACCCCAACGCTTTCACATGAGCATGAGCATGAACACGAGCATAAGCTTGACCATGGAATCTGTAGCAAAGCTAGTCAGAGAGTCAATATTGTTTTTTTTTTTTTTTTTTTTTTTTTTTTTTTTTTTTTTTTTTTTTTACAGTGCACTAGTTTTTGAAGTCGATTTTTGATTTCAAGTTAGCAGCCCTGTATGTTGAAACCGAAGCTGAAATCGAGAAACTACAAGAGAATCTTTTCTCTTGTTTTGACCTCAGGAATCACTTTCCGAAGTTTGTCCTCATGTTTGTGTTCGGTTTCAATTGTCAGGAGTCGATTTTTGATTTCAAGTTGGCAGCCCTGTATGTTGAAACCGAAGCTGAAATCGAGAAACTACAAGAGAATCTTTTCTCTTGCTTTGGTTTCAGAAATCACATCCCGAAGTGTGTCCTCATGTTTGTGTTCGGTTTCAATTGTCAGGAGTCGATTTTTGATTTCAAGTTGGCAGCCCTGTATGTTGAAACCAAAGCTGAAATCGAGAAACTACAAGAGAATCTTTTCTCTTGTTTTGACCTCAGGAATCACTTTCCGAAGTTTGTCCTCATGTTTGTGTTCGGTTTCAATTGTCAGGAGTCGATTTTTGATTTCAAGTTGGCAGCCCTGTATGTTGAAACCAAAGCTGAAATCGAGAAACTACAAGAGAATCTTTTCTCTTGTTTTGACCTCAGGAATCACTTTCCGAAGTTTGTCCTCATGTTTGTGTTCGGTTTCAATTGTCAGGAGTCGATTTTTGATTTCAAGTTGGCAGCCCTGTATGTTGAAACCAAAGCTGAAATCGAGAAACTACAAGAGAATCTTTTCTCTTGTTTTGATTTCAGGAATCACATCCCGAAGTTTGTCCTCATGTTTGTGTTCGGTTTCAATTGTCAGGAGTCGATTTTGGATTCCATCTTGGGTTGCATCTTTGCAGGCGTTTATAATACCAGTAAAAGTACTGTAGCCTATCTTTCGGAATTATAGCAGTTAAGGATGGCGGAAGTATGGTAATTATTTGGCTCACTGTACATTATCACTTACAATTACGATTTCTTCAATATTTTATTTTTCTCTTTCAGAATTCGTCCTGTCCATTGGCTAAAGATAGGCGTGCAACACAAGAAACGTATCATTAGTAACTGACAGATGAAGAAAATGTATTTTAGATCAATGTCTAAATATGAGCACTTTTGTTGTGTACATACATTTTGAAAACAAATTTTATATCTTTTTAATTGTGTATAATTTTGATGTCGTATTTTTATTAAAGTACAGCTATTTTCATTGTGTGTTATTCCATAAGATTGAAATGTTTTATTTGTCAGTTGGATGCAAAAATTGAGGGAAAAGAAGAGAAAGAAGAAAGTCGAGTCAGTGGCGTAGCAAGAAATTCATTTCAAAGTTTTCGAATAGAGAAAATTTTGGTGTTTAAAGTCAATTTAGTGCTGATGTGTTCCCCTTCAGAATTTTATGGAATATATAAGATGAGCCAAGGGAAATGTGATACTTGAAAATGGCAACACTGCCAAACTGAAGTGGGTGATGGCGCTAGTTGCTATGCTGCCTACATCACAGAGGTCTGCTATTTAGTTTACAATGAGTCGTTGGCCAGCGCACATGCGTGTTCAAACGGTGGAGGAAGCCTTTGTTCACGAGAAGAGTATAATTGCTGTTCAGCGAGAGCTGCGACTTGGGCAGGACCGGCATTTTAGTGTGTCAAATAGGAAAGCAATTACTAGGTGGGCGAAACAGTGGAAAGAAACTGGTTCTGTCGTCGACAAGAAGTATGAAGAACTTTCAAGGACAAGTTCGTACACCAGAAAACATCGATCGTGCCAGGATTTGCAGCGAAGTCCGCAAAGATTAGCTTGTCGCCATGCAAGAACACAGCACATGTCGCAGACATCATTGCGTCGCATTTTAAAAGAAGACCTACACTATCATCCATATGAGATACAGACTGTGCAACAATTACGACTGATTGACAAAAATCCTTTGTGTAAACAATCCACAGGATTGTTTGTAGAAAAATTGAATCGTGGTGAAGACTTGCTGAACAAACTTATGATGTCTGATTAGGCGGATTTCCACCTGAATGGATGTATCAATAAACAGAATTTTCGTTACTGGTCGGGCACAAATCCTCAAATTCTCCACGAGACTCACACGTACAGCCCTAAAGTTGTCATTTGGTGTGCCATCAGTGTCGTTGCGGCACTGTTTCATCCACCTGGTGATTGCTTTCTTGTTTGACTCTTAAATGCCGGTCCTGCCCCTGCCATAGCTCCCGCTGAACAGCAATATACTCTTCTTGCGAACAAAGGCTTCCACAACTTGAACACGCACGTACACTGCCCAATGACTCATGATAAACTAAACGGCAGACCTCTGCTCTATGATGTAGACGACATGGCAACTAGCGCCCCATGCGCTTCAGTTTTGCAGTATTACCACTTTCAAGTGCCCCATTTCCCGTGGCTCACTCTATATATACTGTCCCATAATTCGTGTGTAAATTTTAATTTCATAGTACTCAGTACTCGTAAAAGCTAGAACTGTAAAATTTGAAGGCAATTTAGAGGAAGGTCAGAAGATTTGTTGGATAGCAAAAGGAGATCACAGATGATATAGTCTGCGGAGTTACGGGGTGAAAGGTCAAAATGCAATTTTTTCCTTATGGGATTTCAATGTTAAATAGTACTTTCACATGCCATTTTTTTTTTTTTTTTTTTTTGAATATCCATCTCCGGTAGCAAAAATTGGTATATCGACATAAATTCTGATCCGAAACAATGTGATAACGAGAAATGCAGGCAATCGTCACCCGGTAACCTCTAGCACGTCATCTGTGACCCATGAGGAAAAAGCTCCCTTTTCAACAGCTTATAGTACACAATTAATTCAGTTGAAGATAATGTTAAAAAACCATGTATAAAGGATCTACCGAACATCCTTTTTAGCAAAGCAATATCATCAGAGGTCAAAGGTCACGTTGCTAAAATGTCATATTTGATGTGTTAACAAGTAAAAAAACTGTGACATTGAAAATAATGATTTGAGGTGCCATAGAACCCATGCATAAAGGTCCTTCCAAAGGAGTGTGTATGGGCATAGGAGAAAGATCAACAATGTCCTTAAAGGTCAAAGGTCACATAGTTAAAATTTCTGTTTGATGTGTTAGCAAGTATGAAACTGCTACGTTTGAAAAATGATTTGAGCTACCATAGAACCCATGCATAAAGGTCCTTCCAAAGGAGTGTGTAGGGCACAGGAGAAAGATCAACAATGTCGTCAAAGGTCACGCAGTTAAAATTTCGTGTTTGGTGTGTTAAAAAGTATGAAACTGCGATGTTGGAAATAAGGATTTAGTTGCCACAGGACACATGCAGAAAAGTCCTTCCAATTGGTGTGTGTGGGGTCAACAATATAAAAGATCAAAGGTCATGCAGTTAAAATTTTATGTTCGATATGTTAGCAAATATGAAACTGCGATGTTTGAAATAAGGATTTGAGTTGCCACAGGGCACATGCAGAAAGGGTCTTTCAATTGGTATGTTTGGGCATTGAAAAAAAGTCAGGAATGTCATAACAGGTCAAAGATCACGCAGTTAAAATGTCATACTTGTTGTGTTAGCAAGTATGAAGCTATGAAGTTGGAAATAAGGATTTGAGCTTCCATAGAACACATGCAAAAATGTCTTTCAAAGGGGTGCACATGAGCATAATGAAAAGGTCAATATTGCCATAAAATGAAGAAGCCAAATTTTGTAATTCAGGTACTGAACACAATGGTATGTATCTGTTTCTGTGATGTTTAAACCAATGAATAGAAAATAATTACTTAGCTTTCCAAAACTGCATTCGAAATGTTTTGTTTTTTTAATTGAAACATATTAATAACTATTCACTACACAGAAATATTGTTTTACCTATACAACAAATACTGACGTCCTTGTAAACTGTAAATGTTTTTAGTAGTTTGCAGTTTATTCCACGTGACCTCCGTGATGTGCTAAACATAAGTTCACTCTGTGTATAAGGGTCTTTGAGAAGATTTTTTTAAGAGTGTCTGGAGTTATCTGTCCAACGACACCCTGTATCGATTGTCGAAGTTCTTCAAGTATTGTTGAAGGAGTTTTATAAACTTGTTGCTTAAGAAAGCCTTACAGAAAGAAGTCACATGGGGTTAGATCAGGACTTCTAGCTGGCCACTCAACATCAGAGCCCATACTTATTAAACGGTTTTCAAACCTTTCTCTTAAAATTTGTAATGTTGCTTTGGACGATGTGTTGGAGCACCATCCTGTTGACACTACATATCATTGTATAGATCAAGATTTAAGCAATCAAGTTCAGGAAAATTTTTGCAACATATTTTGGTATGTAATTTGATTAACGTTTCCTTCGAAGAAAAATGGCCCTATTACACCAGTTGCTGTTAGTCCCAACCACACCATAATACCCTTTTGATCTGCACAGCGTTTAATTCTTTCCGCCGGTGGGCCGGGTCCCCAGAACCATGCATGTGACGAACACACCGTTCCATTAAAATTTAGCTTAATCTGACATTATAATTTGAAATAAAAATATGGTATTTTCATTTAATTTGTCTACCGTCCAGTTACAGAATAAAATTCTGGTACCGAAAGCATCATCTTGTAATTTATGTACAGATGTACAATCTTAATCCTGTACGCCTTAAAATCAAGCACACGCAATATCCTACTCAGCGAACTTCTTTTAACGTTGAGTGCAACACTCCGGCGACGGATTGATTTTCTTGGTGAACTAAGCACAGAACGAACCACTTTGCGTTTAGAGATCCCTACAGATGGTCCTGCCTTTCGTTGTCGCTGAGAAAGATGTTCCTTGCTAAAACAGTTATTCCAAAATTGTTTATAAAGACGAAGAATTTGGGTATTGCTTATTTTCACAGCCCACTGTGCAAGCGCCTTTCTCCGCGTTTTTGTAATCGATTTGTACTAAGAACGTAACACTCAAGCAAATCGGTACGTTGTTTCTTTGTTAGTGTATCCATTGTGACTTACACAATTACACACACTCACACACTTCCAAACACGTAGGCCTATGTGTACAGGAAAAATAAGAAATACAACAGTTTTTATTTTCTTACACACTCACAAGACACACGAGATTCACTAACTCATTTAATGTTATGCTTAATTCCACACTCCACTGCCTCACTATCTCTGTCCAACCAGATCATCATTCGAGTAACACCAAACCACCCTTGTGAACGAAACAGACTGATCATTTGACGTGAGCCTAAAACATAAACAGACCATGTTTATGCTTCAGTCGCGAAAGGGTATCAATAAGAGTGAATCTCTTCCTACATATGGGGAAGCAATTTATTTCCAGTGGAATTATTATTTTCTTCTCAATTTTTTGAGTAAGCATCAAGGCAATATTAAGGCAGCCATATTTATTTTTCATGAGAATACGGGACATCTTTGTTCTTCTTTCAAACTTCTCAACACAATGCATTGTTTCGAAATAGTTTATTTTCAATGGCTTATGCTATTTCAATGCATATGGATACAGGAAATAACGAACAATCTATAGTACAGTTGCTCTCAGGAAATTTCTCTTTTTGGAGGACTCTTGAGCTTTTGCATTTACATGCGATATTTTCATTGGAATACGCTACCCAAATAATATGTTTTTTTTTTTTTTTTTTTTTAGAATCTAGGAGACGAAAGAAAATCGTGGACCTACTACGTTCTAGAATGTCCTGTACACAATAGGGCGCATTCTATAATTACTTCCTAAAATTAAGTATTCTTGTTATTTACAAAGAAAAGATTTCCCCGAGTCCAGAAAAATGAGCCGAGAGCTTACTTTCATACATTATAAGAATTCAATTTAACATTTCGCATAGTTTCATACCAGCAATATACGAAAACGAACTCGTGATCTTTGACCCCTTATGAATCCAAATTTTCATTTTTGGTTGAAACGAAACCTTCAATATTTATTAACCGCATGTTTTAGTGACATCTGTGATTGGATTAATGTTGCACTATAAGATGTTGAATGCGGAACAAATCCCACAAAGGTCACAAGGTCACAGTTTCCCATTTTCCAAATAAACATTCTTAGTTTTAAATACCATGCCAACTAAATTAGTTTTCAAACATTGCCGTCTCATACTTGCCAATATATGAACTATGAACTTATTATTTCGTGACCCTTGACCTTATATGACATTGTTGACCTTTATCCTATGCCCATACATACCAATTCGAAGGACCTTTATGCATGTGTTCTATGGTAGCTCAAATCATTTTTCAAACGTCACACTTTCATACTTACTAACACATCAACTATGATGTTTTAACTGCATGATCTTTGAACTTTTATGACACTGTTGATATTTTTCTATGACCATACAGACCCCTTGAAAGGACCTTTCGGGCATGTGTTCCACGAGAGCTCAAATTATTTTTTCTAATGTTACAGTTTCATACTTATCAAACATGAAATTTTAACTGCATGACCTTTGACCTGTTATGACATTGTTGACCTCTATCCTATGCCCCTACACATCAATTCAAAGGACCTTTATGCATGTGTTCTATGGTAGCTCAAATCATATTTCAAACGTAACAGTTTCTTTCTTGTTAACACATCAAATATGACATTTTAGCTATGTGACCTTTGACCTCTGATGATATTGCTGACCTCTACGCTTTGCTAAAAAGGATGTTCGGTAGATCCTTTATACATATGTTTTTTATCATTATCTTCAACTGAATTAATTGTGTACTATAAGCTGTTGGACTCCTGTATTCAGCAGTACGAGAATATAACGTAATAAACCCTCATCAAAGGGGATAAAATAGGTCTAAAACTTTCAACTTTTGAATATTTGGCAATTTTTTACCCATAAAAGAGAACGAGATAGACTACCCAAACTTATCGAAGCACATACTATCCCTATACTAAGATACTAAATTTTAAAATTTGGCAATTCGCAAAACTTGAGAAGTTTTCCTATCCACCCTTCCCGAAGTTTAAAAGGTGGGCCAACGTGCCTATTGCCAAAATTTTGAGTGGTCCTATGTAGCCGTGGATCATTGACTCTGAGTCAGAGGCACAAAAGAGTGATCAACTGCTGCACTTATTGCTACTCAACTAGCATCTTTAGTGCTCATTAGGATCACAACTTGAATATTATAAAATGGTAAGTTAGTGCGTCCGTTACTCCGCACCATAACTCTTAAATGAAACCGAATTTTTAAATTTCGTTCCTTTCTTTTTTTGTAAAAAAAAAAAGAATAGCTAGAGCGATTATCTCGGCCAAGTTCCTCAATTCGTTAACATCTTCACGGGTAGCAGAGGTTTAAATGATGGCTATTCATATCCTATTTTCTGCTGTTGAAACTAGGGATGGGCATCTTTGCTGCCGTGTCGTGACAAAACGCTGTAACTTTGGCGGAGAAGTTTTGCGAAAATGAGCCGTAAAGTTTTCATTCGAAAATGTGATCTGTATCGTGTAGAACCAGTGTAACTAGGCAATAATGGTCAACCAATCAATTTTCACCAAATTTAATCACACAACATGCATTTACGTACCATTACATGTAACCACGTGTTTCCAAAGTCAAGATACACTGGTTCTACACTATACAGATCACATTTTCGAATGAAAACTTTACGGCTCATTTTCGCAAAACTTCTCCGCCAAAGTTACAGCGTTTTGTCACGACACGGCAGTTTGAAACTCGACTTGACTCGAAACAGACATCTTTGAGCTCGACTCGAGAAGTCGGCTCGAAAAATTTCCTCCAACTCGACTCGAATTTGGGTCAAGCCAAATCGAGCTGAATCCTATGTGTAGTTTCAAGTAATCTCTTCAAGTATCCTACAAAGTCAATATAATTATCAATGATACTATTACAACTTATTATTATTATTATTATTATTATTATTATTATTATTATTATTATTATTATTATTATTATTATTACAACACCGTGTATGACCATGGAAGATAGGCGGTTTGTATTTGAATAATAAAAACTAGCTGACTGCCAATCTTGGTCATCAAGAAGTCTTTAGGAGGCAAGAACATCGTTCACGACTATCTGGGTTTGAGTTCCGGAGGAGCAAGTATTTGGGTTCGAGTTCAAAATTGTTAAAAGGTATGCCGGCCAAACATGCTCAAAACTGCTTGGCCCGGGTTTAGGGTTGTGAAAGGTTCGAGCGGCTCGTCCACAGCTCATTCACTATCGATCCGAACCGAATTGATGGCTTACCCCAATCGAGCTGATTCGAGCCATCGGCTCAGTTGAGCCAAGTCGGTGGCTCATTCCAACCAAGTCGGCTCGAGTCAATGGCTTATCTGAGCGGAGTTGATGGCTCGTCTCAACCAAGCCGGCTCGAGCTGTTCGCTCAGTTGAACCGAGCAGAGCCGGTTGACACCACTATCCGGGTTGGGCTAAAAAAAAAAAAAAAAAAAAATCGACCGCGCAAGCCTCAGCCTTGGTGGTAAGAAACAGAGTGTACAGATATTGGTGCTCATGACATTTGAGGCGGTCTCGTTATAAAAATCTAGTGTTTCATTATCAAGACGGAACGAGATGCGCGTAGTGTCCCCTGTCGTGAGCAACACTAGAAATCCACATTACTGCTTACTTTCTCACGGCTTTCGCTTTTCGCTCTAATCAGGCCACGATTTCAAAACAAGTTAAAACGAGGTGAACAAACGAACCATTTAATTAAATTCGACTCGACTCCAAACTCGATCTCGAAAACAGTGACTCGACTCGGAACTCGAGTCGAGAAAATTACCTTTGACTCGACTCGAAACTCAAGAAAATTCCAGTAGAGTTTCAGCTCGACTCGTGCCCATCATTAATTGAAAGAAAGAAGGTAATTGTAGAATGCTGGAAGTTACATATCGTACCTGCAGATGGCAGTGAAGATTCTCTAATTCTTGGCATCTACCGGACGAAATTGAAACTTCTACGTCTGATTGTTTTTACTGTATTTAGCAGAGTGTGGTTATTTTGCAATATTCACTTTTAGGTTAGAGTTATTTTCTAAGTTTTCGTCTCAAGGACGTTGCGCCCGCATTCCTTCCTCACTAGTGGATCCAGAAGGGTCGTTTTAAGGTTCGGGTCGCTTCCTGGACAACGAACGTAGGCTCTAATTATATATCAAGACAATTAAGTATTTAAGTGTAATGTGAATCTTCTACATATCATATAACAAGTGATATACATGATTGCTGTATTCTTGTTGGTAGCTCTTATAGGATATACATGCTTATAGAGGATATATACGATAATAATTATAATATTATGCATGCTAAATTGCTGAGTTTAGGAAAAAATAATCTTTCCACCGCCCTCCCCGTGGATCCGCCACTGCTTGTGCCCTTGAACATCTGTCTAATGTGTTCATCAATAAAATAGTTTGTAAATACATTTAGCTATTTTCTTAAGTTGAACACTGTCTAGTTGGTATCTTCTCAGTGAAACCGTTGCTGGGCTACTTAATTGTTTTGATTGTATTTAGGGCTATTATGTCTAATATAGTGCCGTACGTATAGGAGGTTTCAGAGTTTTAATTGCCCTTGAGTAAGATATGTAAAAATAAGCATTTACTATTTTAGGATATGTATAAAAACACCTGAAATTATATAAAGTTAAACATTTGACAAACGTCTGCGTACGCCACTGGTCTAATATAAGCATAGAACTAACAGAAATGAAAGAAGTTCCATAAAAATAAATATAATTTTCATTGATAAATTAATCAATAATTAAATATTATTTAATTATTGATTAATCAACAGCTTGTTTAAAAACAGTAACTCTGATAAATTTCCCCGCACTCTTAACTCTGTCTATTAAATCTTAACATTAACTTTATCAATTCTGCAACATTTCTCGTTTCACAGCAGTGAAAGTTATTAATTTAATTTTAATCAATTAACTTTGAAGTTAATTTTAATCGTTACTCCTTTCTAGTAATTTTTGGTTAATAAATTATAATCGGTTAACTTTTTAATAATTTTTCTATATACCTACCCTTGCAAATTATGATCTGAGAGTTATTGACGTCTTAAAATATTCAGTTCAATAAAAAAAAATGCAAGACGCAGACTTGCGTTCTTCGCCGAGATGCAATTCAGCCATCAGCAGCAGATTCGATTTTAAGCCCCAGTGTCACCGACCGTACTGCACATTTGTTTTGACGGTGGACTGCTTGCTTCGTCCGCAGTACAGCCTGCCACGCAGTTTTTTATTCGTGACGTAACACATTCTGGAAGTCTTAGAATTTTGATTGGTCAGGCTCAATAAACCAAAATGGAATCTACTGGTAAGTAAATGATATAATGTTGATAATTTTTATCAGTAATATTTACGTAAAGAGTTGTATTTTTATATAATATAGTAAAGAGAGTTTAAGTCTAAGTAATTATGTTAAAGCTATTTGTATTGTATATCAGCCTCACGGAAAGAAGGAAAGTTAACGTTGTTTTCAACGGAACTAGCAAAGTCATCAGGTCAATTCACTTGCATCCATAGCACATGACATTGTAAACACTGCAATTCCAGAACCACATTTTTGGGCAGAAGGTGAATGTTACGAAAACAGGTGTTAATTTAGATTGTATTTATATATAAGGTCATCCTTCGAGAGTGAGGCTTGTATACAGAACTCCAATTGATTACAGACTAGTCTTGTTTTTACATATATATTTGTATATATATACATACATTGATATGTATAAAGATATTCAATGATTAAATAGAGTTTTATTGGTACGCAGATCAATATTTAGAAACTTGAAGTAGTGTGTCGTAATTTTCTTCGGGGGAAGAAATGAATAATACGTGTATTAATGTGATGCAATGAGTAACTTTTTCTTTTTAAAAATTTAAGAAAGTATTTTCCTTGTTCACAACGACATACAAACATATTAGTTGATGTTGAAAATATACCGGTTTTATGTGTTTGCATATTATGTAAAAATCTAATTGTAAAATGTATGGCTATCGTTAAAATCACTGGAAAAGGAAATAGAAACTGAGTTATTCCAATATGTAAAGATAACAGTATTGTATATTTTTATTAGATTTTATTTATTTTGTGTGTGTTTGATCTGCAAAAATTGATTTTTTAAAACTGCATATTAAAAAGAATTACTTCTACGATTGAAAATAAACAGATCTTCGTATATCCAGACTTTGCTAAGGCTGTTTTGTTTGAGCGACTCATCAGTATCTTATTTTCAGGGTACAGGTTTCATTTAGGGGATCCACCACTAATGTTTAGGTCACAGACCTACGTAACAAACATGAACCAACTTTCACGAATCAGTCAATAGAAACTACTTTTCAAATGAACTGCTTCCAGATACGACGGAATTTGAGGTCTGGCCCGTCAGCGGTGGTGTGTTAGGTGTAATCGGAGTTTTGTGTTGGGTACATCACATTTTAAATTACACTGCAGGTGTAAACATGTTGCTCGTCGAGTATCAAACCTTGATATTTCAAAATACGGTATACATTCCATTCGGCAGACGAGCCGTATGGTTGGTAGCTTTTACATTAAAATATATTATGGGGCAAACGTACATCGCTACGTTTACACTTGGTTAAAAGCAGGGTTGGTTGGTTTAAACCAGATGTGTTTTTTTAAAAAAAAAAAAAAAGTTTAAACCAAAAAAACGAAAAATATTCGTAAAAGTGTAAGTGTTCGTAAAATTTTGATGAAAACCCATTTGTCGGTTATCACGTTTCACTCCTGTATATTATTCGTATTATATTCAGACCTAAATTCCCCATTCAGTACTCAAAGAGATTATGCTACAAAAGCAACTGTTGTTCTTATTAATTTACGAATGTTTCTTTTTCTTTTATATATAGTTTGTTATTATTGTTATGAAGTTGCAATCAAAGAAAAATTCTAATTATTGTTCCCGTTTTAATAATGTTTAACTGTTGATAAACTACATCGAAGTGCCGTATTTTTTTTGGGGGGGGGGTCATACAAACGAGAGGCATTTATTGAAATCAGAAATATCTTTGGTATCTATTTATGTATAAATGGGTCAGAACCAAAGTGGACTGAAATAATTCGTATCTTTATTCACTTTTCTTGCTGATATGCAAATTAAGTCGTCGTATTTCTTTAACTTGGACTGTAAAAATCGTAGTGAACTAACTTGGACTAAATTAGTTCTTCTGTACTCTGCAGTATTTTGAAATTGTTCGTATGTAATGGTTTCATTTGTGCAACTGTTAATTTTTTTGTCCTGAAATGACTCTTCACAATTATATTAAAAATATGTAAAGATCAGTACAACGGATATTTATCAGCTGAGTCTTTGTGAGTGAGTCGGCAGATGTATTGCATTTGTGACTAATTAGTTCTGATTTCGAGTTCAAATGGAGGACAATTTCTCGGATGTAAGCCGAGAAGCGGTTTGGATTCCACTTTAAGCTTATGTAACCCCTTGCAGCATAACCCGGTTGTTGTATAATAACACCAAGGAGAAACAAACTTATTTCTGTTCATATGTGATATAAGTACATCGAGCAAATTATTTAAACCAAAAAAAAAACTTTTTTTTTTCAATAAAAACCATGGTTTTGGCCAACCCTGGGTAAAAGTTAATAGGCCTAAATATCTCTTTCATACTGAGTAACATCATATTTGTTGCAGACTTCACGAAGTCTTTCTCAGTGAATCTTGACTTAAACCAGAGATAATATGCGTGTATGAATAAATGAATGACTAGGTTTCAATTTGACCAACAATGACATCAGGCCAATAAAAAGTGATTTGCCTTAATAACAGGGTTGGCTGGTTTAAACCAAGGTTTAAACCAGCTGGTTTTTTCAAAAAAACCAACTGGTTTAAAACAAAAAACAAAAAATGTTCGTAAAAGTGTAAGTATTTGTAAAATCTTGATGAACACACATTTGTGGGTTATCACGTTTCACTCCCGTATATTATTCGTATTATATTCAGACCTAAATTCTCCATTCATTACTCAAAAAGATTATACTACAAAAGCAACTTTTTTTTTTTATAAGTTTATAAATGTTTATTTTGTGATTTTTTGTAGTTATTATTGTTATGTAATTACAATCGAAGAAAAATTCTAAATATTGTTTCGTTTCAATGTTTACTATTGATAAAATACATCGAAAATGCCGTACTTTTTGTGTGTGTGGGGGGGGGGAAGGGTCATACAGACCTCACGAGAGGCCTTTAGTGAAATAAGTATCTTTGGTATCTATTTATGTATAAATGAGTCTGAGCCAAAGTGGACTCAAATAATTCGTATCTTTATTCACTTTTCTTATTGATATGCAGATTAAGTCGGTGTATTTCTTTAATTTGGACCGATAAAAGTCGTTGTTAACTAACTTGAACTAAATTAGTTCTTCTGTACTCCGTAGTACTTTGAAATTGTTCATATGTAATTCTGTGTAATGGTTTCACTTGTGCAACTGTTTATCTTTTTGTCCTTCTGAAATGACTCTTGACAGTTATATTAAGAAGCATGTAAAGATCAGTACAACGATTTTTATCAGGATTCCTTCGTGAGTGAGTCGGCAGACGTATCGCATTTGTGGCCAATTAGTCCTGGTTCCGAGTTCAAATGGAGGACAATTTCTCTCGGATGTAACTCGAGAAGCGGTTTTTATTCCGCTTTAAGCTTATGTGACCACTTCCAGCATAACTCGGTTGTCGCATAATAACATCAAGGCGAAACAAACTTATTTCTGTCCATATATGATATGAATATATAGAGCAAATTATTTAAACCATAAAAACCTGGTTTAAACCAAAAAAAAACCTGGTTTAAACCAAAAAAACCGGTTTATTTGGTTTTTTTAATAAAAACCATGGTTTTTGCCAACCCTGCTTAATAAGCTCCTTTCAAGGAAGAACCTGTTATCTCTGTAAGAATGTTCCAGATACATGGGGCCGAATGATTTTTGAATATCTAATTTATAGATTATTTTAGTGTGGCTTTTAAAATCCTTGGTAATGTTGCAAAGTATGGAAGTAAACACCTATTTGAAAAGCATCATATACTTGGAAACTCGTATAAATGTTAAAAATGGCTGTATAAATTCTGTATAATGATACTGTTATTATTTTCGGTTATTTAGTTTCTCTCTCAAATCACTTAGGAGTGAATTTGACTCATATAGTAGGGATTACGGCTCGTTATTGCAACTGATGTGTATAAATAGAATGGGGGACATATGTCATAAACACTTCTTGTATAAAACACGAATCGGCTTGTGCTAGTGGCATCTAAAGACACGAATGCTGTCTAACTGAATCAGGGCAGGCGCTCACCAGGGGGATCCGAGCGGTAGAAAGGGGGTGAGTCTAGGAAGCAGACGCGTCACCAATGGTGGGTATACGCCTAAATGAGGTCGTTTGCAACGGCTTACTAGAAGACAGCACCAGCTTCGGAGCCGTCAGTAAATTTCGGGGAGATACTAAATGCCATCCTTATTTTCTATGGTTAAGCGGTTAGCGTACGTGCCTTTGGCGTGGGAGATCCGGATTCGATTCCCGGCGGGAATTCATGTGGTTTGGATTCCACGTTGATAAGTAGGTCCACGTTTTATATTGCGTCGCTGCTGAATGGGACATTGAACTCAAAATCATCTCAACCAAATCTTATAGCATAGCCATAACTCGGCAGAATCCAACCCAAGATCTGCGAACCCTGGAAACCGTTGAGGGTGGAGGAGGGCTAAATACTAGTCCTGCCTTCAGAGTAGGGCTGAGGTACTATCTGCAGTCTCATAATCAATGTAATTTGCCCATTTGGAAGTGGGACGAACCTCTCTTCCCCACATGTACGTCTTTGTTGAAAGAGATGCTAAACTCGAAGCCAATCAGCTGTCTTTCCCCTGGTAGAATTTACCTTCTAGGCATGTCTCTATTAGAGAGAAAAACCTTGCCAGCGTAGGATTTAATTGACGCTCACCGTGACGAGACTTCAGTTTAAAATGGGATCTGTACCATTGTAGTGTGTTTGGTGCTCTCCAACCAGAAATCGAATCCGAGGCGGGTCTGTAGCTAGAACATTAAGACAGGGGGGGGGGGGAGATAATTTTGGAAGGGGTCAGACTTGAGTTCATCTTACCTTCATACATTTTCAACCAATAACTGAAAATGTCATGAGACTGAAGATGGCCGTAGGGGGTGCTGAGCTGTCCCGGCTACTCCTTAGCTACGGGCCTGATCCGAGATCTCGTGCATCAAGAGCACACGGGCTACCCAATAGGCCGGTAAGGATTGGTGATTGTCGAACTCGTTTTCCTATAAAACAGGAAGAATATTGCATAATATCTTTTAGCCTTTTAATTTCAATTTCTTTGTACGAATGATCATCATCTAAACCTTTTTGCCAGTTAGCTGAGGTTGGTTTTTCGGATCGCTAGCCTTTACCTGTTTCTATCATATTCACTTGACATCGCACTGCACCATATTTTTGACACAATCTTCTCCATTTTTTTCTTCGGTCGGCCTCGCCCTTGTTTCCCATTCAGATTTGCAGCATCTGTTCGGTAAGCTATTCTGAAGATCTTAACATGTCCAAACCATCGAAGTGTACTGTCTTGTAGCTTTTCTATTACTGGTCTTACTTTTCTCCGAATAATCTCGTTCTTAATTTGTTTTTTTCCTTCCACGTCACTCCACATATTCACCGCAACATGCATCTTCTGTTTCTGTCTCTTGTCCCGTCATTCTGCTCCGTATATAATATAACAGATCTCACTACTGTACATAAACTTTAAGTGTATTTGTACCCTACGGTCACACAATACTACTACTGATTCTCCAATTTATCCAACAACTGCTAATTCTGGTATTCAACTCGTTACTACGGATAAGGAATTTTCAGAATCAGCTAAAGAAAATCACGTAAATTTTTTTTTCCTGCTCAGTATTGTTTATTTTCCGTATGTAATTGTCATTTCGTATTATTTGTTTTACAACTTACGTTGGTGCACTCAGCAATCTGAAGGATTCAGTCGAGAATTACGGTAGAATGTGAATCTTGTTAAGAATATACTAACTGTTGTAACGAGAATTTTGATAAGTTGCGTAAAAAAATGTAATTTCATAGTTCAGTTTACTTTTTTATTTATTTATTTATTATATGGGTAATTTTTTAAAAGGAAAATTGTGTAAAAAAATCTGAACAAGTAAGTAAAAAGAGGAGTGGAACTGTTCGTGTCACCTACCTTTTGTTTGTATTTGTTTGTATTCTAGTATTCTCGTATTACATTAGATTGTTGTTAATATAAGTGTAATAAAGTAATGTGCAACTTTGAAAACTCTAACGATTGCTTGGTCTGTTGTAGAAATGGAGATGGGAGATCGGAGCGGGAACAACTGTGATACGAGTGCTACAAAAATCGAAACCCGTGTAGAAGCTGATCCGTCACAAGAGAAGAATGCGGAATTAACAGCTACTCCAGCAGAGTCCAATTTGGTGGAAAAGCCAGAGCAAAACCATACGACGAAAGAAATTGAAGTACCGTCAGTGTCAGAACCGAAAGAATGTGTGGACTTCAAAGTAATATATAATAAACAAAAGTACGATGTAAATTTTCCCTTAGATGATACAATTGGACAGCTGAAATTGCATTTGCAAGATATCACAGGTGATTGTTATTTAACGTTGTGTTGTTTAGTATTAAGATTTTATGTTTCCTGCAACTTCTAATAGGACTAATTTTCTGTCTACTTCATGTTGGCTCGTGCGGACAGTGATAGTGCTTCTTACCTCATAATTTTTGTTTGAAGAGAAAAAGGAATAAGGTACTAGGTATTTTGCAAGTATGAAGTTATGGAGATCTTTGTATTCCTCCATTAACATTGTATTAATGCTTCTATTTATTTATTTTATTTTTTTATTTTTTTATTTTTTTTTTTTTAGAAAAAAAAGGAAACCCAATCTAGGTTTTAAATTACTCGAAAGCCACTGGACTAGCAGGAACTCGAACCGGGAGTTCATGGTTGCTTTATCAACTTAAGCTATTATTAGCGAACGACTAGCACTTTTCATGTTTAGGCGTTCGCTGATTACTCAGTTGATAGACCAAATGTTCCGTAAATTGAACATCAGGGTTCGAGTCTCCACCGGTACAGCATCCAGATCATTTTCTGTGCATTTTGCTGTTCTGTGCCTACTGCTACTTGATGTAAATCAAATCTTTCTTCTCGCGTAACACAAGTCACGAACTGAAGATAAACCATTAGGAATTAATATTAAATGTTAATTATGCCATTTATGTGAAAGTATTGGCATTGAATTTTGAATTGATTTGCCAGTCGTTAACTTATTTCAATCCCAAATAGAGATAGATGGAAGGGTTTGGAAAAAATCGTCGTCTTTTTTTTTTTTTTTTTTTTTAAGGGGGGCTCGGTTTTTTTCTGCTTCGCTTTTTTGCTTGGGAAATTTTGGGCTTTTTCCCAAATTCTGCTTTAAATTGATAAACCAGGTTTTGTTTCGCTTCTCTACAATACAAAAACTCATTTAAGTAGTAGTGGATGCAGATAATAATACAAAACCTTGAAAATAAACATGAATTTCGAAAACATATTTCAAACAATTTTAATTCTTAACACATTTTTATTATGAATCCCAAAAAAATTAATCCATGTATATAATAAGTTGCAATTAAGTTTTAACTTGCATATGCATTATAAGCAATATTTTTTGTGAATTAAAAATACAAAAGCAAGGAAAACTGTTACATGACATACAGAATTTATTGTACTCTATGTGTGAGTTTAAACAAATATAAGTTTCGACATCGTAACTTTCTCAAAAATAACATGTTCTTCTCTTTGTTCATCATGTATATCAAGTGGTACAACGTTGGCTTTGCATTCGGAAGGTCATGGGTTCGATTCCCGCTGCCGTCCATCCTGACGGGTTTTCCAGTGTTTCCCTCAGTCCTACCAGGAAAATGCCGGAATGGTACCTACTAAAATAGTCCCTGGCCGATACCTTCCCAAATCCTTTCCATTTTGTTAGATATCCAGTATAAAATAGCCTCCGAGCAGCATCTGGTGATTGTTAAATAAATAAATAAATATCATCCCCTCGTCAATCTGTTATAGCCTATAAGTTTATTATGTCTGACTTCCGAGACTTTCATAAACATTCGTACTAGAGTAACAATGAAAAATAATCATTGTTTTATTATAATTCAACGTATTACTTTAAAAGACTGAAAAAAATGTAATCTTTGTATGGGACGCTCAAAAGTCACCTAATTTGTTGATGCACCTCTTGCTTCCGCCTTTGCTGCTCCTACAGAAACTTCTTTGAAGTGGAACAGAAATATTGAAAATGTATTTTTTATTCATTTATTACATACGTAATAATTTGTTACTACCTATCAGGTGCTTCGGACCTGCAAAATCGGTAAAGTCCCAAACTCTGTAATGCACTGACTGTTCCTTAAGCTTGTTTAGAGTCAGGAAAGTACTGAATTTGCTGTTCATGAATCATATGCGTAATACTGTTCATCTGAGCGTTTGGTTTCCAAGGCTCTGGAATATATAATCACCATCACGGTTTACCCAGTCCTGAAGGTTTCTGAAATTTTAACAAGAATTCAACATGTCATTAAAAAAAAAAAAAAAAAAAAAAAAAAAAAAAAAAAAAAAAAAAAAGCTACGAAATACATTTAAGTCAAGCACAACAAATATGAGTGAGTGGTTAGCTTTTCCGCTTCTATTGGAAAATGCGGGATTCAGTCCCACATTCTACCATTCTGACAAAAGTTCTTAATTCCATCTGTGAATGTAGAGATAGTGCGTGTTCTGTGTGATTCCTGGCTGATTTCATTTCTTATGTTTTAAATTGTTGCTATTACTAATTACCAGCAATGACGGATTTGTGAAAGGGGTTAGGGTGGGGGTGTCTTTCGGACTGAAGCCTGTTCTCCGAAATTACGGAATTTCTAAAAGAAACGAAATTTTAGTTATGTCTTTACTCATAAACTTCAAGCTCCCCTCAAATGAAAATCAGGCATTTTTAGAAAAAAAAAAAAAAACTAACCATTAATAAGAAAAAAAAAACACTTTTCTAAATCCGTACTGATTATTTGTATAAAATGGTATTCAAGGTTGCATCCGGAAGATTATTGCTACATCATTACACAGCTACAGTATAACAAAATATGGAAGTATGCTCTGACGGATATATTGAAAAACATAAGTTTAGCTATGTGCTAGAAACTAGAGTACTAAGCTCTAAGAAATGAATCACGAATAGCTAAAAATAAAATTATCTAAAGAAGAAAAAATGTCGATAACTCAGAAGTTAAAATAAAGTTATATAGCCTCTAAAATTGCTCCCAAATACTACGTACTTAATGTCTAATTCATAAAACATGTGCTCCATCCATAATTATGGTGAATTCTAAAGGGAAATATGGCATTTAGGTCATGAAAATGAAAAACGCCAAAATTTCCGGTTTTCCCCCTAAAAAGCCGACTTTTAATGTAAAAAAAAAAAAAAACAATTCAAAAAGCCGGCTATTTTGCATCTCTAATCTTAGGATCATTGTCCTCCTGTGGTATCCAATCTTCATTTTTGTCGATGAACCAGGGTTTAGCAGTCGGTAGCAAACATCTTTGATAGATTTGTAACATCTTCCGTGCATTTAAAGTGCCGGTAAACACGTGCAACGTGCCGAAACCCAATTTTGAGGAACACACCTGAACATGCACCTTTATGGGATATTTCACTATCCGTTGGACCAACCTGTTGGCGGCAGTTGGCCGGGTCCGTTGTCTGCTTACATAACCCCACACAGAAAATTCGTCTGTATAAATTACGTTGTCCCACTCGCTGTCCAAGTTGCCCTTTGCCCATGCCAGTCGTTTCGTGACGTGCTTTTCACTTAATAAAGGTTTCATCACTATAATTCGATATTTAATGTTGAGAGCCCGCAGATGCATTCCAACAGTTACACACGACACATCGTAGCCCATTTACTTTAATTTTGCTTTCGCTTGACGCAATGTTAAGGCTGGAGTTTGCGAAAACAGCTTAATAATCATTTTTGCCACTTGTGGATTCACTTTTCCTTTTGACCGACGTTCTTGAAAGTCATCCGCGTTCTACACAACTTTATACCGATTTATCCACTTTTGTACAAACGACTTGGACTTCATTATATATGTCGCCGCCGCGGCGTGACTCATTGCTGTTATTGTCTTTTTCAGTCACACTTTCACACTCAATTAGTGCTTTCTGGACATTGTGTGGAGGACACAAGTTCCCTCTATTTGGTGTAAAAGAACTACGGCGTCTGTTACTAGCTGTGCGTAACGCCGACCACGCTCTTACTTAACAGACTATAAAATCTGCATGTTATACGAAAACTTAAAAATATCAGATTTGTTATCGAACTAAGGACGTTATATCACAACACCCTAATTTTGGCGGCTTGTATCGTCGCACTAAGTATTCGGCGCATTCTTAACGGAGTGAGACGGGTGGTACAACCACATCCAAAGTACTTTAGCGTCAAATACTGTGATCATGATGAATTTCGAATGAATAGAATCAAAGACACATGGGATTGAAAATTTGACTTTTTTCCAAAGCCTTTAATTCGGAAAACTGCTTACATAAAACTCATCAAAAATTGTAGATGGCTTTCAATAGATGCAAAAATTATAATGCGGTTTACAGCAACTTGATATATCAAACTGTTTTGGAGATATGATTGATACTGGTAACGTTTGCAACACTACTTAAAATTATGTCCCCGGCGGGAGCTCATGTGGTTCGGATTCCACGTTAATCAGTAGGTCCACGTCTCATATAGCCTCGCTGCTCAACGGGACGTTAAATTCAAAATCAACTCAATCAAAATTATGTAGTTCCAAGAACTTGTAATTATATCTACCGAAAAATATTGTTGTAATGTCATAGACGCAAAGTAAGTCAAATAATGTTTTGAAAAAGTTCTTACAAATACGCCAGTTTAAGTAGTGTATTAAATTTAACCACTATTTTTTCCTTATCTTTGGAGTGTTTTTTCCTTGTAATTTCGTTTCTACTTGTTCGAAATATATCATATGATGACCGTATTATTCGATACTAAGATACCTCATGTGGGGTCCTTGGTTCGATCCCAGCTTGCACCAAGTGAGCTTTGTGGTGCATAAACACTGTGTGCGTGGTTTCTCTCGGGGATTCTCGCGTTTCTTCCCAGTTTCTTTATTCCACCATTTCATTCATTTCTCATCATGACCGTCTCCTTTAGTCTAGCCGGCATGAGCGTGGGACGTACAACTTAAAGGTTTCATTTTATTTTACTAAGATACATCAAATGTGTAATATGTAGTAACCTGATATAATGCCATTTTAAAAATTACAATTTTATGTTGGGTACGCAACACTCTTAATCTGGTGTTATCATAAGTACTTCAAACCATGTCTCCTTATCGATATTTGTATGGTACGAAATTGCAGACTTTTGTATCTACGTGGGTCGTTCAATGTTTCCCTAAGCTGTAAAATATATATATATATAGCACACACTGCTCACATTCTGCTTCTCTTTTTCATCTATTTCGAAACATTCTCCGTGCAATGCAGACTTTTAACACCAGAAAAGGATGGAAGTAACTCGGCGCTAAATTGAAGCTATATAGAGAGTGGGGCAACCGTTCTTATCCTAATTCTTCAATTTTGTGTCTTGTTTACTGCTGAGTTGGGGTGGGCGTTATGGTCCAAAAAGAAGAGTTCAAATTCGACATAAGCGCCCTGGTCTCGTGTCAACTGGTGACGAAGTAAAGCGGAATGTAAGGAGGGTGCTAAATAGCCAGAGCTCTGATATTTTGCAAAAAGTTTGGTGGAACGGTGAGTCAAACGTCTGAATTTCAATGGAGCTTATGTGGAGAAGTGAGAAACGTCTCACATACACATGTATAGATAGTTTACAAATATATATTTAAAAATACTTTTTTATTTTTTTATAACTTAGGGAAAGTTATATATTGGACAACCCACGTATAAGTTCAAAAGTTATAATGGCGTATCAAGATAAATGGTCCATCCTGTACAAATATGAAAAGTGAAATTATTAGTTTAACCTCCTACGCTAATATCCTTTAGGCTAAAGGAGACGGGTGGTTAATGAAAGTGAATGATTGTGAAATTATTAAATTTTCGATCTCTTCCACCGGGAATCGAACCCGAGACCACGTGCAACAAAGGAATATGCGCAAGCCATTAGACAGTGGGGATATATACATAGATTAGGGTGGCTTATATTATATAGTCAAATTTTCAAAATTAGTTTGCATATCTAGGCACACACTAAATTTTTACTAGTAATAAAAGAAGTCTACTGGCAAAATTAGATCATATTCCAATTGGAAGACAGTGCTCAAAGACATATTATGTTAAGAATGGAATCCAAAAATAGGGAATTTTAGGTTAGTTTCAGTGAAGTACAACCAGCTGGGAAGTAGTAAATGGTGTGTATTTTCTAGAAGAATATCAACAAATAATGCAATAATACAAAAATCTTAGATGGAAATGTTGTAGAAGTAGCGAACCTGGATTAGTGCTTTGGAGATAACGGCTTCAAACTCTTATCGTCTGAGTCGGAACTGACTGTCTGTTAGCTTCGACCACTTGCAGGAGCAACTGCTTTTCTTCATCATCATTTGTCAAAAGGTTATTGTACTCTTCAAATAGTTCGACTCCACACTCAGCTTGTCATTTGCAGCTTTAAGGTTTTTGATTATTTTTTCCCCTCGAATGTAATATTGATTGCTGCGCCATTCATCCTGATGTGTGGTCAAAAGCTTGCATTTATTTTCAATTTTTCAAACATCTGGACCTTTCTGAGGCAAGATCAGCCAAAACAGTTTGGTTAGTTAAAATAGGTGAGTCTCCTCTTACCTTCCGGTCTGCAAGTTCACACTTCATCTTATTGACAATTGCCACTTTGTCCTCACTGGATATTTTATTTCAGAAAAATTCAAACGAATTAGTTCACCCGAAAGGTATCAAAGATGAGAATTGAAGGCATTTTTCACAGCCTCACTTATTTCAGGATCAATGTCATGATATTTTGTCATGTCATTCCACAGGGAAAGATCTGACCAAGGAGCATTTGTAGCCACAAGTGCTTCAATCCAATATTTGACGTACACAAGAGCTCCAAATTTCACAAAACATTCTGAGATTTTTCCATTTGTGTGGGTTTGAAACTGTTTTCATTATGAAATAACTATATTTTGATAACGTGTAACAGCTTCGCCATCCAACGCGCGTGGTGTACTGCACCTGGAGCTCTCAATAAACTTTGGCTGAAGTATGGCCCAGAGCAAGTACAGAGAGCTCTATTTCTCCATATAGTCATCTGTGGGTTGGCTCTTGCTTCCTAAGGCAACTAATAAGACACTGACTGCAGAAAGTTTAAAATCATCACTGTCAGGAATATCTCCCAAAGGCTGATAATTTTGCTGGTGTATAAAATGCCATGCTGCCTTGAATCTTTTGAATAAAGGAATATTAGGGGAACTGGAAGCTCCAAAGTAGAATGTAAATACTTTACTGAGAACAATTTCTAAAATGTGGTGTCTGCATGCTAGCCATAATAATTCTTTTTCAAGTTTGCCTTCGAGCAAAACACAAGCTCCATTTTTCAATTCTGTGTTAACTGATGTAGTGTTAAAAACACATGTCTACTATCTTGTTACACAAATCCCATTCAGTTCACTTGTTATAAACTGCATTTGCGCCAGTACCACTTACAAGTTTGGCACACCAAACAATTTATCTTTACCATCTGCAGATACTAAGACGGGCAAACGATCTACTTCATCAGTGCCTAAAATTTCAGGAAGAATCTTTCCATCTTAATGAACAATGACTGGATCGTGAAAAGAAACAGATTCCTTTATTTCTTCAAACACAGTTTTTCTTGCAGCTTTCCTTTTGCGTTGAATAGTGCTTTGTGATAATGGCAAAAGAACTGGGGTCGTGATTTAGTGCTGCTGTCAGAGGGACCATTAATCTTAAGGCTTCCCTATCGGAAACTTGATTGTGATCTAATGTACTAGTCACATGTGTAGAAAATAAAGATACCTTTGCAATTGGTTCAGACTGCAAATTGTACTTGTTTTTTTAAGATGATGATGGCCTGTACGTACTTCACAGCACTTCCCCTGATTTATATTATACCAGATCAGAATTTTCTGATCAATCGTCTTCTGAATTTGAAATAGTCACAGTTGGTGATGCGAGGAACGAGAAACTTAAATCTGTACCTTCTTCAAGTCGCTCTTATTTTTTTCGATCTTTTTTCAAAAGTCCTTGCTTGTCTTCTGATGAAATAACCCTATTTCTTTCTGTCCATCGATCAGTTATAAACTTTCTGTCTTCATCTACTGTGCTTCATTGTGACCAATATCCAATATCTTATCAAGCTGCTCTTGAAATGGGGTTTCACATTTCTTTAGGGCATCAGACATTCTTCATTTATTTTTCTTTCCACAGCAGCCACTCAGAGGGTACTTTTTCAAGCTTATCAACATTAATATTTTGTAAGTCTAATAAGTATATCGGCCTTTTGCCACATTGAAATTAATTCGTTTGTAGTGGTGTGACTTGTATTACTCAGATATTTTTCATGGGGAAAAAAATGGAATCTGAGAAGAACTTGCCTTAAAGTTGATAACTGAGTAAATCTAGATATTGGTTCTACGTCTCTGATACGTATCAAAAATACACGATCCGTTTTACGTATTGAAGTTGATTGCAAAGCTATAGTTTCACACAGTCCATATTTTACAACAGTCATATGTAACACAATCCTCACGACCAAATATGGACAGCTCTCAGTTTTCTTAATGTTCACAAAAACAGCATGTGGAGAAAGAAATGTATGATTAAAAGTTTATATTTCAAAAATGAAGAAAATAACGCAATTTTCCAAATTTGTAAGACGTTGAGGACTGCCTTCTATTCCACCTAGGACATTGAAATTTTGGCAATTTACTACTGTCAGCTGTAGTAAAAAACATGAGATGGTGCCCAGGGGTGTGGGATGAATTTGAATTTTTTTGGCCCACCTTAATATATAGGCGCGGATCCAAGGGGGCGATAGGGGCTACCCCACGAGGGAACTCAAGTCTCATTTGATGTTCTTACCTTACCGGTAACATTTTCAAAGAAACGAAAACAATTACCTCTATTTATTATTTAAGATATAAATTAACGCATATTTATAATAATTTATTAGCGTCTTTGCTCTTTTATTTACTGCGTCTAATATTGTGCAATTAACTGTACTGTTTCGGTGTTCCTTGACACCTTCCTACAGACCTTGGCAACTCACGCATAGCCTACCTCTTTTCTCAGAATTTCCTTTTGCACTGTTTTGTTAATATGATCATATAAATTCCTTGCAAATTCTTCCTTTGAAAGTATTATTACTATGAAAACTTATGCAGATTTTTTTTTTTTTTTTTTTTTTGAAAGCCTGTGTAATTTTGTAGAAAGCATAATTAATAGTACATTGAATATTAGATGCAGTAAATGAAAGAGTACGTTTACAAATTACCGTACCTCAATGGTTAGTTTGTAACAAATATAAAAACCTCAAATAGCTAAATGTTCAATACAGTATTACACAACTTGAAGTTACTTGTAACTTTAACAAAGTAACGCAGATTTTTACTAAATTACAATCTTCGTTTGGACGTTTAAACAGATGAAATCAGGGCTAGGAAGAAACCAATATTAATATTGTCCATGTTATGAAGTGTAAACGAAACTTGATGCAGGGCAGGAACAAACAAGGTCCATTTCTACCACATACAAACCAACGAGTTTCATTATTGATTATGCGCAACTGTAATGTACTGAATCTATCATGCGCAACTGTAATGTAACTGCCGAATATAACCAGTTCGCGTTGTTAAGAATATTTGAGCTTCATAAAAACTTTGGGTTAAAAAAATGCAGGGGAAAGACCAGTGAATTCGAATTAATATTGGCTTTTAATGTTGCATCTCATAGTTACCAGAAGTGACTGATCAGGCCCCAAGGCCGAAAAATACTAAACACATAAAGTTATATATATATATATATATATATATATATAAACAACCTCCTCACGTCGTGCCTAACTTGCATGGGGATGACGTTATTATTGACGATTGGAGATTGCTACTACTCACTATCTGAAATGAGTAGGTTGAAATGGAAGCAGAGAAAAACCACACAAATTGAGCTTTCATTTAAATAAATGTAAGTCAATATTATCAAATGTGTGTGTATGTTCATGTATGATTGAGTATAACTAGTCAGATCACATATCGACAGCATCTAGAAATTCTGTCACGAATAATTCGTACATAGCTGAGATACACATACCTTAATTTCTGATGAATGCCTGGACTGGATGGTAATACTCTTACGATGCAGGATCTCTCAATGCAGATAGTCGGCGTTCTGTAGAGTCCGACTAGAAGCCAACCATACTGCCAAGTTTATGGTTGAAGTTGTAGAATAATAGATCTCCCTTGATCTATTCAGGTAGAATGGACTTGCAGCTTACTGCTCAGCTGCTAAAGACTCTCAAGTGGTTCTCTCTAACGATCCTCCACTTCTGATCCCAATCCTCTCCAACGAGAGGTTTTTGTTCTCCTTTCCAGACCTTCTGGAATTCACTTCGTTGATCTTTCTGTCTATCTCAGCTATTGGTGAAACATTGGTTTCAACCCGAATTACATCGTGACCAAATTCCCAGACCAACAATTTCTGCAAGTCTGACAGTTATGCCACAGTCAAAGTGTGTCAATGTTACATACATCATTTCACATTGATGACATTTCATTATTTTTGTACACAACATTACAAATCACAACAAACACATAAAGTGACGACTTAGCGTCTAGCCATAACAATCAGTTTTAACATTTAACACATTTACAAATTATTGACGTAAGTCAACAAATAAACAAACGCACGTGTTTGTACAACATGACAATATTTCATTATTGCTATAATTCAGTCTTTTAATTTAACTTTGAATAAATGTGATTTTCCATCACCCAAAATAACATAACCAAAACCATATACCTCTACAATATATATATATATATATAATATATCATTATGTGCTTATAATTAAAAACCGATTTTTTTTTCTCATCTAATGTGGTACGACCTTGCCCTGGTGGATGGACTTTCCACTAAAAGTGCCACAGCTGTTGAATGACTTGGAAGTCATTTTTCCGTCATAAAACCGAAACAATCATTCACATTAAACAGTACAGTTGGTTTAATGCACAACGCTATTGTATTTCGATGCGAAATTCTTGTAGCCGAGTCTACTTTCGTTATGCCGCATACAGCGAAATCTAGTGATACAGTTTGGAACTTTTTTTTTCTTATGCTATACCGCCCCCGCCACCTTCTTTATGTATATGCAGTTGAAATTTTGAGTCATTCTGACCAGTGGTTCTTTTTTTAACTGCATTTTGAAAGTGGGACTTTAATTATAATCACCCTGTATAACAATTGTGAATTTGAGCTTGAAACCGCTAAAATGTGCTCCTTTGGTTATTCCCTTGTACATTTAAATTTATTTATTTAATTATATTTGTAATCATGCATGAGTTTAGTATGTTAATACTAATTATTATTTTCACTTCCAATAGGTGTACCGCAGTCAATGCAGAAAGTAATGATTAAGGGATTAGCGAAAGATGAACGCACATTACGTGAATTAGGCGTAACGAAAGGTGCTAAAGTGATGTTAGTTGGTTCCAAGTTAGATGATATTTTGGCTGTGTCCACACCGTCGCCTCAAGTGAGTATCCTGTTCTGAATGTTTACGCTATATTATACAATGTTAGAAATATACATTCGTTATAGTTCCATTTAATAATTTGATTATTGACTTTCGACTCTTTCATGTTTTGTCATGATTTCGTTTCGATATCAAGATGGGTGTTGGTGGGTTTCGTGCATTGATTGAATTGACGTGAAATTACCCATATTCAGTGGACCGTCATCTTAGAAGGAAAATGTGGGGCTAATGAAAATTCCCCTCAAGTATTTTTCTTATTTTTATCTGGCCCAGAGTGCAGTATTAATTGGTCATCACTGATACGTGGCCAATATGAGCTTTCAACCCTAATATGAGAATGTGAATATCTGAGCTTTGGACCACTGTCTATTGCTTTTCGGGAGGCGCGGTGGCTCAGTGGTGGGGCGTTCACCTTTGGTGCTTGTGGTCCTTGGTTCGATCCCAGCTCGCGCCAAATGAGCTTTGTGGTGGACAAACATTGTGTGCGTGGGTTTTCTCGGGATTCTCCTGTTTCCTCCCACTTTCTTTGTTTCACCATTTCATTCATTTCTCATCATCGCCTACTTCTTTAGCCTAGCGGCAATACCGTGGGACGTAAAACTTACTTCATTTTTTCTATTGCTCTTCGAAAGATCACATAACAATCAAATAATTTATTAATCATAGTTCTCCAAGAAGCTGCGAGAAAACTTCTGAATGATACTGGTAAAGTTCCAAGAAGTTAAAGTTAGTGTCATGAGATGTGAGGTTTCGAATTGCCACTGAAGAAGATAAGAGATCCTATCGAAACCGCTCTGTTTCTGTATCATGATTATTCTCTGGTTGAACCCGTAAAATTCCCATAACTTCCTCCCTCATCTTATTAACCAGGGTAATACTTAACTCTGACAGTTTCATCTACTAGATTTTCGAATGTATTTTTCTATTCCCCGCTCTAAAAATCCCCTTTTGCCGACCTCGCAACGTTCTTATAAAAACTCAAGAAGAATTTAGTGTAATGCAGATCTTTTAGCCCTAAATGTAAAATTACATCCATAACTGTATTGAATAAATCAGAAAGATCCTTGTCAACATGAAAATCTAGGGTGTATATAAGATAGTTTATAAGCAATAGGTGAAATGGTGGCTAGATATGAGATGTTCCTAGCAACAAGGGAAAACTCAATAAATGTTACGGACAATGCTTAAATTGTTCGCTTGGAAATTACTTTTGAGCTAAACTGTTCTGTGGCAGCCAGTTCTTATCTATGTAAAAATTGTGAAAGTTGTTCTTCCTCAGAAAATATAGCTTCAAAATGCAAAGTGGCAATTATTAGGTTGGTACGAATGAAATATTCATCTAAGGTGTGTAATGTCCAAAGAAAAACGAATATATATATATATATATATATATATATATATGTGGGGGGGGGGGTTAACCAAATAATTGCCATCTGTCACACACTTTTGCCAATGATTGGATTCTATGGCGAAAGAAGTCTTCAACCGCACGTTGACCCCCCTTCCCCGTCCTCCCTAATCTTCAAGGAAAACCTTCCCTCCCAAGAAGTGAATGAGATACCGGAAGTGGTTGTAGTATGAGGAAGAGACGAAGGCAGGATACGATGGGTGAGGAAGGGTTTCATTGAGCGACATGTAAGCTTAAATTGTTCTTCAGCATGAAGACACCATGTCTGTTGGCTGTTAATGGATGTTTGCGGACAAGTTGAGCTGCATTTCATACAGTTTAGAGCTGTAACAATCCGCAGTGATGGTTTTCTCTCTATTCAGAAAGAGATGATGGATTACACCCACCATAACAGCAGCAAGACCTTCTGTGGGTTTGGGACATTATTCAGGACTCAGTCACTGTTCTTGCCATTTGCGATTGTCAAAGTGGATCCATATTTCATCAAAAGTGACGATCCGATGCAGGAAATTGTCCAAGTTATTCCATACATTAAGAGAACTACACACTTCCATGCAGCAATTCTTTTTAGCCATTGTTAACTCTGTTGCACCCATGAGTCCAACTTTCTCACCGTACTGATTGCAACAGAGCCAGTGAATGGCAGAAGAATGATCATGCCTAGCTCGTTTGAAGTGGTGTGGTCTGTTTCAGTGGTGTTCCTGAGGAGCTATCCAAACATGATGTTGGTCGGTGTCTATGGGGATCATTTTAGAAGTACCCTGTCACCGAAATGAAATTGACAAACCAACTTCGAATGATCCTTTCATTCGCCATTTCTGTCCCAAAATACACTTTTTTCCTTCGACTTGCTGTGCAGAATGTCCTAATTTGAATTCGTAAAGAAAAATCTCTCGCAGTTATGTATTCTCTTTGCCGCACTTTAATACATCGCTGTTCAACAACGCATTGTGCTCTTCCTAATTGTCTCAGTACCCCAGCTTGTTTGTTTGATGTGTATTGAGTTTGTGACGTTAGACACGAGACCTTAGTCTGTCCGTGTGTTGTGTTGTTGCGGTAAGTTTTTCCACCAGCCGTCAAAGCGGATATTTCATTCGCACCAGCCTAATATTTTGAACGTTGAAGGTGCAGTTTCAGGAAACAAGCCTTGATTGAGTTCGCCCTTACTACCCGGATCACCTCATATGAACCACTAGTGTGGGGAAAATTTAATATTAGATTGAAAAAAAATTTTTTTTTCTTTTTTCATGACAATTTTTGTTCTACACTCCTGTAAAATTGCAAGAAGTGAATTACGATTTTTCTCCATAGGAAGTGTTATATTTAAATGCTTAGCGTTACAGTTTAACTAATCAGATGTGTCAAAGATCATACCTTATATATATATATATATATATATATATATATATATATATGGAAATGTGTCATATTGTGCATAATTTTACGTTAGATCTTGTTTTGATGCATTTAGGAATGTGGCGATCCCATCGCCCAGTTCTTCGGAACTGGAGTAGCCACTGATCCAGGTTGGGGGGCTCATTGCCCTTCCAGTAAAACTCCTTCTGCGGATGATCGCCTTAATCACTAATCTACTTCAGAGAAATTACTTCACTGTACAGTGTGACGCCTCGGATAAAGCCGGCCTGATTCTCTGTTGTAACTGTACTTCGACAATTGACTACGATTTGGATAACGCCGGACGGATCCTCTGTTGTAATCTGGCAGTGATTTATAGTCTGTGTTTTGGTTTATAAATCAGATTTCCATTTTTAAAATTATTTTGACCTGACTGTGGTTCTTGGATCTGATCTTGGTTGTATTGACGGAAAGCTAAGAATGCGGCATGTTGGATCTTCAAAGAAGCCTGGCCTCTAACATGAGCCGGTGGGACGGTGGTCTCCTTAAAAGTATCCATCAGTCGAGGATAGAAATGGCGCGGACTTCTCGCATTGGAGTCATCATTCAGTTTCTTAACAAGACTTTGTGGCAGATAGTGCTTGCCCACCTCGTTGGTCTTCCAGAACGATGACAGGGAAGCGGAGTAAAGGAAGAAGCTGCTGGTAATTTGAATCAACTTTCACCTTTTATTCTATTTAGACTGCAACATATTGCCATGGAACTTTTCCACCGGGGCATATTGGCAAACAGAACTAAAACTCTTCTTATACAGACTGTCAGTGACAAACAATCTAAGTTATTATTCAATTGGAGCACATGGGGCACAATCCCAATACAAGTTGAACCACATCATCAACTGAATATCAGCAAAGGCATGATTACTTGTTGTGACCTTCGAAGATTATCGGAAGTCAAAATCAAGGATGAATTGCTTGAGCATCATGTGGATTTTAAGCAAATCCGCACCCGCAAGAGTGGCGAACTACGGCCGACAGATTCATATATCAATACATCTGGCATCCCAGACCTACCTGCCAATCGTATTGAGCATATTATTGTTTAAAGGTAAGACCATACATTCCTGTTCCTTTGTGCTGTTTTAAGTGTCAGTATTTTGGCTCACTCATCTATGTGATGCAATGCCTCTACCATCTGTGTTCTGACGCAGCACCCTCGTCTTGAGCTCGTAATTGTCCGACATGCGAGAACAAAAAAGTAATTTGTGAACTTACGAGTACTGAAAAGATTTTCGCCCCCTGAGGCCAAGCGCCGCATCTAACCGACGCATACTTTTGCCTCCACTTTTTCATCTGCTTTGAAATCTCGGACACATGGAAAACGGACTGTTAATGTAAGTTCTCAGATATGTAATCTTCTTATTGCGCTAGCAGTGAACTCTGCACAGCAGCCACAAGTATCTATTGCTACCCATACCATCACTAATTTTGGATAAATTCGCGTGGATTCTGCTTAATGATCCACGAGGGAACAAGTCTTAAAAATAGTACTCCACCACCTACGTCGAAACGACCTAACAAGCGTACTACTACAGAATTGTAGTCCTCATCGGACCGTGCAGTTGATCGATCCTCTACATCTTAGCCTTTGCTCCCACCACCTGTACTGAAAAACAGAAACCTGCACGTCAATAGTCTTTGAGTCGTCCAGATAAGAAAAAAACAATCAATCATTATATAGCCCGCATAAAGTGATACCTCTATAATGAAAGGCGTGGTAGAGGACGCTCTTGATAATTTCCTTCTTTTTAAAGATAAGAAGAAAAGGGAGAAACATAGTAAACCTTCAGTCATTGTTAATCCTAACCCATAATGGCTGTTCTACAATAGAATGTAAATATTCGTTTCCCACCCACTTTAAATATCTTTTAACCCTCATTCAGCTTGTAATTTTCCTTTTCCAAGAAATTCACCTTACTGTTACTCGGTCTTCTGTTGTTTCCAGCTACACTGTTTATCGCCATGACAAGAACGGCGATGCAGAGTAGCAGTTGGAATACAGAAACAAATATCATTCCACAATCATCGAGGTGAATAGCGATTCCCAAGTTGTAGCTATTCGAGTTTTCTTTGGACAACCGAACACATTCTGCAATATCTACATCACACGTCCTGAAGCTTTTACATCGTATCGTCAACTCCCTCAGCCAGATATTTTGGTGGGGGACTTCAAGTCTTATCGTGAACTGTGAGGTTCCGCTCATATCGAGCCTCGAGGTCGAGAATTTGCAACTTTTCTCGACACTTCACGCCTTGTTTTATTAAATGATAGTAGTCAAACACATTTTACTACTACCACAGGATCGTATTCACATCTGGATCTTTGTGTCTGCTGCCCACCACGTGCATTTCTTCAGTGACGTGTCTACTATGATTTGTGTATTGGTGATCACTTGCCGATCATTCTCACTGAGCATTTGCTTTACAATTTACTCAATATTTTTCGCCACCGCCAACGTCTGATTGTCATCATCTTTCTTCTGGAAGCTTATAAAACGACTTGGCGTTATGAAATGTAACGTCAACTACTTCGTTAGGGAATATGAGGCCGTATAGTCGGCTTCTTTCTCCTACAGTCTCATGAAGATCGATATTCTCGAGTCCTATTAGGATCTTCACTCTCGTCTTTCTGAAATTTTTTTTTTTTTTAATTCGTCTGCCAGGTCTTTGTATTTGCTTATTTTCGTACTGAATATTGTACGTATGTTATGAGTAAGTGGTACTGCTACATCTATGAAAGTACTTCTTGATTTATTTTATTGATAATAGTGATGTCGGTTCTGTTATACATGGATGACGTAAAGCTCTACACCAACTCTCCAAACCAACTACACAGACTAAGAAATAGTAACAGCTTTTAGCTTTGGAATTAACAAATGTAAGTCAGTACATCTTCAAAGAGGGAAAATAACAAACACTGAAGGATTCTCAGTTGATGAATTTCAAACAAAATAGAAAATTTAAAAGAAGGAGAACTCTACAAATATCTTGGAATGATGCAGCTTCAAGACATTGAAACAACACAATGAAACACATATTGCAGAAAGATTTCCAGTCAAGAATTAAGGCGATACTCAGAACGCAGCTTCTTCTTATTATAAATGTTCTTGTAGTAGTAGGAAGATAATGAATTTTGTTCGTAATTGAACGTAATTGTTTTTTAGACCATTACCCTGATTAGAAACTAAAATTTGAATCTATTTGTTTCCACAGGATCTCCAAGACGATAAGGCCAGTTCGTCAGCAGCTAAGGAGCCACTCTGTAAACAAAAAATGCACAAAAAAGTTTTAGAAAAAGGTATGCCGGAAGACGTAATGCCTGGAATTAAAAACGCAAAGGTATAGTATTCTAGTAATGTTAATGGATTATATATATGTGTAATTGAGACTTTCAGTGGAGAATACCTTTTCATGTCTAATCTGGAAGACAGTTATTTGACGATCAGTACATGAGTATTGTTTACGTTTCTTTTCTTCCCCCCCCCCCCCCCAATTTTTACCTAATACTTTATTTTAACAGTATGCTGAAAGACAATATCCATCTTGTGTGGGATCGCATCACGAGAAAACGATTTAACCATTTGAAATGAATTTTGGAATATAGTTCAGTATTCCCACAAAACCTGGAAAAAGGGTGAATTTGGTTATCAGCAGGGTTTGAAAAAACCCTTTTTTTTTCTGAAAACCAACCCACTTGGACTCATATGGGTTTTCCGGGTATTTTCGGGTTTAATTGTTTTTTTCTTTGAAATATTTCATTGTGTTTTGGGTAAAAATGTTAAAATGTGATTCATATTTCAAGATTGTCATTGTCACAACTTGGAACAGTTCTCTATTCACTGGTGTTTTGAAAAAATGGCCGCCATTTTGAAATTTTATATTGGATGGCAAAGAAAATGTATACAGCCGATTTAGTGTGTCTCGTGCTTCTACTCTGAAAATTAAAACTTATAAGACCGAAAATTGCCCTTTGTAGCGTGGATACCCGCTATTTAAAATTTTTTTCAGTGTAAAATAAATCGTTTTATTGTTGTAGTTCACTTCCGATATTGTGCGCGTTCAATTACGGCAGTTTTCCGAGTACTTGTTGCAAGACAGTTCTTTCCCGAAAATTAATTTAAAACAATTAACAAAGATATATATTTTATAAAGTAAATGTTTCAAAATGTCTTAAATGAAATTAAATATCTTCCTGCGTAAAATAAATTCGAGTAGTTTTATTGTTGAAGTGTTCACTGTTATATGCTTTGTGCGTTCAACTGCGGGAATTTCCCGAGCACTTCTTTCATGACTTTTTTTTTTATTTTTTTTTTTTTTTTTAATGCAGCTTTCTTTACTGTACATCGAAACTTCCACTAGTACGGACGTTTGAATTCAGCACTTGAAATAGTAAGCCTTATGTTGTCTTCGAAACTTCGAACAAGAATTTTTATGTTATTGCTGGTGTTGATTCCACAGAATGCTTATTTGAAGAGCAGCAACAAATAACTGAACTAAATTATTGTTGTTGGAAAACCAAATTTTACTGAAGAATACTTGTATTACCATCAAAAGTAGGAAATAATTCGAATAGTTTTACTAATGTATTTACATATTTATTGGTTGTGCCGGCTCCTATGGCCTTAAACCCGTCAAACGTATGAGGTATATAACATTCCTCAGCGTCGTCGAGTTAGCGAGCACACTATTCATGGAAAGTATTCTCCAAAATATAAAATTGCATATTTTGCTTCAAATAGGCTATAAGCATAATTCGTACATTATTTTTTCCTACCATTATCTCAAGCTAAGTTTTTATTTATTTATTTATTATTCATTCAGTGCATTCAGAACTTTAAAAAGGTCTTATGTTGAATATTGTTGTATACCTTAAAGTGAAAGCACATAATTTACCCAAAATCTGATTTTTAAAAAAAAATAAATAAATAAATAATGTGATCACCTTATTTGTACCAATAATATACTAACAAAAACCTCAAATCCCAGGTGGGTTTTTTCGGGTGGGTCCAACCCGAGAAAACCCAGCGGGTTTTTCGGGCTGGGCCCACTTGGGCAAACCCTGGTTATCAGACCTTGAAACTGTATAAAATTTTAAAATTAAAAGAAAACACTTATCATAAGAAAATAAAAGTCGAAAGAAATTCTAATTTTTTAGTGTTTTCCGGTTTCTTGTGTTATGCAATTAACATCGAGATTGAACGAGGGCAAGTTTAATTATTCCACTGCAACGTACCGACCTTGGGTCTCGCCTCGCTCATGCATTGGTCCCAGCGGGCGGTTTTTATTGTTGTTGTTGTGTGGTCAATAAAGGTTATTTTTATAAACTTTTCGACCGTGAAATTGAGAAATTTTGGACATAAAAACACCATGAATTTAATTATTTATTTAGTTTGAGTGGGAACTTTGTAGTTATCACATAACATCGAACTGTGTCTTTATCATGTTCACTCTGATGAAAATGCTTATTCTACTTGGGGGAGGGGGCTACAAGTTTATTCGAGAAATTGGGGCCGCGGTGGCTCAGTGGTAGAGCGTTCACCTCTGGTGCATGGGGTCCCGGGTTCAAACCCTGCTCCCGCCAAGTGAACTTTGTGGTGGACAAACACCGTGTACGTGGGTTTTCTCGAGGTTCTCCCGTTTCCTCCCACTTTCTTCATTCCACCATTTCATTCATTTCTCATAATCACTGTCTCCTTTAGCCTAACCGGCATAACCGTGGGACGTAAAAATCAAAGATTTCATTTATTCGAGAAATTGTACGCGGACACAGGTTCCAGCGTTTTCCAAAATTCAAGTTTTAAGGGGATGGGGTACTTTCTCTTCATCACCTTGAAATCGACGTTGTCTGTTATTGTTCGTGATTGCATCACAAGGAAACAGCTGATGTGTTTCGTGTCACTCTGATTAAGTCTTTCGCTACGAGAGTCGACTTTAGTCGATCTGAGAATTTTTGCCTTCGCTGTGGAAATGGACTTTACTCCATAGTGTCTATTTTTGTTTACACTTCGGTGCAATAGTCGATTTCAGTCTCGCTCATTGCATACGGAATACGTGGTAGTGATAATGCTTTGCATTGTGCTGCCAACTGGTGACGATTTCTTGGAACGTTGCAGTTAAGCACGAATGAATACGAACGCTTTGCGTCATTCTATTGTGGTGTGTTTGCGAGTTTGAAGCTATCTAAGTACAGTAGTAAACAATGCCGGACATAAGACAATCAATGACAGTCAGATAGCTACATAGCCATGTATAGATTTTATGTATTTGAAATATAACGTTTTAGCAACAATGTTACACAATTTTGTATAATTTAGCACTTTGTCAGTGTAAACAATCACAATATATTTTGCTATATGTCATGTGTTATATATAGAGATGCAAAAAAGCCGGCTTTTTTGAATCGATGTTTTTTTTCACATAAAAAGCCGGCTTTTTTGGAAAAAAAAACGAGAATTTTGGAAATTTTGGCTTTTTTCAACTTCATGATTTTTCTATCTAAATAGCTTTCTTATAGTATATTCTATAGTTAGATAAGAATTCCATGACCTGAATGTGATATTTCGCTCTGAAATTCACCATCAAGATGGATGGAGCACATGTTTTACGAATTAAAGCTAACATGAAGAATGTAGTATTTGAGGGTAATTTTAGAGGCTATTTAACTTTATTTTAACTTTTGAGTTATCGACATCTATTTAATTCTCTAGTTTGTCATCCGTGTTTCATTTCTAAGAGCTTTTAGTACTCTAGCTTCTAGCGCAAAAGTTAAACTTGCCCGTTTTTCTATTTATCCGTCAAAGCGTACGTTTTTCAATATATGTCAAACCGTACTTCCACATTTCTGTTATACTGTAGCTGTGAAGTGATTTAGCAATAATTTTCCGGACACAGCCTTGAATACCAATTTATACAAATAATCAGTAGCGGATTTAGAAAAGTACTTTAGGAGGGTTTTTTCTGATTGTTTCGTTTCCTAAAAACTCCTAATTTTATTTGGGAAGTGCTTGAAGTTTATGAGTACAGGCATAACTAATATTTCGTTTCGTTTATATGTTTAGCAATAATCTTCCGGATACAACTTTAAAAATCATTTTATACTGAGAATCAGTGGCGGATTTAGAAAAGTATTTTGGGAAGGGTTTCTTACTAATGTTTAGTTTTTTTAAACATTCGTAATTTTTATTTGACGGGAGCTTAAAATTTATGAGTAAAGGCATAAATAATAGATATTTCGTTTGTTGCAGACATTCCGTAACTTTGGGGAACGGGCTTCAGTCCGAAAGACCGCCCCCCTAACCTTCGCAAAACCGTCACTGCTGGTAATTAGTAATAATAACGATTTAAAAACAATAAAAAAGGAAGTCGCCCAACTCACAGTACACGCACTATTTCTACATTCACAGATGGAATGAAGAAAAGCTTTGACAGAATGGTCGAATGCTGGTTGAATCCCGGACTTCCCGATAGAAGCGCAAAAGCTAATCACTCAGTCATGTTTGTTGTGCAGTTTTTTTTAGCTTAACTTAAATATATTCCGTAGTCTTTTTTTTTGGGGGGGGGGGGGAATTCGTGTAATGATATGTTGAATCCCTCTTGTTAAAAATTCAGAAAACTTGAGGATTGGGTAAACTGTGGTGGTGGTTCTATAAAACTTAACTGTAGAATTTTAAGAATATACAGAACCAAAAGCTCTAGATGTGCAGTCTTTAAGTGTATCATATAAATCTAAGTATTTCTCTTATGTTTTATTTTAATTTTATTTTGTTTCAAAAAGAGGGTATGGAATATTTTGAAGTAAAAATACTACATACTATTTTGCTAGTTATTTGTGTTTTCTTTAAAAAGAAGTGTTTACTTTTAGGGTTGGCTACCAACTTTTTTTTTTATAACTGGTTTAAACCACAAAAATAAAAAGAATGAAAAATGCGAATCATGTAAACTTCATGGTAACGTTTCCAGATATCAAACCACCTGCAATAGTTTTATTTCCCTTTCACCTTTTAATCAATGTGTCCCATGTTCAATTCTCGGTCGAACTACAATCCTTCTTTCATGCGTAACCCAAGTAGCGGTTCGGATGTCAGTTTAAGCGAAAGTCTTCTCCGTGATAACCTCGGTATTTCGTAAGGATGTTAAGCCTAAATATACGAAACAAACCAAATTGTATATTTCTACATGCCGAAATGCGTGTTGTTTTATAAAGAAGCCAATATTGCTTAAATATATTGAAAGAAATTGGCAAAATTTATCGATTGCCTACGTAGCTTCCAACATTAGCTTGGATTGGACTTTCAATGATATCTACGTACCGGTACTAAATTTGTAATTTAATACCTCAGTTTTAGCGTACTGATTATGGTACGTTGACGTTTAAATTTTACATGCAAAGCAATAACAGGATTTTCCCGTTATTGTCTTACATTTCAAGTAATGACGGGATTTTCCCAGTGGCTAGGGCGGGAGATTCTCAACTTAAGAAATTTACTGACCGCACTTCTTTAAGCTTATGGGAGTTCTTCCGGCATAACCCTGCTGTTGCATAATAACATCAAGGCGAAACAAACTTAGGCTATTTCTGTGAATATGTAATATAAATACATAAAACAAAAAATCTAAGTCAAAAAAGCCTGGTTTAAACCAAAAAAGCTTGGTTTAAACCAAAAAAGCCTGGTTTAAACCAAAAAAGCCTGGTTTAAACATCCCCAAAAAACGGGTTTTTGGCATTTTCAAAAACAACCACGGTTCTTGCCAATTCTGCTTACTTTTGTATATAGGAGGTTAAAAAATTCTTATTATATACATTGGTTAATCCTGTGGAATTCATAATGTAAATATGTTGAAGAAAAATTGTTTGAAATATTTTTTCGAAATTCATAGTTTATTTTCGATGTTTTATATTACTATCAGCATCAACCACTAATTAAATGATTTTTTGTGTTATAGAGAAGCGATACAAAGTCTGTTTTATCAATTTAAAGCAGTATTTTGAAAAAAGCCCAAAATTTCCAAAGCAAAAAAGCAAAGCAGAAAAAACCGAGTTTTTTTCCAAAAAAGCCGGTTTTTTTCCGAGCCCTTGCATCTCTAGTTATATATCATTTATTGGAAAATACAGTGACTGAATTTTAAATGTTCGGCCGTTCCGTTTATACAATTTATGTATTTCTAATAGATGATTTGGTGTCTTTAAACCATATTTCATGGAAGTATGAATATTTCATTTTTTGGCGGCTTTATTGCCCCTTTTCCAGGAACCACCCGAAAACTTAATTCCGCAGAGAAAGGGTTAAAGGGCGTATCCTGAAGGGAGTAGGAGGATTCAAAGTTTATGCCGAAGATACTGGTTTTTATGATTACGTTTTGATTGAAAGGCATATCCTAAGGGGAGGGAAGAAAATTCCAGTTGTTTCTGTAAACCTATTCTCCCCGTGCAAATAACGGGCATTTCTGCTAGTGTAAATACATTAAATCATCTAGAATCCCTGATATATTTTTTCTTTTCTTTCTTTTAATTTCCCTAGTTACATACTGTGACACACTGATTTTTTTAAAAGAAAAGTTATAACTAATTACTAAGTATTGTTACGATACTTGTAAAACACATCTTGAGAGGTAACAAAAGAAAGGTTTTATGCGTAGGTTCCGGTCACGATTATTTCAATCGAATAGAAATCCACAATAGATTCCGTTTGGTATAGCCTCGCTGCCGAAAAGAAACGTTAAACGCATATCAATTCAAGCTAGTTAATTAGCAGACAATTTTTCACTAGATATGGCCAATACTTTACTTTATGGATACTCCTATATTGATTTTTTTTTTTTTTCTACAGATACACAATGCAAGTCAGTTACAGCAATTTATTTAGAAACGGAGGCTTAATAAATATGAGTAATCGGGAGGTTCCTGGTTTGAAGGTCTTCCCAGTCACGTTAGGAGAATTTTCGAATGGTGCTTAATTGATTCTCTATCAAAAGAATAATGTTGGTTTTAATAAGAAATTCCAAGAACCATCCATCTTTTCAACATTATTTTTCCTCTGTTTTAATATTCTTCTGTCTTTGAGATTCTTGTCAGCTAATTGCTTCACTTTTCACTCTTTCTCTCTCTCTGTATTCGAATTTTTTCTGACGTGTATCGTTTCAGTCAGCTAATTCATCCTATTTAGATAATCTTATCGTAGTTTCAAGAAATTCTCTTGTCTTCCTCGGCGACTTGGAAATTCCTACTGTAAAACTTACCTCTCATCTTATTATATATATTAATAGATTTTGATATTAATAGCAACAGCCTAAGTCAATTCAAGGCAGTTCTTTGTAATATAATAAGAAATAATTGTAGATGAAAGAACATCAATGATATTGCAACCACATTATAACTATAAGTGTATTATAATATGAATGTGTTATAGCTGCTTAATACATGTAACGGACACTGTAATCGGGTTATGTAGTCTGTTGTATATAGAAATAAATAAATTATAGAATAATATAACATCGTGAGATATTTTCTAGTACTGCTCAGATTAAAATTCCCGCATACATTTAGTAAAATTATTAATTACTATGTATGCTGCACAGGAAACCTATGTGTTATTGTGATTTTAAAAAAATAATAATAAATATCTTAAAAACTGGTACGCTTTCAAAATAGAGATTGTCATTATTAGTAGAATCCTGATGTTTCGTTTCGATTCATGGAATGTTATCGAAGAACTGGTAAGGTAGAGGTAGTGAGGGGAGTAAAATCGGCCTAGATTCGAGTGGAGGTAGTCAAAAAGCATACAGTTCTTAACTAGCCGTCATAGAGATCTCTCATCGATAAGTAGTTAGCGTTGATTTGAGTTGATTTTGAGTTTAACGTCCCTTTCAGCAGCGAGGCTATATGAGACTGGACCTACTGATTAACGTGGAATCCGAACCACGTGAACTCCCACCAGGACTCGAACTCGGATCTCCCACGCCAAAGGCGCGTACGCTACCCGTTTAGCCACGAAGGAACTCTGGCGAAGCGGTTAGCGTACATGCCTTTATCGTAGGGACAGGGTCGATTCTCGGCGGGAGATCATGTGGTTCGGATTCCACGTTAAACTGTAGGTCCACGTCTTATATAACCTCGCTGCTGAATGGGACATTAAACTAAAAATCTAGTCAAATCAAATCAAACTAGCCGTCATGTACTGTTGGGCTATTGTAATGTTCGACGTGTCCGAAATAATATGGTTCTGATATTGTCAGTTTATATTTTGGAAACGTATCGGGTAAGTTTTTAATAGTTAATTTACACTATACTAATGAAAATCCCTACATTTTAAGTATCCTTTTCGTTGTATTAAAAATATGTTCAGGAATAGTATTTGAGCTGTTTGAGTAAACTTATTTGTGTATTTGTTTCGTATTTGTTTAGGATTCGTTACCACCGTTCCCCGTCTCCGGAATGTTAAATAAATCAGGAGGCAAAGTAAGACTGACCTTTAAGTTAGAACAGGACCAGCTGTGGATAGGAACGAAGGAACGAACGGATAAAATTCCTATGAATACAATTAAAAGCGTTGTTAGTGAACCAATTGAAGGACATGAAGAATATCACATTATGGTAAGTATTTTTGGTGAGTCCGAAACAAATAGTTTCTCGGATATTGGAGTAGATATATAGATGTTTATCAATTTAATGGAATAACCTAGAGTTGGAAACACGTCAGATGTATGGGTTGGCAATGGTCAGGCAGTGACCGCAGCGCTGAGTAGTTGGTAGTGATGTTAGGGTAAACTCCGTATACTACGCGAGCAGCAGTAGAACGACAGTGTGCAGTAAACTGAGCAGATGGTGATAGTGTAAAATGGGGGCTTCTATTTTCTAGAGAGGACTGATTGTTGGTTATGTGGTTGGAGCGTGACGAAAGTGGGAAGTGTTGGGTATGTCGCGAGGGACAATGTCCAAAGCGATTACGTGCTACAAAACCACATCGACGAAGAGGTCGGAACAGTAGTTGAAAGGAAACACTCAGTGACTTGTCCCGCCAAGCATTAAAATAGGTTTTCACTTAGGACCATCAAGCGACTGCGATGCAATTGACGGAGGAATTCAAACAGCAGCTCCCAAAGCCTATGTCGACAATCACAGTCTGCCATGAGTTAACATAACATGGAGGTAGAGGGTGGGTTGCACGTACGAAACCGCTAATGAAGAGACCATAGGTCATTTTTGTAGCCTATTATTAGCACGACGCCAGTGATGCGACGGACATACAACATGGACCTGAAGACTGGAAACGTGTGATTTGATCGAATAAGTAAGAGGGGGCACGTGGCTCAGTGGTAGAGCGCTTACCTTTAGTACATTGGGTCCCTGGTTCGATTCCCGGCCAAGTAAGTTTGTGGTGGACAACATTGTGTCTGTGGGTTTCGTCGGAGTACTCCCTTTTCCTCCCACTTTGTCATTCCGCCAATTCTCCCATCATCATTCACTTGCTTTAATTATCGTCTCCCTTAGCCTAACAGACATAATTGTGGGACAAACCGAAATATTTCATTTTGATTTTGATCGAATAAGTCATCGGTCATTGTATTTCAAACAACGAGCCGTGTTTATGAGTAGCACACGTCAAAAGAAGCGTATGATCCGCAGTATCTTCGCCCAACTGTGAAACGTGGCAGCGGCTCTGTGGACTGGAATAGCCTGGTTTCAGCGGACCCTGTGTTAACGCTTATTGGTCACGTCCCTGCTCGTGATTATGTTGCAATTTTAAGGGACCGTGTGCATCCTGTGGACCAAATGTATTCGGCTAATAGCATCATATTCCAGAATGATAATGCGCCCATTTATAGAGCTACAACTATTGTGGCGTGGTTTGAGGAACGTCGGGATAAAATTTAATACTTCCCCTGTCTTGCTTAGTCCCAAGACCTGATTCATCATCTGTGGTCCGTTTTGGAGACACGAATCCAGCGCAACTTTCCGCGTCAATCCTTTCTCATTGAACGGTCAAGCGTTGCACGTGGAATGGTGTAACATTCCACTTGTTACTATTCACGACCTCTGTGACTCCATTCCACATCTCATCAGAGCTGTTTTGAGAGCGAAAGATAGTCCAACACCATATTGTGAGGATCCATACTCTCATGCATTGCAAACCACATATTCTTACTACGAATACGTGTTTTTACTATCATAAAACAAACTAGGAGACGACATCTCCAGAAAGAAACGAAGAGGATTTGGAAAACTACGAAAAAGGCCGACTTCCCCTTCATGGATCCTCCCTCCAGGAATATACCTATAAAAGACGACGACGAGGCGAGAAAACTATAAGTTCAAATCTGATCACTCACCTATCAAAACCTTCTCCCGAGACCACTATGGGCAACGGAGATTCCTTCTAATAGCAACTCCTGGGGCTGCCATAAGCTACGGAGTTTCTTTTTAAAACCTGACTCCCAAGGCTGCTATGAGCTACGGAGTAATCCTGATCCCTGTCCGAGACCGCCGTGGGCTAGGACAGTTATCCTATTTCGAGGTCACGTTGTGTGCCGAAGAAGCTTCAAACTTACTGCACACTGAAAACATTTTAGAAAAAAGACTTATAAGAACTTTGTAAAATTTTTATGAGCCAATCCTTTTTAATAAAAGGTGAAGGGTAAGACAACGTTTTACATTATTTAAAGACTCTACCAAAGAGAACATTACAATGTTAATCTGGTAAGTTGCAGCTTTTTTAGGTGTCTCCATTACATCGATAAGTATCTGTATATAGAAAGTATTAAAGGCTAATTTTTGATCTAATTATGTTCATAAACACTTATGTACACCTTTATGTACAACTTTGGGAAGAGCAAGAGTAGATGTTACCCTGAAATTCTGATGTCAAAGTATGGAACACACATTCTCTTTTAAAAGTAAAGCGATGGTGACATAAGCCGTAAAATTCTCGCAGTAGAGAATTCCCATCAATTTTATCTCCGTATGACTCCTTCCAAAATATTCTTTATTTTTATATGGGAAAATACAAACAGGGGACATGCGAGATATAATATAATGTACTTGCACATTAAGGTTTAAGTAAGGCATGTGAGATATAATATAATAAACTCATATAATTTTGGTTAAAACCAGGAACATCTTGCACACCTGAGCAGACATTGTGTCCCATATGATTTTTTTTTCTTACTTATAATATTATTTGCTTATCGTTTTACGGTGATAGTGATGGCCATTTAACGTTGTCAAAACAATTGGGCGAAATCTTCGTATCTGTACAAAAGGGTATTGGGCTTATATCCAATTAATGTTATCACTTTTCTGTTCCACCATACAGAAGCCAGAGGATTGTGTTGGAGCTAGTGAAATACCGCCAAAACTGAAGGCAAACGTCCTTTCCACGCACAAATTTTCCTACAGCCGAATGGTGAGACAGTGTGGTGAAAACTAAAGATACCATGTCCAGGTGAACATACTCATTCAGAAGCATTAGGGGTCCGTTCGAGGTTACCAGCATAAGTGTCGGCAGAAGTTGGCAATCTACTGGCAAGCCAGGAGAAATCCTCTACGTTCTACCACTAGCGTGATATAGGCCCGAGATTAAATCAAGCTCACTCCACTGTCAGCTACAACCTTCACGGGTTCACAACTTCTGAGGTGAACATAAGACAAACTGCCTGTAAAAAAAGACATTTGGAAGAGGGAGTTAAAATGTATAGAGATTTGAACATGAACGGGTTTTCCAAGGAACGGACACAATTCGAACGCTAAGTAGGGTTGAAAAGGAACATGAAAATTTCGTATACGCATATAATATTACCTTGGGAAAAATGTGCATCAAAATCAAACTCGGGCACCTGATACTTTATATAAATAAGTTTAATAGCATTTCTTAATTTTAAACATATATACAACAGGATGTGAAACACAGAAAATAATAATCACTACTATACAGATTTAATTTTCACGACACTTCCGAAATAGTATACTCGTTTACAATGTAATAGTAGACGCTCGCTTTAATACGTATTGTTTCTTCAAAAGCCGGCTGCCCAATGCGTATTCCAGTTCATGCGCATAGGCCAGTGTGCTGCGCTGAGTCTTGAACGCAGAGTATCGTCATTTCATTTTTGTATCTCAGCTACCTCAACTGTTAACAAATTTTATTCTTGCATCATCTCCAAGGAGGATATTACAGTTCGACAACTCTCAGCAGGCTGCCTTAGAGATTCACTGCTGGAAGTATCCTACGGTCTTAGAGATAACCAAGAAAAATGCATTATTGTATTATATGAATAAAGAAATCAGAAAACCTTTCCATTGTACAGTAGATTGTCCCAAGAAAGGAATGTTCAAAATAACGTAAAATAAAACTATTACAAATGAAAGTCAGCTGCCAAATTGGATGAGGCGTACATTTATCTCACATAGATTGGTAACACTTGGGTGGTTTCGTACCGTGACACCTCTGACAAGGGACATAACAAGTTTTGTTAGTAGAGTGAAGAGAAAGGTTCTCGAGGGAATCATGATTGTCACATGATATGGTTATGAGGGGGGGGGGGGGGTAGAGGTAGGTACGGTTGACAAAAACGTGAGGGTAAATGCTGCTTATTTCCAGCAATGTATCGTGAGTCCAATCTATCTGAAAAAATCGTTCGTTGGTAAAGAGCGAACAATAATCATATGGAAAAGCATCGACCTCCGATTTTATGAAGTAGAAGGCGAGAGTTAGTGTTATTTCCTTTCATGACATTTCTATTAAAAGCCCTCACGCTTCACAACTGATTTAGACAGTTAAAACGGCGTCTGAAACATCGCCCTCACTACCTGTGGAAGACCTACAGCCAGGATAAAATAAACGTAGTTTTCTTCAGTGGAAATTGTGATGTTGGAGGGGAACACGGTGGCTCAGTGAACCACGTGTACATGAGGTCCTTGGTTCGCTCTCCGCCCAAATAAGTTTGTGGTAGACAGCATCGTGTCGTGAGTTTTCTCGGGTTAATTCCGTTTCCTCCCACCAATAATATCATCATTATTGCCTTAATCACCTGTCTTCTTAACTTAAGGCCGCGCCTCCATTGCTTCCCAATGCGAATGCGAACTGCGAATTCATGTGCCTCTACTAGATCCGAAGTTTTGCGAATGCGAATCAAGTTGCAATGTGAAGCAATGGAGGCTTCAAAGCTTCAATGTGAAATATTTTTGCTTGAAAATTCGTACCTTAAAGTCTTGAGAGCACGAAGAAGACGAATATGGATAAATGACATATTTTTTTATCAAGACATGAGTAGGGAGAATTTAACTTATTGCCTCAGCTAGAGCAACAAGAAGAAAAGTTTTTCGAGTATTTTATAATTATACCTGGAACATTCTATTACATACTTCACAAAGAAAAATATAGGATTTATCATTCATTTAATAATTTTCAATTGCCAAAAAATCCGGTTGAATGAAAGCTATAATAACTGTTCTTACTTGAAAATATTTAACTGTTATTCTTACACAAGGAAGCAAGTTCTAGCATGTTGTTTGACCATAAGAAAAGCTGGTTTGCATATTCTCAAGAAGCGACGAAGTAAATTAATGTTCTCCCTTTTTTCTCCAAGCTAGAAAATAACGTTAAACACAGTAAATCTCATATAACCTTAACCTTATCCATATTAATAATAGAAACCTAAATGTTCCAAGCATTCAGGCCAATATAAAGTAAGCTTAATGTTAACGAAATATATAACTACGACCCATTTTCTTTGTTACTAGTATTTTAAGATAATCTATCCACTCACCTCACAGTTGCACTGCACCGAGCTCCCGGCTTAGAGCACACAGGTAGATAGCTACGTGACGTAATCACGAGCGCCACGAAAGCTTGCGCCTCATAGTTGGGTAAAAATAAGGTTGAACCGCAAGCAAATTGCAACAGACAGTCTGATAGTTGTTTCTTACTAAAAAAAAAAAGTGACAAAAACGATGAAATAAAGTTTACCTACGCCACTGTTGTCATAAAGCCTCCATATTGGAAAATGGCCTCTACAATGGCAATTAAGGGTTTTCACAAAGTATGTGCATTTTCTGACCATCACATGTGATTCAAATGAGAAATTTTACGTCATAATGATTGTAAAGATAGTAGAAGTCATACAGAGATGGACTAAGGGCTGGTCACCTCGGGCGACTGCACAAGGCGCCGCCATACGGAAAGATGCCAAAAAAGTCATTTTGCTCAGGTGAAAATTTTACATTGGTCTGCTCCTGATGTCATGTGTTACTAATTGCAGCCAATGATAAGTTCACAACGAGCAAAATGCTAGGTTTTAACTCCTCCTATTGTTTCCTTTATTGTGGTTCAAGATTTCTGGTTGACCTTTTCCATAAAAGGGGATTTTCCTGTTCTTATTCCGAAGTACAACGTTATCAACTGTGTGCGGCAGAAACAAATAGATCTGTCCACTATGATTTGACTTAAGGAAGTTTCATTCAGTATGCAGCTGACAATGTAGACCATAAGATCCAAATTATAGATGGGTACGAGACATTTCACGGAGTCGGCATAATTGCGATGACCACTCCAGAAGTTCAGATTAGAACCAAAGTGCCTTGTCATATATCAATCAAAGGTATTCAGGAAATAGTTCGAATTAATATCAAAGATTACCCAGTACTGGCAAGTGGATTCCAACATCTGACATACTGTCCAATTAAGGAAAATCATTTACCGACACTCATGCTTTAGAGCGTCCTGTTCCCATATGGCATGGTACATGCCAAATCCTTCCGAAAGGAGATCATCCTGGGAAGTCATCTGTAACTGTCCTTCCTATGATGGACTTGGATCCGTCAAATGAGTCTTGCATATACTCTACCTTGATGTTCGTTTATGATCACAACCGGAAGAATAATGTCATTCCAATATGATATTAGATAAGTCCCTCTTCCATAAAGCTCTTGCAATTATAGCAAATGAAAAGGGAGACAGCTCATTAAAGAAATGGTTATACGTCTGGGTGGACTTTATCTGTTGATGAGCTTCCTGGGATCCATCATGTATATCATAAGAGGGTCTGGACTGAAAGAGATTTTAGAACTTATTTATGACAGCAGTGTTGTGAAGCATAACTTTCTGGAAAAGCAGTGGCAAGGGCAATAAGTGGACATCTTATAATATTCCAATCTTTGTTCACAATACTTTTCAGAAAAGTCATTGACTGTGAAAATGATCCAGCTGCCACTGTTGCAAAATCGGTACTTTCAGATATGTTAGAACTGAAGGATTTTAGATGCAACAGAGGCAGTGGAAAACTTAAATACAGAAGGTTTCATTTTTTATTTAAAAGAATACAGGACAGCCTCATTATGGCTTCAGTATATCAAAATGGTTGATTATGTTCGAAAATTCATAAAGGTTGAACGTACTGGATACTGGTTGATGTATTTATCAGTTGTGAAGGACGTTTCCATTCTTGGCAGAAAGTGGATATAGAGAATACACTACAAGTTGTAGGTTGTTTCTACAGTACATGCTGGAGTTAGAACATTCATCTCCTGATCTGTACCGGAATTTCTGTGAAAGGTATCATGTTGTCCGAAGAATTGATCATTTCTGGGGCGGACTGTCAATTGACTTAGTAATTGAGCAGGTGCTGATAAAAAGTGTGAAAGGACAAGAAGGCTTGACTCATGGACGAGGTATGACAGAACAACAGAGAGCTCTGTAGGTTTTGTCACACCCTCTCTTCGCTCAAATGAATGAATCTATAAAGTTCACAAACACGAATCATAATAGTGAGTTGCATGTGATAGAATGCGCAAACAAGCAAAAGAAGGATCAAGCAGATGTTCAGAAAGTAGTGCATTTCTTGTTTCCCTTGAATGTATTTGACAAAGAAAAATTTTTGAGAAATATTGTTAGTGGTAGCTGCGGACAGTTGTGTCAATTTTGAACAAGCAGAAGAGATAGGAAATATTATTTTGAATGAGATTATAGGACTTTCAGTTTTTGAAAGTAAGGAGGTTTGTACCATGGGTGTTAAGCGTAGTTTACATAAAAGAGATGATGCTCTTCATATTGACCACCAACTTTTGTTTCAACGCCTGTTGCTATGTGCGCAGTCTAACAATTTCGATTTGCAGGAACTGATGACATATGAATTGTGCACTTTTCCAGCATCACTTTTTGACAAGGAAGGCCTTATACGTGAGACACCCAAATCCCAACTGGCGCATCTTTTACGGAAATATTCACATTGTGAATCCCTCCCTGATGGCAAAATGCATTACCTTCTTAACGGTGGTTTACTTTTACATCGCATTCCCTGGATATGAGAGACATTGTTCAGCTATGTGATTAATAGCTACGCCATGTATAAGAAATACAAGAATGTCAATTGTTGTTTTTGATGGCTAAATCGTGAGGAACTGAACACAAAGTCCCAAACCCATGAACGTCGACTAAGAGCCGTAGTTGGACCTCCTGTAGCATTTTCACCAGAAAGAAACAAAAATTGTGTTTAAAAAAGTGTTCCTAGCTAATATTTAGAATAAACAAAAACTTCTTCAGCACCTTGCAGAAAGATTAAGGTGTATCGGGTGTGATATCATTCATGCACAGGGTGATGTTGATGTGACGATGGTGAAAACAGCAATTGCACTAGCAGAAAAGATGACTACAGTTGTAATTGGTGATTGTACTGATTTGCTTGTTTTGCTTATTCATTATGCTGTGAACATGCCTTGCAAAATTTGTGTGTGTTCAGATGCTAAAAGGAACCCAGAGGAATTTTTTGTCTGTGATATAAAATGCGTTAGAGAACAATCGGATGAAAACATTGTAACAAATATATCGTTTGCCAGTCACTTCTTGGTTGACACAACTTCAAGGCTGATTTCAGTTGGTAAAGGTGAAGTGGTTACATTGCTAAAAGATGAAGACTTCAGGAAACTTGCTTCTGTATTTTTGAATTCCACTAGTTCAGAAGAAGTAATCACAGCTGGTGTGACAGCAATAACCATGATATAGTAAGTTTGGGTGATTCCGGACAGTCGCTGAATTCGGACATCCGAAGCTTACGATAAAACTGTTCTTCGCATGTGTAATGTCGAGACTTGTGATGCTTATTTGAAGCACCGTACCTTCCTATAGTTCAGTGCTGAGTAGGAAGTGGAAAGAATGTTACCGTATACGTAGTTTCGACGGTGGGGGAAAGAAGAAGAAACAGAAAAGTTCATGCACGTTTTTTGACCTGATGTAACTTTTTAGTGGAATATGTTAAGGTTTTACACAGAAATGGTTATCAGCAAATGGTTAAGTAAGATATATAACGAAGCGAAGACCCTACTTTACTCGTTGCATATTGGAGGAATTCTATTACTTTGCGAATGCCTGCTCAACACGTGCACAAGTTTACAGCTCAAAACGGGCGAACTCGGACGTTTAGGGAAGGGTGAATTCAGATACGTTTATTATGTTAAGCTGAATCCGGACAATGTGATTAATGAACTAAGAGGATTCAGAACACACTCTTCTCTCGCTTTTCACGTTTATGAGTGTGAAATAGTACGTGAGGTCTATTGCTTATATCTAGCGTCTATTTATTTTTGCCATAAATGGACTTCGAGGAATCACCAGAAAAAGCTATAAAATTATCTTAGGATCTACAAACACAACTAAATTACAAAATGCTAATCACAAGGTGCTCAAAACTTCTACACCACTGAATGGCTACATCATCTGGTATATTCCCATTTGATCCGCAACAAGTTCGGGAACATGAATTTTTTTAGTCTAATGAACATGATCTGTGCCAGTAGCTGGAAACAATTCCTCTTCTGTGTCATCAGACTCACCCTCAAACACGTCTCAATCGCCTTCAGAGTCCTCAGTTAAGCAGTTCATATCTTTTCCTGCTGTTGCTTCTTCCAAACCCATATCCCAAAGGTCAGGTGTTGCTAAAAGATTAATGTTCCAAACTGTCTCCTCAAACACAATCGAAGGTATGGATGAAAACAACTGTGGATTTTGTGGAAAGAATTCTTATACACCATCAAGCAAATACGGTTCCTGTATGTCCTATACTGTGTATAAGACTTGGTTTCATGAAAGATGTGTGGGAGGTGATAAGGAAGTGTATTTTATTTGTAGACGATGTGTCTGAATTATGACTAGTGCTTCACGAAACTGGCAGACGTCATTAACGCAAAAAATAATAAAATAAAATAAAAATAAATAAATAAATAAATGCTAGTTCAGTGCACACGTATTACACATTTTACTAATAATCTAGTTGTTACTAGCAAAGAATAGTAGTACAATGTAGTTCTAATGGAAACAAATGTGAGTACTATGTTTAATGATTAAACACTATAGTAGTAGTTACACTACTGTGCGTTTAGCTTACAGTTTCAACAGTAATTAGTATAGAAATTGCTATGATAGTAATTTGTATGTATTTGTCATGTATTTGTATTTATATTCTGTACTGATCATGTTAGAATGTTAGTGTAGCAAGATAGTAAGCTAAAATATACTTATCATGTATATATATCTTCCTTCAAAGTTCAGTGTCCGGAATCGCCAACCTACTGTCCGGATTCACCCTTCCAAATTTGCAAATCAAAGATTTTGTCAACTTTCAGAAAATTATTTTTTATTTCTTAACATGCCATTCCAGGAAAACTATTTCAGTTGTACATGCATACCAATATATCATTAAATAATATGACGAAGTATTGGATATTTTCGTTTAAGCGGGGTAGTAGTAAAAGAAAGAAACATCAGAACTGTCCGAATTCACCCAAACTTACCCTATATGAAAAAAAACAGAAAGTTTGAATGATGTTCGCTTTCTAATTTTCACTCAGAAAGTAACAAATTATTAACTCAAGTGAAACCAGAGCCTTTACCACCACCTCGTCATGCATGTGTCTTGCACTGTAAAAGAGTGTATCATCAGGTGCAGTCTTGGCTAGGAAGTAACCTAAACCCACTGCAGTGGGGATGACAAATAAAAGATAAATTGCAGGTTCCAGTGAAAACATCTCAACCTCCAGTGCCTCCTTCTTCTATTCATTAAATGAAGCTGTGCAACTCTGCAATATAGTTGCAAGAATCGGGGACTGTATTGAACTACAGCGTGCACGAACTGTCGTGGTGACAGTTGTTTTAACTCTGACTATTCCCATTTAGTAGTAAGTGATAATGATTGAGAACTGATTTTCCCATTTAAAATGCACTCTGAAAGTGAAATAGTGCTACTATAGTGCACTAAAATTGTTCATTTCGAATTAATAGACAATTTTACTTTCAATATTTCATTTACGCATCCAGTACTATTATTTTCTTTACAATTGTATTGTAACTGGGAAAGTGTATCTTCATCTCATTGTTCTCTCTGTGAATTCTGATTGTCACTGTTATCATATTATATTGTGTAGCTATATTTTATGTATGCTAAATGTGTATTCTTATGCTCAAAATGAAGATTCATGTAATAATGATAATGCGATCTGGGCAGAGTTCAGGTTTGTAACTTTTCATATCCATTCTGAACAGTCATTGATTCCAATGTAATTTATGTCTGGAGGGTAATCCATAAGGAACTTAAAAATATATATATTACACTGGTAAACAAGAAAAAGTTCAATTTCACATATGAAATAAACACTTCTGCAATTTACTTTTGACGAAATATTCAAAGGCATGTTACCCCCATAAACAAATCACAACAAAAGCCTGACACAGATTGTACGATCAAAAATTAAATAATATTGCTGAATTTCAGTTTCTACTAATTCAGAAACTATTAAAATAATTTTTGAATATTATATTTAAAAATAGTTTTCTATTTTAATTACAAAATTCATTCCAGCAACTTAAGCTCATAAGCTGATGTAACAATGGTGTATGTTCCAGCCTATGATTTCCCTACATAGATCTCAGTTATCTTACAATTGGCTGCAATTTGTATAATTTAATTACCTTAACAACAACTAAGAAGAAAAACACCTTCACAGGTCATGTGTTGCTCAGAAAATGCGCAAACTTTCGGAAAACTGCTAAATTCCACCATGGCGACCATTCTCCAATATGGCGGCCTTATGACAATAGTGGCTTTGTAAACTTTATTCAGTCGTTTTTATCACTTTTTTTTTCAATAAGAAACAACTGTCAGACTTTCTGTTGCAATTTGTTTGCGGTTCAGTCAAAATTTGACTTATTTTTATCCGACTATCAATCCACTCTTCAAAGCTACCTGCGAGCAGTGCTGCCAACTCTGTGTAAGATTAACCAGTTTCGCGGTAAGCCGGAGTTTCATATCACAATCTTCCAAGTTACAATATTTATATTTTTATTATGAAACTTGAGTGGGTTACACACTCCAAGTTCCTTGCTTACATCTGCCCATAATTAGTTCATATGTCGTTTGCGGATGAGCTTGGTTCTACAATGGAACTTTATCAAAAACACAATTTATTAAAGCATCAACATCTATTTCCATCTTTATTTTAAATTTTATTTATTTATTTATTTTATCTCCACACCTCGCAATGTCGTCTGCTTTCACGCAAAACAAACCTTCTTTTCTCACGTAGCGCTCAATTCCTCTGCAGACGACTCTTCATTCGCACGAATTCGGACGAACAATCGCAGCATGTTCGGATCGTTCGCATTCTCATCTTTTCGTCGGTTTCCGCAATTCGCAGGTCGGAACTATTCGAGGCACTCCAATTTATTTACACGTGCTGGAAAATTCGGAAGCAATGGAGGTGGGCCTAAAGAGCATAATCGTGGGACGTTAAATACAAAGATTTCATTTCATTTTCATGTAATGTTGGACGATAGTCCATAATACCAGTGGTCCGTAGAACAACCTGTAGTGTTCACAGGGTAGGTCGACTTCCAAAATCGAGCAGATACAAACTGGACAACTTTCGATAGTTTCGTTGGGCACAAATACGAAAATTTCGTCCAATCATTTTGACAAACGTTAAGTGACAATCACCATCATGTAAAAAGATTAAGAAAAATATAAAAAGTCATATGAGGTACAGTGACTGCGCAGGGGTAGAACCCTCACCTCTGGTGCAAAGGGGTCTCTGGTTCTATCCCAGGCTATATGAATGAACTCCACTTATGCTACAAATTTCCATTCAAAGTCAAGTCTGGTAGCCGCGCTATCACCAACTGATCCTGAAAGATAAATAAATAAATTAGCTATTTAACGTTAATATTTATTTGATTCTCTAGTGCTTGTAGGGATCTTACTGTAAGCATATAATTTTAATATCGAGAATTCGAACGCTGGTTAGCGGGGTATTAAAAGAAAGAAAGAAAAAGAGGTCACGAAAGGAAATCAGTGAATAGAGAAGGAAGCATCTGTACTGTGTTGCCAGTTCTTTTATCTTCTTCTGCACTCTCCGCATTAAGCTGAGTTTATAACAGCCGACTGTTATGTATGGATAAAAATCTGAATCTTTACTACTGATCATAATCATCTTGGGTTAACACAGCCTTCCATTCTTTCCTATCCTGAGCCTGACTTCGTTCGCTATATCTTGTATTATGTGGTCCGTATATTTCAATTGTGGCTTCCTTTCTGATTCCCTTCATAGCCAATAGGGTATGGGGTACCTCCATTGTCTTATAATACAGCCAATCATTGTATCTCTTCCTTTCGACAGTCTATAATACAGGATGGACATAAAGTCTCTCTCTAATAATTAACATTAATAACAAGAAAACTAAGAATGATAAAAGCATGCGGCTTTTTTTTTTTTTTTTTACCTGATTTAGAGAATTTCCGCATGTACTTCATTAGTTGCCCTCAAGACATCCATGCGATATTCAGTTTCTGTCCATGTTTTACTCAACCTTTTCAGCTGTGTCTATTGCGACCCTTATCCTGTTTTAAGTGTTGCAATATTATGAACAGATGTTGCGTAAACCCTGTCTTTAACATAACCCCACAGGAAGAGGTCAAGGGGGAGGTTACGTCTGGGAATTGTGGAGGCCATGGTATTGGGCCGTCTCCCCATCCATCGATCAGGAAAAGTTGAATCGAGAAATGAACGAATATCAGTACTCTAGTGTAGAGATCCCCGTCATACCATTGCTTTATGCTCTTAACATCTGGTGCCTGTTGTCCATACTCTCCTGAATGTTCATTGTACTGTAACGGGAGATTTTGTTTCATGATACCACAACACACACAACTTCGCTTTCTGCGGTGCTGACGCCTTTTTTTTTTAAACAAATGACTGTCTCGCTGCAGTCAGCTGCACTGGATAGCAGCACAGGCTGTGGCAAACTCTTGTAGTATTATGCAAGTGATGTTTTCAGACTACATGCTCTCGTCATTTCTTTGTTTTCTCGTTATTAATGCTTGTTATCATGGTGAGACTTTATGTCCACCCTCTGTGTAACTGCCACAACCATGCACCAAGGCTAAGGTGTAACATTAATTCTTCCGTTACATTCCCTGGTTCCAAATATATTGAATATGTATAAAGTACACGAGATTACAATGAATCACACAACACAGTTATGCACTTTTGTATATATATTTTTCAACATATACCGTATTTGTCACATTAAAATAATATACATCCAATTCTAACAATATGGTTCTTCGTTCTATCTTTTTCTAGTTACCTTAACAACAAGATAAACAAGTTGTCATAGCAACGAAAACAAGAAATATATCGATATAATACATAATATTTTAAATTATTTCCTTGTATATTTTCTTCTTCTTCTTCTTCTTAACCGCTTGTGCTCTTTTAAATAGCACTTTTGCCCGTAAATAGAAACAATACTTAGAAGTACATACAAAATATACATTATCGTTGTAAAGGGAGACGGTAATTATGATAATGGTTGTTGAGAGTGTGAAAGCCCACCCGGGACTGTAGCGCTGAAGAGTAAGTGAGGTAGTAAAATATCGAGGTTAGTGATGGAGATTATACAGGGTGTTTCAAAATATCGGGATTTTAAAGCTTTATAGTATTTAATAGCAGAATACCCACTCTTCGCACGGGGAGAATACATTTCATTTTGGACATAAAAGGAGTGAATTTGGACTTAAACAGCATCGGCAGTGTCACAGTTAGTCTCATCGACCCCAAAAACTATACATTCGACACTATATCGATCATGTTTAGATATCTCCCCGTCCCCCGAGTTGCGAGGCTGAATTTGAATTTAAACGGCATCGGAAGTGTCACTGTTCATCTTAGCGACCCTGAAAACTATGCATTCAACACTAATATCTGTCATTTTCGATCATTTTTAAATATCTCCCCTTCCTTTAAGTTTGCATCGTCAAAGTGAAATAATAATTTAAAAAAGAAAACCGAGGCCCGAACCTCATCTATGTTGAAAATTTGATCGAAATCGATCGGGTGGTTCAAGGTATGAAGCCACAGACATAGTCACTTTTATTTATATGTGTATATAGATTACAATTATAAATAATACGTTTAATGAAAGAGCAACTCAAACAGTTTTTTTGCGACAAGTGTTCAATGTGAGTACTATTCGTCACATGGAACACATCGAGTCGATAGGTGAGTTCTCCCCAAAGCTTGATCGGTGTGTGTTGTAACAACTGCTTCAGTCCTCTTTCTTAAATTCCTCGATCTCCTTAAAATTCTTCATACAGACACACTGGAATTGCTAATTAACGACTAGCACACCGAATTGATTTCTTGGGCTACGCGTGAAAGACTCTTTCACTCACTCAACACGTTTCTTGGTCCGTCCCGTACGCTTCCCTTTGCACAAACAGTCGGTGTTTTTCAAAGTGATGATATGATCTACGAATGTTACTATCACTTGGTGGCTTGCAATTGAACTTAATACAGAAGCACGTTGCACTGTAACTATAGATTCAGTCTTTGCAAAATGTAATAACACAAGAAGCTTTCTGCTTACAAGTCGCCATCTTTGCTACTAGCGCTTTCTAACGGCAGACGGAGGAAACAGTGCATGCGCATACGTGCGTACAAAACTATTTGAGTTGTAATATTTTCCATAAGTAGAAGCTTTGCTTTGTATATACTTAAACACAAACAAACTATTTGCTGAGCAAAACAATATATTCACATAATAAAGTACATAAGTGTTACAGTTACGCCAACTAACACTTTGGCTTCATCAGACACTATGAGATACAAGAGAAATGTACAGTCTTATATACAAACAACAGCTGAGACATCTTGCTTCTGATTGGCTCCTGGCAGCAGCCAATCCCCTTCAAGTATTCTGATTTGTATATTCCTATACTGATTCTTTCTATCTTGTAAATTACACACAAACAAAACAAGAGTGACGATCTTAGCACAACTAATCTAAACTGACAGTTAATTAATATAAATAATTATATAAATATACACAAATACACACAAATAAATAATATAATTATTTATGTTAATTGTCAGTTTAGATTAGTTGTGCTAAGATCGTCACTCTTGTTTTGTTTGTGTATAAGACTGTTGTTTGTGTATAAGACTGTACATTTCTCTTGTATCTCATAGTGTCTGATGAAGCCAAAGTGTTAGTTGGCGAAACTGTAACACGTATGTACTTTATTATATGAATATATTGTTTTGCTCAGCAAATAGTTTGTATTTGAGTTGCTCTTCCATTTGAGGTATTATTTATAAGTTAATTGTAATAAATACTACAGAGCCTTAAAACCCCTACATGATTAACTAGATAAGTAATTATTGAGAAATGGATTCATTATAGGTGTGTAAGTTTGAAATATAATTTACTCCTATTCTTAATACTTTTTTTTTAATTACAGGGTATCCAGTTAGGGCCCACGGAAGCGTCACGATACTGGGTTTACTGGGTTCCTGCTCAATATGTTGATGCTATCAAAGATGCAATTCTAGGGAAATGGCAATACTTTTGACATCACCCGTTGTACAGAGTGCTGCGTCTGAAGTCGTATGTCAGTCAAATGACATCATCAAACTTGAAACATACAAGCGAATTGTCAGTTAGTAATTCCTGTGAATCAAATCGAGTTTTCGTTTGAGTGCTTTACAGGGAAGAAGATATCTGTGAATATATAAATATTATTATTATTATCTTGGTCATATTGACCACAGTTAGTATTTACAATAAAATATATTAATAATTTAAGAACGAAAAAAAAATTGAAAAGTCGATTTGCGAGCAAGAATTTAAATTAATACAAACTCTGATGCGAAACAAATTATGAAGAACCAAAATGATAATGTTGATAACAGTGTGAGCTTAAGGTGTTGGTGCTGTCAGAATGGCGGACTTTTTTATATGGTTAATAATGAAGCCGTATTTCTGAGAAACGTTAGGGAGGATAATGTAATATTGGAGTAACATGTTATTTTTTTAATATGCTGTTTGATTAAAGAAAATTATACTGCGTTAAGCTGAGCTTCTTTACGAGTTTTCTAAAGACTTTATTTTGTTTGTATTTTTTTCTCTCCAAGCAGATGATACGCCAATCATGTTTTTTTTTATTTTAAAAAAAATAATGTAAAGAAACTGTAATGGTGTTATTACTGTTTGTAATTTATTTGTTACCACAAGAATGAAAAAAATAAGGGAAAAATCTGAGTGTGGTTGTTTTTTAATAATATATTTAATTACTGTGAAATTTTAAAAAATGCTGTTTTTTGCCTGTATAGATTAGCATTGTGTGTGTTATAGATCTATTTGTGGAACGAAAAATATGGCTTGATATAATAAGTTTAAAAAAAAAAAAGAAAAAAAGCATTTCTTGAATAATAGTTGGTTGTTTGCCAGGCCAAGTATTTGCGAGGGTCATTTCAGAAGTTCTGCATACTTAAAGATATTATGGAAGTAAATAATTTATTATACAAAATACCTTTACAGGCCTTCAATATAATCTCCATTCTTGTTTTTGACAGCTTCCCAATGTTTTGGTAAATTCTGTATTCCGGATAAGGCACCTTCATTGTTGAGCTGTCTGGTCACTCGGGTCACCTCACTGGAAGCTTCGTCAATTGTATCGAAACGTTTTTTTCGGGTGTGGAGAGTCGGAACTTTTCCATTGTGACGACTGAGACTTCAGTTCTGGTTCAAAATCGCGTATCCAGGTTTCATCAACTGCAACAATCCTTCGTAGAAACTGATCTCCTATAATCGGTAACGCTGAAGTAATTCTTCTGCGATTTTTTGCGACATGCTTTTTGCTTTTCACTCAGATCATGTGGAACCTATCTGGCAGCGATTTTTCTCTTTCCCTAATGATTCTGTAAACTGAAGTGACAGATACTCTGGCCTCATATGCAACTTCCTGACACGTGTTTCGTCGATCCTCTCTCAAAATGTTTCACAATAATCTCTGAGGTGTAGTGTGTAGCAGTTAATGGTCGTGCACTTCTTGGGTTGTCCGCAGTGCTTACACGACCTTCACGGAAACAAACTGACCCCCATGATACAGTGCTACGATCCACTACACTATTTCCATAAACCTCTTGCAAAGCATTATAAATTTCAGTTGGATTCTTTCCATGTAGAGTTTCGATTTTTGATGTAGGAACGCTGGTCACTGTGTGTAATCTGACATGAGTTTGGTTCACCTTCCATTTTAACACTGAATTCCTCACAACACAGCCACGCAAACAAGCAAACACAGACACAACTGTCAAGTCCAAACTCTGACTTACAAACTGATATAAAATTAAACTTGATCACACCACTCAAACGGTCGCGCATGCGCTGTGTGTAAAACTTTTGAAATGACCCTCGTAGAATTAACAGCAAAGAAAGAAAATAATGATTTGTTGAATTGTTCCATTTTAATGCTAGTCATGAATGTTTAAAAAAAAAAAAAGGAAAATTTTTCGTCGTTATAAATGGAGCAATATCATGTATGAACTTTTCCATCCTTATTACTTTTACATTGTTTGAAAGATGATTTTTTTTTTTTCTTTTTTATCTTCACAAATGTGATACTGACTGAAAGCCGTCTTTACTCATAAATGCTTTCGTTTTCACATCTCAGTTGTCTGCTTTCCCTCTCTCTCTTTTTTTGTAGTTAAAATAGTAATTTTTTATAATGTTCTGTATTTTTCGAGACAAGAGTTTCAACAAATTAAGAGAGCTCTGTTTTTTTTTTTTTTTTTTTTTTTTTTTTTTTTTTTTTTTTTTTTATCTGGTATGAGCTTATTTTCATTGTAATAACGTTGTAGTATTTATATACGTAGATACGCAGATACTTATATGTGGTATGATCTTTATATTTCTCATTACATGTCTGTTGTTTGGCTGTTTTGAAAAGTCAGTTTTTATTTTTCTCCTCCTCCCCCCTTAATTTTTTTTTCTTGTGGAATATGATGTTCTGTTAGGGTAAAGACATACCGAAGATACCTCGCGGTCGAGGTTTAAGTCACGGTCGCTACCTCGATGTCGGTGTGGATGGATCAAGGGCGCACATAACGAAGAGGCCGCATCCTCACTGTAAGTTCTCAGTTTGAGGAGAAACACTACAATCAATTACCCGCTTCGCTGGGTTAAACTAAGAAAAAAAATGGTAATATTTTCCGTTAGTCAGTCACTTTTTACTGTTATTCAAGCGCGCTATGGTCTCAGTCATTTTTATGTTTTGTTCCCCATAAAAATCACTGCGAAAACAGATTTTGAAATTGAAAGGACCAAACAGTTTATAAATAGGGATGGACGCAAGACGAGACATGAGAAATACCGAAGTCTCGTCTCTTGTTTCACAAAAATATTTGAGTCTCATCTCTTGTGCATCTCTATCAATAAATCAAGGAGTTTTACCTTTTAACAATTTTCTGTGAAGAAATGTCCTCTTTCAGCACTCAGGCGAGAAATCATTTCCGAGTAAAATAATAAACAGGTATGTCTTCAGGTTTTGAGCTGGAGGGGGGGTATTAGCTTCACTAAATGAAGTTTCGTCATTGCAATTTCATTATTCGACGTTGCCTTCCTATGGATGCGTGCCTGTCTTTACAGGTATTTCTGTACTTTATATCAGTATTGAATTTAGAAGAAATTCTTTTATTAAGCTCGGAATTTGGGAGGGGGGGGGGGCGTGAAGTTTTTAATCATAGATAGGATAAACACTAGCTTCTTTTTCCTTTGGAAATTCCGGAATTTAGGGACTTAAGCCCGAAAGCCCCCTCCGTGTAACCACCACTGATTATTAATATTAAACTACAGTATAATTCTCAAATAAATATGAGTAACTTACCTGATATTCCTATTTGAGTTGCTATTTTCTTTCATTCTCTGTTTAAAACGTGCCTATTATGTTGTTTGTGCCTTTTATCCCATATTGCTGGAACATTTCTCATTAGTTCTACTACTATTTGAATCCATGTGTTTGTGCCATTATCGAGGTAGCGACCGTGACTTAAACCTCGATCTCGACCGCAAGGTATCTTCGGTATATCATTACCCTTAGAGTTAATATTAAGGAGCAGAAGACCGTGCTTTTCCATAAAATACTCAAACAGTGAAATCTGTACATAACAAACTCTCATATGATACCGTATTTTCTTTCTGTTGTTTACTGTTTTTCGTTTAAGTGCTGTAATTGTAAGTTGGCCTAAAATTAGGTTGTTAACTTTCGTGGAAAGAAGTGCAAAATTAAGAATGAATTCTTCAAATGAACGGATCCTTCGAGAATTAGAATCAGGACCGGCCCTAGGCAATTTGCCGCCCTGTGCAATGGCATTATTTGCTCTTCCCCCAGAAAGAACAAATCTTAAAAGCCACATTTTTAAAGTACATCACTCCATCATAAACAACGAAAGGGAAGGAAAGTACACTCGCACCCGTTTGGAAAAGTGGGAAAGGAATGTACAGAATAGTTATACACTATTTTGGTTTTGCATCGGGATTCCTTCTCTCAAGAGTAGAGCGTGCTGAACAGGAAAGACCTCATACAAACGTTTATTGGTAGATCTATAGAGAAAGAAAACGAAATTAATATACAATGCAAATATTTATTATTCATAATATATTTTAAACTTCCACTTCACGTAACAGTAGGTATTATAAATTGAAGAGTGCAGACTTAAGCCTGATTCACCCACGTCCTTAATATAGAAAACGATGTAAAATTAAGATTGTTAGTTGCAAGGTGTGTTCTTAGGCCTTCTCCGGTGAAATTGATAAAATGAGTTTGAGTAACAGTTCAGTTTGGTAATAAAATTCTGCTATTATGTTTGTAAGAATATAAGTCTATGTAAAGTGTAATTAAGCGATATTTTTTTTTTTTCACCGGAAGAAAAGATACTTAAAAATTTATATATGTTAAATTTTAAACTTTCTTCCTTTGTACAGCTACAAATATCAACTCAGCACGCTCAATATGTACTAAAGCCTGCCACTGCTCCAGGGCACGTTTCAAGGAAGCAGTGTTAAGATATCGCTCACAGAAAACTTTTTTGTCCAATTTAAAATTACACCCCACGGAGTTAAGGTCAGTGCTTCTGGTTAGGTATTTGACGTGTGTTAAACATAATACATGTTTTCAGAGTCATGATTGAGTTGGCTTTGGTTCGTATCAGGGTTGGCTGATTTAAACCAAATAATAATAATAAACGAAAAATGCTTTAAATAGTGTGAACTACATGGTGACGTTTACACATATCAAACCATCTGCATTAGTTTTATCTCATTTTCCCTTTCAATCAAGGCGTCCCGTGTTCAATTCTCGGTCGAACCACAACCCTTCGTTCAAGTGTAAATCAAGTAGCGGTTCGGATGTCACTTTAAGCGAAAAAGTCGTCTCCTTGATAACCTCGGTATTACATAAGGATGTTAAGCCTAAACATACGAAAGGAAGCCAAGTTGTATATTTCTGCTTGCCTGAATGCCTTTGTTTTATAAAGAAGCCAAGGTTGCTTAAATATATTGATAGAAATTGACAAAATTTATTGACTGTCTACGTAGCTTCCAACATTAGCTTGGATTGGACTTTGTTTTAATTTTATTGAATGATATCAACATATTAAATTTGTAATTTAATAGCTCAGTTTTAGCGTACTGGTTGCGATACGTTGACCGTAAAATTTTAATGCAAAGCAATAACTGGATTTTCCAGTTATTGTTTTGCATTTAAAACAATAGCAGGATTTTCCCGGTAGCTAAGCTGGAGTTTCCCAATCTAAGAAATGCACTGACCGGACCACCCAACTTTATAATGAAACGGAACAGTCGAGATTTTCGAATAAGCGAATATACTATTGGTGTTTGAGTGAGGTAGATGAAACTTCCATTCTGCTTTTCCAAGTCTAAAAGAACAGTTTCTCTCGGATGTAAGCCGAGAAGCGGTTTGGATTCCGCTTACACTTATGTGACTCCTTCCAGCATAACCCCGTAGTTGAATAACAACACCAAGGCAAAACAAACTTATTTCTGTCCATATGTAATATAAATACAAAGAGCAAATTATTTAAACCAAAAAACGTAAAAAAAAAAAAAAAAATGTTTTTTGCCAACCCTGGTAGATAATGAATATTACAATGCGATTTCTAAATATTATTATGTATACAACTGCACTACCTGTGGATATCAGAGTAATACAGCATTAATACAAGGGCAAAATCTTACCAGAATTTATGATTGCTCGTCGTAGAGATAGCGTCAGTTTCAAGTAGTGGATTCTTCACATAATTCAAGATGTGTGTTTGTATTTCCTAAAAAATTAACTGTTTAATCATCTTTTAAAATTAACCGAAGAAAACGCTTGTGAATATCAAGTACATTCAACAAGTTCATTTTGGTCTGCACAGAGTTGAAAATTTAAACTACTATTTCCAATATGTTGTCTGCACTCCAGGTGCACTGTTATTTAGTTTGATTGTACAGGGTGCGGCACGTAAAACCGGCCCGTAAAGTGAACACACAAAATGAAATGTAATGTATTGAATATGACTACTCACCTTCACAGCAGGTGCTGAAAGTGTCCTCCGCCCACTTCAATACACACGTGAGCACGATTGAGGAGATTCATATATACCCTTGTCAGTTCTTGTGTTGTAATGCTATTGGTGACATCCTGGATCCTGGTCTTGAGTTCTTCAATTGTGTGTGGATTTGTTTCATATACTCTTCCCTTTAACAGTCCCCATAAGTAAAAGTCACACGTGTACAAGTCTGGTGACCGAGGAGGCCACAAGCCTTTGCTGATTGTCCTCTCTGGTGTAAACATCTCATGCACAAGGGACAATGATGCAGCTGATGTGTGGCATGTTGCACCGTCCTGCTGAAAGTAACATAACTGACGCTCCTCTTCGGTCAAGTGTGTATAAAACTCCTCCAGGATTCCCATATACACGTCACTGTTCACTATCGTCTCAAAGAATATGGGCCCAATAACGCGTGTGGCGGAAATGGCACACCAAACACCAATCTTCTCATCATGCAAGGGTACCTGGTGGATTGCGTGTAGATTTTCTGTCGACCAATACCAGTTGTTTTGGGAATTTACGTACCCAGACAGGTGGAACCACGCCTCGTCACTCATGATGAGCATTAGTGGATCCAAGAGACCACTGGCAACATTGCTCAACAGCCATGAACAGAAATGCACCCTCTTCTGCAGGTCAGGCTCCTTCAGTTCTTGCACAACACTTATCCGGTACGGTTTTAACTTCAGTCCCCTTAAAACACGTCTGCAACTTCTCTCACTCGCATGAACCTGTTGACTCAATCTCCTGGTTGACTTTCGAGGACTTCTTGTCATTATCTCCTTCACCTGCATCTTTAATTCAGGTGTGCAGACAGATGGTCGTCTGTTCCTGGGAGCATTTTGAACCGATCCTGTACGCCGCCATTTTTCAATCAATTCCTGAATGGTGCTTTTTGCTGGCACAGAACGTCGTGGAAATTTCTCCCGAAACAAATTCTTTGTTTCACAAAAGATCCAGTGAGAATGAACCCTTCGACAATGGCAACACGCTCGGGTATCGAATACGGCATTATCTCACACTGACACTCACCCGGCTTAACACAACGAGGCCTTTTTCTCAACTGGTTTCGACAAGTTTCACTGGCTGCGGCTGCACGTGACTGCTGCAGGTCACGTAAGTCGATCCGACCTCGACACGCCATCTCTTGGTAGGAAGGTAGATTATTTAAGTGTTGCCAAAAACACAATATACCAGAATATTACGACGGGCCGGTTTTACGTGCCGCACCCTGTAGTATTAAAGCTTATTGTCATTGAAAGAAGGCCAGCATGGTTAGAATTCAAACGTACGTAACTTTCCTGTATTAGATTGTGCAAACTAATCAGAAAATTCCTGACTCAGTTCACCTTATTTACTTAATCAAGCTATCTTGCAAAACCAATCAAGGTTTTACATATTAGAAATCAACTACATAACCTACAATCTATCACCCCATAAAGGGTTCATATGTTCATTAGAGGATTTAACAGCGCTTCAAAGACTCCTGTATCGATGTGTCTCTTGAATACCTTAAGCATGTTTGTATTGTTCCGGTTTATACAATGCTCAGAAAATTTTCTCATGGAAAATATGTATGATATATGTACGTCACTTGTCACTTAAACTGTTCATAAAAAGACTTTCTTCAGTGTAGATGTAGAAGAGAGACTCATGCGCAGTCGTGATTTTTTTTTTTTTTTTTCACACCCGTAGAAAACGTCAGTCGCTGGCAGTCGGCCAACGAGTGAAGACGTGTAATGAGCGGTCGTCGAATTTCAGGTTTTTGTAAAATGCCAGAAAAACTTGAGCAGCGATATTGCATCAAATTTTGCCAAAAGTTGGAGATACATAAGCGGAAACCATTCACTCGGATTGGTACATTCAATTTTGAACGAGAATTTGGCGTGAGGAGAGTGTTCGCGAAAATTGATTCAAGCTTTTATCACCAAACGACATTCCTGTGTGTCGTCAGGGTCCCTACTCACCTGACATGGCTCCGTGACACTTTGGTTATTTTCCAGGCTGAAAATCGGCTGAAAGGGACCCAATTTAGTCGAGAGAAGACATGATGCGGAATGGGACGGCACGGTTGCCCACCATTCTAAAAACTGCGTTCCAGAAAGGTTTTCAACAATGGCGGTAGCGATGGAAGAAGTATGTGCGTTATCAAGGAAAACCTAATGCAGGCACTACTTACATACATCAACAGTCAGCTCATCCGCCAATGTACAAGGCCAATATTTGGAAGAACTTCTTTCGTAGAGCATTATTAATTTGTGACCGTAAAAAAGATCTCAATGAAGAAATACAGTTTTTATATAAAATAGGACAAGAAAACGGTTATAAGCTGTGTATTTTTACAAAAATTAACCAAACACGTAAATCGCTGCAAGTCCCCAAAACAATAACTTCCAAAGAAGCAAAACTTGGATTGAAATTCCTTATTTTCCACAACTTTGAACAAAAATTCAACGTATTCTTGCAAAGCATAACATATCTGCGTCAAGTATTCCCCCCAAAAGTTTACAATAAAACATCTCACTGGATTTAAAAGCTATTTTGTCGATCCATTAAATAAGGCAGGTATTTACCGCGTCCATTGCAAATGTGATTCCTTATACATTGGCCAAACTAAACGTAATATTAATACGCGTGTGAAGGAACATGTTAGACATGTCGGGTTTGGCGCGTCATCTAAAACAACATTCACATAATATAAAACAGATTAGGGTAATAGGTTCAGCACAAAATAAATAAATAAAATTTTAAAAAACAGAAAATTAAAGAATCGTTCTTTATTCATAAATACAAACCTGCATTGAACCTTGATACTGGCAACATTGATCGAGCTTGGGTACCTACCTTTGAAGCATACTTTGGATCTGGCAATAGTGGCCTAACATAGTTACCGCGTTCTTTTTTATTCAGTTCATTCTTTTTTCACTCTGCTCTATTCATCTCAGGATCTTTTTTGTACGTTATTTTTATATAATGGTATGTATTCCTGGTTTTACTCCTTTTATCTCCTTTCCGTTTTAATCCTTTTTACCTTGCCACTGAGGAAGGAACCAGCTGAGAGTTCCGAAACGTCAAAATCTTGAATTTTTTTTAGGGGTGGATTCATTGGTAAGAAGCCAATTTTTTGTTAATTTTGAATATCCCCTCTCGCGCCCATGCAAATATAATACTTTGAAGGGGATTTGTGTTTCGGATTTCCAAATCAATAAATGGATTTTTGCCAATCAAAGGTTCGACACTTTTTGAACACGACTCGCATGTTCACTTATATTTATCCGAGTGGAGATAAAAGCACCTAACTGTAAATTGACTGTTTGTTACTGCTAGTTCTTTTATGCGTTAATGCAGTGCTTACCTTTTTTGATTGACAATACACTGATACTCTACACCCATGACATCGCGATGCATTTGTTTCATTTTCTTATTAATATAAATTATAATATTGGAAGTTTCTATGAAGTAGTGACTATTTACTTGTAGTACTGAGCCTTGTTGCTGCCACTGGAGGCGCTGACTTACAGTGTGTCTCTGAATTGATTTTTAAGGATGGTTTAAAGGGACAAGTTTTGCCGATAGATGTCACTACAGTCTTCGTATATATCTCATGTATTTTTTATCTTCCACGAAAATTCACGATTTCTTTTACAGATTTCATTCTAGAGACTCCAAATTTTTAGAGAAGGAACTTCATAACCTATCGAAGGCAACAATCCGTGCCGATTTTTTATTTAGAATTTTCTTCATTCTTGAAACAGTTATATTGTTAAAGGTTTGGATGTCCATTTCAATAATCAAGCCATTTCAACAATGAAGAAAATTTTAAATAAAAAATCGGCACGGATTCTTGCCTTCGATATGTTATGAAGATTCTTCTGTAAAAATTTGGAGTTTCTAGGTTGAAATTTGTAAGAGAAATAATGATTTTTCGTGAAAGGTAAAAAAATACATGAGGGGGATACGAAGACTGTAGTGACATCTATCGTCAAAACTTGTCCTTTTAAACCATCCTTAAACAAAGTAATAAATGCTTCATGACTAAATTTTAAAATTTTGCAATACACCATGTGGGACTGCGCGACACCGGTTCGGAATCAATGCATTAACGTCATATGAGGAGTCTTAGAAGGAAGCCACTTTGATAAACATGTAAATATTACTAGCGAAATCTCTCAGCGTTATGTAGGAGCGCAGCTAGCGACGGCTATTCGCCTAACTCTGAGCTGTTACGAACGTGATTCGAGTTGCTTTTATACTAAGGATTGCTATAAACTCAGGTTAAAAAGTTTGTGTAATATACTAATTATTGTACACAGCTTTCCGAAGCTGTAAGCTACTTTATTTCCTTAGCGTGTAGCGATAAAATCTAAAACTTTTATCGATTCGGCTTCCTTCAAGAACCGCCAGTGCTCCTCTTAAGTCCACTAAAAACAGTTGGGGCAAAGAGACTTGTCAAAAGCAGAAAAAGTCTTACGACATATGCTACATACTTGTATAGATGATTTATTATTTGCTTTTATCTCGTATTATTAATCATAATGGGAGCTCCTTCGTGGCTAAGCGGTTAGCGTACGCGACTTTGGTGTGGAAGACCCGGGTTCGATTTCCGGCGGGAGCTCATGTAGTTCGGATTCCACATTAATCAGTAGGTCCACGTCTAATATAGCCTCGCTGCTGAACGGGGCGTTAAACTCAAAATCCATCCATCCATTAATCATAATGGAAAACAATCAAAAGCGGAGAAAATAATATACAAAGACTAAAGTATGGCTGTGCGAAGAGGGAACGTAGCAGCGATGCTCGGAACGCTTCCTCCGGGAAAAGCATTGAACGAAATCCTTGTGTAATCACCCTCCTCTCACCAAACTCAACACAATTGCTGCTAGATTATATATAAAATGAGTTGGTGCTACTTTTTTTTTTTATTTTTTTAATTGGGATTATGGTATTTTACAAACATTAACGATGAGAACACCAAATCATCATTTTATAATCCCTTGATATGCATCAGTAGCAGTTTAAACTTTATTCCTGGGACAAAATAGTAAATTAGTGTTTGAGATAAATAAATTGTAAATGAGAAAGAAGCAAGTGTAATGTGAAAGAATTTGTAAATTTTTAAATAATAATAAAAACAATATTTTAAATTTAATATTTAGTGCGTTTTGTCAGAAGTGTCGCGAACTTAGGTATAAGCGGCCAGACTTCTTTTTATTCAGAATGAAGGGCTAAAAGTGAAGGAGAAGCGGGGCGACGCCGTCCCCTCACCTCCAAAAAACATGTACGTCGTCCGCCCAGTTCCTAAAAAATTACAATGGGCAAAGATAGGCAGGGAGACGGCGTGACGTCATACCGCTACCAACCGACCCTCTACCTTATCAGATCCACTTTTGCCCTTGTACTAAACATGCTACATATTAAAATTTGAATCAAAATACAGATACACTGTGAAATGCGGGTGAAAAAAAGAAAATAATGGTAACAAATTAAACTCCACAATCTGTACTATTTATTATTATTCTATATAAGGGGAAACTTTTATACTAATAAGGTGATGGGAAAGTCCGAACTCCCGTGTACCATCTTTTAGCTCTACCTTAGAAGACAGAATCTTTACAATATATACTACATCCAGTGGCGTATTTACGATTTTGTTTCGGGAGGGGCTTTGCTAACTTTAGGGGGGGCTTTGCCTGGAAATGTGAAAATTCTGCAAGATATTTCTTTTACTTTACTATACTAAGTAAGATTTCGGGGGGGGCTTAAGCCCGGAAGCCACCCCCCTAAATACGCCACTGACTACATCTCACTGCTGGTGGTGGCATTCCGGCGCTGACATCGTAATGATACCAAGGACTGCTGCAACTCTGCCACTGCAGGGAAACTTGACCACATGAGTTGATGTTTCTTACCACGATGCTGATATACAAAGTTGATAAAAAATATGAAAGCGAATGCAACATGGTTCCCGGAATTTATTATAATGCATATCTTTCGGATCGACATTTTCTCAATTGCATAATGCGGACGCCAAACAGCTGAGGATCCATATAGACAAGGCTTCGAATCTTACCGCAAGAATATTTCTGCATTTCTGTCAGGAAATGGAACGCGAATTAAAAATTTGTGTCATTCCGTTTCAAGATAATCCTATGAATGCCAGTCCAATGGATATCTGGGGTTTTGACCTATTGATAAAACGTCTCCAACATCAGCGTCCACTTCTTTTTATTATTATTATTATTATTATTATTATTATTATTATTATTATTATTATTATTATTATTATTATTATTATTATAAAGCTTGCAAAGAGTGAGGCCGAATACCCTTGTCCGGGCAGAGCCAGATTTAGGTGTTATGAGGCCCTATGCTATTGAACGTAATGAGAACCCTTACTATGTCCAGCTGTTCTTTGTCTACGACAAATTGTCTGCACTACAGTCTTCAGCTGTATGCTACATGGGCCATGTGAAATCAATCCATATACAACATAGAACCCTATATAGAGAGAAACGAGCAAACTAGTGATATTTTAGAAGGCTACAAGAGAAGCCCAATTACTTATAACAGCTTACATAATACAAAACACTGTTGCTGTAAGGCTAATTTTAATTGATTTTATCTTATATTTTCGAAATGTATATCCAGTTTTCTTTTCTTTAAATTTTTTTGGGGCCCTCAACATAGAGAGGCCCTAAGCTATAGCTTGTTTAGCTTATACGTAAATCCGCACTGTGTGCTTTGCTGGAGTTTGGTCTAATGGAAAATTAATGTCAGGTGATAGAATCCAATAGAACGCCATCGGTGGTGGAGCGAGGTTTCTCGTAAGGTGACAGCGTCAAAATCAGTCCTATATATACCAAATAACCTTTTCTGTTACAGCTCGTACAGAAGGCTGTTTCATCCTTATGGTAGCAATTTGCAGTCGCCACCAGAGGCGCTAGTTTCGCGTCAGCAACGTGACGCACGCAGTACGGAGTAGCCAGACACTTGTGTACAAGCCGTGCAGAGGAAAGACGTGTGTGAGCAAAATGCCGCCGAAAATCGACCCTTTCGGGGAGGGCTACATCGTAGCACTTTCTGATATAGGCTACAGCTATAGCCGAATAAGAACACAGTGCAGGAAGAAAGGTTTCACACTGTCTGATAAGGGAATTAATGCAGCCATCCATCACAATGCAAACCCATTGAAAAACCATTGCCATGCGTCGTCAAAAGGGACAAAAGGAGCAACCGGCTCCATAACGCAGTCAAAACGTCATTGCCAAGGTCTTCCGGTTTGTGACCCAGGAGAATCCACCCACCCAACGTGACATAGCGAGGCGTGTTGGACAGTCAACTGCAACTGTACACCGAATCAAACGCGACAATTTGGGACTAAGTGCACACAAGCGGCGGGTTCATGTTCTGAAGCCAACGCACATCGCAGAACGGCAGGTGACATGCAAAAGGCTGTATGAAGGTTACCTGGCAGGTGATAAATGGCGTTATGTGATCACCTTAGATGAAGCATGGGTCTATTTGACAGGGTCCCAGCAGATGCGTGCAATTTACTACCGCCGCAGTGATGGAACCGATCATGCAAAGTGGGTTCGCTCCTGCAAGGAGAATTTTCCTAAGGGATTTATTGTAGTGACAGGTTTCTGTGCAAAAGGAAAGCTTCCGATACACCGGGTGTCATCAAATGTCAAGGTGAATCCGGCGTATTATATCGAGCATGTACTGGAACCCATCTATCGCCAACATGCCCCGGCTTTGTATGGCAATGACACTGACAGAGTGTTCATCCACCAGGACAAGGCCAGCAGCCATACTGCCAAACGAACGGTGGCCTACATGACACGTATGGAACAGGAGACAGGTGTAAAGGCTATCCCATTTCAAGACATCCCCGTCAAGTCACCAGATGCATCCCCTATGGACTTCTGTGCTTTCGGCCTCGTCAAACGGAACATCAATAAGCGTCGTCCGACCACATTTGGTGGCCTTTGGAAAGTGTGCAAGGAGGAGTGAGCGAAATCGGATCAGGCAGTGCTCAATAGAGGTCTTCTTCAGTGGAAACTACGATGTCGTGCAATTGTTCACCAACGGGGCTCTCACATCGAACATGATCGCTGGTGGAAACGGGGTTTTACGCCCTAGGGCACGGGTCTGTACTTCACTACCATAAGCTGAAACAGCCTTCTGTATCTCTAGATTTGTCATAATAAAGGATTAGAAATGAATAAATTGCCAAACCAAATTTTATTTCCTTTCAATAAACATATCGACCGAAAATCACAAGTTTTATTTTAGTTATTTCATTAAATTGTTCCAATAATCAGGTTACATGTGTTTTTAAGCTAAAGTTCTTCAAAATTACCGCAACAGAGCCAATGCTCAAATTGCAGTTTGTACTCAAAATTTTATTTTAAAGAAAACCTCTATGCACAATATACCGGATTTAAAATATACAAACTCAAATCCAGTTGTTTTTTTTTTTTTTTTTTTTTTCATAATCCAATGTTAATACAGAGGTTTCTTCACTTAATCTACAATTTATTTCACAAAACAGTCTTTATCTGTGTATATTACATGGAAGAAGTAACTAGAAGCTCCCAATGTACCGTATTCTCTTCTTTTTTGAAGAAGGAACATTCATGTATTCTTTTTACATAAATATATATATTTGGTGCATATACCGGTAACGTTGCGTATTTAATTATATGTACAGTAAAATTTTACCCATTATTATCAACATGTTAAGTCTTTGAACGTCAGTCACACATATTGCTGAGGAAGATCATAAGATGGTATTTTATATAAATATACATTATTATAACAATGACAAAAAGATGTATTGCAACAATAAAAGCTACCCACAATTGTTTTCTTTTATCTAGCTGCCCTGTCGAACTGTATTATCGAGGAATTTGTTGAACTCTTTCGCCAAAAAGACATTGCCAAATATAATTCAAGTTCAACAACAGTTACATTAATTTTATGAGAAACCACTTCCTGTAGTTTCGTAACATTCATTTGCCACATACTATGAGCAAATAGTAAGGTTCGGGAATGAGCAAAACAGGTAATACTAGCAATTCTAGATAAAATATGTTAAATTTGCTTAAAACTGTATGTTGTCCCATAGGATTTCTGTAAAATAGGAAAACGTTACACGGGTTGTTTCGTGCGCACATCGTGTCTTGTCTATTGCTTGCATTAATATGTCAAGTACTTGTTACTGGTGCACAGTTTCTATTTTCAAGGAAAATCAATGAGAAATATTTACGTCAATCTCTTGTTTACGTAAGTGTGTGCTTATTAGGACTCTGATTATAACCTCGAAAATTAGAACATATTACTGTATTTAATATAACCTACTTAGGAGCATAGGTGGCGCCACAGTGGGTGCAGCTACACCCACATTAACTTCGATTTTCAGATTACCTACAATAATCCTTTTTATTATGTATATTTATTGTTTGCTAAGTTTGGATATATTTGAGTGACTTTTTAAGTCTCTCACTTGCTATCGTACCGTTTTTTTTTGTTTTTTTTTAGTTATTATTATTATTTGAGTAAAACTTAAGGATTAATTTGGAGACCTTAAGGCTCAATAGTGCAGAGCGTTCTGGCAACAATGTTAGGATGTGCTGTACCATCCTAGTCTGCACCCACATTACCGAAATCCTGGCGCCGCCTATGCTTAGCAGTACTTTCAGGAACGATGAATTACAAATCATAAACATTACTTTAAATTCGTAATGATGTATGTAAAAGAAAAATGGTTGTCCTTGATTTTGGAATTGAATTTAACAATAACTTTTCACCAATAAATTTACAATAAAATAACCCGGTTTGGCTGGGCTTATATATACACACAATTTACTACTTTTAGTATTGTATAGTAGAAGTATTGTATTAACAAAATTACACTGCTATGAAGATTTAATTTTATTTACAGCTGACCAGAAAAACTGTAAAAATCAGACACATTTTTATCACCATTATAAAACGTTCTAGTTTTATTTCACATATTAAATGACAAAACCCAGTGACAACTATGTTCTTTCAACATCATCTGATTTTGGCACACACGAGTTCTTCATATAGCATATGTAGCACAAATATGTTTTACTCTGGGTAAATGTAATATATTATAACCCATCTTTATTAACAATTTTTTTATTTAATTTTACAAAGAGTTTTAAGATAACTTTACATGGGCTATTTTGATTATTTTTTTTACATCACAGGTACACTTAATATCGTCTATACATATATTAGATTATTAAATATAAAATTTACACACAAATAAATGCAACAAATAAAATTATATGAAAAAAAAATCCTGCACACAATAAATTACTACATGTATATATTATTTATATTGATAAGACTATTACCATAAAAGTATGTGTGAACGATCATAGGAATAAATATAGATATATACATATGCATACACATGTTTTTAAAAACTGCAGTGATATTACAGTATTTATATAACTCTCCACTTAAACTACGGAACAACTGACTAGGTAACACATAATAACATTAAGTAACAATTGTCTGTTTTTTATCTTCTTTCTTCTATTCTCCTGCTGTTTGCTTTGGTGTAATTAATATTCGTACCTAATCTACAAACTAAACAAGGAATCGATTGCACAAAAAACAAAAGAAAGAAAGCGAACACAGTATAAAGAGTGATGTAGAAGGACACATTTTGTATAGCACATATGCTAACATTATTTTGGTGTACTGTACAATAATAAAACTACACATCATTTTTTGGCATTATTCCTTAATGCTTACGTTAGCACTAACATTCAGGAAATATATGGAAGGAAGGGTGGACTAAAACATGTTAATCAAATCAGCCAGTAATTGTGACATGGATGTTACGCAATTGTGGTAACATTGAACAAATGCTATTTATTGCAAATAGTTATGAATATGGCCATAGTATGACATTTAAATTTTACTTTTGATCCTTAGTACGTGATTTTTACGATTTTCCGCCGTTTCTAACATAAATAACGCACTTATCACGAAGCTTACCAAACACACTAATTCCAGTATACAGCTTTCTAAAGGTGTCAAGCACAGCTTGATTTATTATTATTATTATTATTATTAGTAGTAGTATTATTATTATTATTATTATATTTGTAATAGTGAATTGTCTGTGAAGAATGTTATAATATAGTGAATCGTCTTTGAAAGGAGTGTAGGAGGACAACAGTTTGTGGCGTTTTGGCATGAGTCGACAGTTTATGGGCAGGAGTTGGAGAATACAAGTATCCATATTACAAGAATTGCAAGTAAAAGCAAAGACAATAATATTTTTTAGCATGAATATAACAAATATTATCTATGAAGTAATTTTGAAGTGTTGTGTGCATATACCAGTGTCTGTACCAGTAAATAAAGAGTAGCCTAGTTTTGAGAAGTAAGTCTTTCTAAATAAATAACAATAATAGCAGTAATTGTAGTGGCGACAAGAATGGGATCTAGAACATGGCAGGACCTACTTTTTTTTTTTTTTTTTTTTTTTTTTTTTTTTTTTTTTTTTTTTTTTTTTTAAAGCTTTTGCGGTTGAAGACCAAGAAATAAGTGATTATTTGGACAAGTTTGATCAGTTTTGTATTTCAATGGAGTTACCAGACGCAAAGGCAGTACCTACGTTGATCACGTCTATCGGTGCAAAAACGCCACAGACTATTCGCCTCTTACACTCTTCACAGACTATTCACTATACTGTAACCTTCTTCACAGACTATTCACTATTACATTCTTATTATTTCTTTTAACTGATGTGATACTTCAAGAGCCGCTATTGACCCAACGTTTTAAATACAGCAACATTTTTGAGGTTTTTATCTACCATTTTCAAATATCAACTAGTTTTACATTTTTAAAGGCAGTTTCAGTAATTTGTATCCGGTATGTTTTGGAATGAGGAGCGGATTAGGCGTATCCGTTCCTCAATTTGGTCTGGTTACGAAAATGCGAACTTGAGCACCGATTTCGTAGGAAAAAAATCCAGTTCCATCCATCCATTTAGCACATCGAAAAATTCCAGGTCTAGTGTACTATCAATCGAATCAATTCAAGTTTTTAAATAACTCAATAATTCTTTGCAGAAAGAAGATATAGTATAAAGTACCAGCTGACTGATGTATTTATTTTAATGGCATATTTTCGAACATTTCTCGCGAGACATGCTAGCACATATACTGCTATAAATGCATCACGTTATGTTAAACTAACTTAAGAATTTAACATAAACTTTATAATAAGTATTTATTTGCCTATTTCATGAAGTATTTTCCTGCTACTATTGTAAAGATTAATATGTACAATAGCCAATAATGAATGTTTCCACTCTCCATGCATGTTCTTTTGTCAAGACTTTGTAGCCGATTGAGTTTAACTTTCTTTGACGCAAGGGTACTTTAATTATCTATTTTATTAAAAAATAAATTAATCTCTTACCAATTAAGTTGATGAAACTCGTATTAAAGTGTGTATTCGGTATCCCATTGGCTCCATTCTTCTCTCTTAAAGGGAATATGTGGCTGATAAACAAAAAATTTCTTAAATATCATTTTAAATATAAATTACATAAATGAATTATAAATTAATAGAGAGTCGTAAAAAAAATGTTGAACAGCATGATACAATGATGCAATCACTATAAGCAATACCGTGCTAAGAAAAACAGAATTTATCATAAGTAACGAGATCATAGTTGCCAGACCATACTCACTAAGGAATTGTTCCTAATGTGCCAAAATTACGGTTTGCATTTTGTGAGAAATAGCAATGGTATACCAACATTTTTCACAAAATACAAACTGCCACACAGAAAAAAAGAAAAAGTCTGGCAATTATGCTATTTTGTGTATTTATGTGTGTTGTTCAATAATTTTTTGACGCCTTTTTATTAACTTAAATTTACCAATCACACATTCAATGATATCCATTCTACTAAGAGTTTAATCGATAGAATTGGTATTTGTCTTCTTATATATAATTAATTCTCTGCGCCATAACAGATTCAACAAATTAATCCTTTTGTTTTGAAGATATTGATGAACGAACATCCACAGAAATACGTGAATATGCTTATAGTCTGTTAAGACATGATCATACTTTACCATCATAACCTGTTTCTAACTATTCTTGTATTGATGTTTGACCTTCGATGAAAACTTCTTTAGATATTAAAAACAATACAATATTACAAATATTTTTTTTCTTTCTTGCCCATTTAGTAACACACTAACTGCCATGTTAGCAATAAATAAATAAATAAATCTTCTAGTGGGTAACGGTGGTTTCTGAACTTTGAAAACAAAACGATATTTCTACTTCAGTGAAAAAAAAGAAAAAAAAAACGAAGGAAAGAAAAAATATTGCTGTATGTCGATTAGTTATCCAACAGCAGGGTTTTGCTCGAGGACAGCTATTATATTACACAGGCGCAAAATTTCACAGTCAGACGCTCTCGCCAATCCAAAATGATGGTCGCCAGTATCTCTCACGTACAAATTATGAGAAGTCCCCCCCCCCCTCTCTCTCTCTCCCGGCCTTTCGTTTGACAAAGAAAGATATTACATCAGGGCATAAAATTTCAAAACCAGACAATTAGAATCAGGATAATGAATTTTGAATTGGACAATTCGTATACATGTTAAAAAATATCTTACCTTAAGACTTCATATTTCTGTAACACTATCTCTGCACTGAAGTATCAGTTGTCGATTGCAATTTTCGGATCAAAGTCCTTAAGTAAAGGGCCATTGATGGAAATTGTCAGCAGATTTGATTGAGGGTGAGAAAGGAGGGGCGAATTACAACGTTGTGAGACCACTTTCCATGTCCGTTGTGAAGACTTCACATTCCGTGTTTTCTCTCACTGCAACAATTATTTTCGTGCGAAACAGAAACTGCGCATCCCTGTGAGTTTAGGCAGAAACCATTCCTACTGAATATTGGTCGCCAGCTCTAAATTTCTAGTCTCCAATGACGACCTGGCGACCGAAATTTTGCTCCCTGGCGTAAAGACACGTAATTCCTAAAGTAAAGACACGTGTAAATTATACTTTGTTCACGAAGCCTCGGCCTTAAAACTAGACTGAGATAAATTCAATTCATATGACAGTTAATGTGTTAACATTTCTTCATTCAATTATTATTTCTTACATTTTTCCAAGTCGTGCTCACTCTTCTACAGCACAATAAACACATGAACTGTATATTTTACAAAATCGTACTATGCGCAACCAAGATACATTTTCTTACACCTGACAATTAACGAACTCCATTGTGTCACATCAGTACTTTTCTTTTTTTTAAGAATTACTTATCTGTGATTTCAAGTTTCTCATATATGTATTATAAAACTCGAAAACTTGGTGTTTGTTCGAGTTCATCACGAATTAACCGCAATGCTACTACACAATGCTTTTCACTTATTTTCTTTAATACAAAACTGAATGGAAACAATATTTTTACTTTATAGTGGTATCAAATGTTATGAACAACTCAAAAAAATTATATGATTTGGTATAGTGCACGCTCGTACTTTAATTTGATTACATTTTTTGATAAAAATATATCGTATAAATATGATCATGTTTAGCATACTAATGATACAATATATATATAAAATACATAAAATTTAAGATATAAGATTATACAAGGTTTTTACAGAACAGGTATTTATAAAAGGTATGTATCTGGTTATTGTACGAAGATAGATAAAAAAAAATAAATAAAGTTATAAAGAAGAGAAAACAATGTGTATTAACCCGAGAGAGAAAATACAAAGGGGAATAAAGCGGCGTATGTGGCGATTATTTTTCCACATAGTCACCAAATAGATTCAAGCATTTATGAGAACGCAGGACTAACTTTTCTAACCTGGCTGAGTAAAAATCACATCCCTGCCAATTCAGCCAGTTTTCAGCAACTGTTTTTACATCACAGTCTGAAGGAACCTTGTTCCAAAAATGTGCTCCTTCAATGCCGGAAAAAGGAAATCGTCACTAATTTTGATTATAGGAGGGTGGCTCCACACATCCAACTTGAACTGTTGCATCAGTTAGAGTTTGGCGAGCAGTGGAGCCTGGCATTGAAATGAATTGAAATCTTTGAGTTTTACGTCCTACGGTTATGCCGATTAGGCTAAAGGAGACTGTGATGATGAGAAATGAATGAAATGGTGGAATGAAGAAAATGAGAGGAAACGAGAAAACCCACGAGCACGGAAGCCTGGTATTGTCACGCAGGATGATATCTTCATTCGACATGCCACGACGTTTTCACGTAATGTAGTCAATGTTGCACAATAACGATTGGCAGTTACAGAATGACCACGATCCAGATACTCGATAAGGATCACACCGCGTAAAAACCAGAATATAACTGGCATATAGCGACAGAGGATGTAATCTAAACTTCTTTCTTGTTGGTGATCCAGCATGTTTACACTCCATACTAGCCCTTTTGCTTACTGGAAGAAATGTTGAAACCAGATTTTGTTCCCAGTAGCGATGTTATCAAGGAAGTTTTGGCCGTCAGCGTGGTACCGTTTCAGAAATGAGAGACAGCAAGTTATTCGTGTGTCTTTCTGCTCTTAAAACAACACACATGGGCACACGCCTTGGAATAACGCAACATATCAGACACGAAATGCTGAACGGTACCATAGCTCAATCCCAGCTCTGACACAATTGCACGAACTTTCGATCATTTTTAATAATTTCTTTCACTAGTGACGTGTGGATGTTCGTCTTGCAGAACTTGGACGACCGCTCGCTGCTTTATTGCCATTTTCCACATCCTCTCTGCCTGCTTGAAAAAACGAACCCTTTCGCCACATATTGTCTGTTCAATGCTTCTTCACAATACTTCCACGATCTAACTCTGAATGTCCGATGGCAATACATTCTTTGCTCACAAGAAACGGATCACGGCTCGCAACTCCAACCGAGACCAGTTTCCTAAACGTTTTGCCATTTCACTCGCTGTGACGCGTCTGCGAACTCACAATACCTACCCGCACAACCGCTGACAGACAACTAGCGCAATCTGTCTCCACTCTCGGGAAACAACATTTCCTCCACAATGTTTGCTTTTCCAATGCTTCTGCTTATAACTTTGTTTTTTTGGATCCATCCCCGTATATAATATACATAGTAATTACATTAATATAAAGCTAAAAATATAATGAAATATGGTTTGTTATTGATTAATAACCGCCTAATTTTAATTGGAAAATTAGCTCGTAAGAACCTAGTTTTAAAACCTGGAAAACAATTTATTACTCTAGGAAACAATTACCTTCTTTTTTTAAAAAAATAGAGATGAATATTTCTTTTTTCACATCAAGTTTGTTTTTAGTAAGAGAAGACATTCTAAAAGAAAGATGCACTAAAATCTATAAAAATTCTGGACATTTTACATACTTTGCTGTAAATTATTTAATTATTCTATTAATTATTTATGTTTTAATGCTGTACATAAATATAGTTAAAAATAATTTATTTTCTGGTATAAGAAAATATACAAAATCAATTCAAAAATAATTTTCTGTATTTTTTTCTTTTTTTAACCATTTATGTAAATAAATAAATGTAATATATATATTTACATATGTATACGAATCAGCTACCTACTCATCAACTGGAATAACTATTTAAGAATTATATAATAAAACGATAAATGTAGAAGAATTTTATTGGAGGAAATTCTTTTTTGGCACGAAGCAATGTCCACTGGAAACATATTTATTTATATGTGGGAAAAGGTCAAAATATGTTGCGGATTTCAAGTAAGACATTCTTCTTAGTATAGTAACTTACTTGTGTAATTTCTCTTTTTGATTACGACACACACAACATAGAACAATGGATTCCCCTTATGGAAGCTCTTAATTTAAAAAAAAAAAAAAATGGCGATACTTTTTTTTTTTTACCTAAATTTCGAATAGTATAAAAAAATATACCATTACACAATTTTAAGTATACATACAAGAAACACCCTAAAAAGTAAGAAGAAAATATTACTGGCTATTTAATTATTATGAACACTAATTAACACGTGGTCTAATCTGTATTTTTCTTTTGGTATATGGCGGAAAAATAAAGGATATTTTTAAAAAGATTATCTTGCTTTTACAACTCACGGACTTCTGCACAAGAAATATATAATCAAAACAACAAGTTATGTTATTTTATTTCTAAAAAGAGTAAAAAAGAGAAAAAAGAGAAAGTATGCATTCCACTTGGCAGTGTAATAGTAAAGTACTACAAGGAAACATCGAACAAAGGGAAGACGAAGCCTCCAGACATTTTGGTTCATCCATACTCAGATCCGATTGTAATGCTCAATTCACCTGGATTAATGTAAGTGTCATGATACCACTGATTAGTGTCAATCAATACTGAAAGGAAAAAAAAAAAAGAATTAATAATATTGAATATTTCTTATTCTTCACTAGACATTTATTTAACTGTAATATACTATATGTTTATTTTCCTTATTTATACGTGGAGCGTTCAATATATAAGTTAACCAAAGCTGTAAAAAAAAATATTTTTTGAGATACATTTGTAAACTATACACACATGTGTAGGTAGGTTCCTCCTCACTTCTCCACACGATTCCTATTGAGATTCAGGCATTTGTCTCACTGTTGCGGTAATTTATCCAAACCCTTTGCAAAATAGCAGGGCTCTGGCTGTTTAGCACACCCTGGCAATGTTCTCGTCAGTAGTAGCATTCGAAGATCACGTGGCTCGAATGTCGTCAAACAAAAATGCAAATCTGCCTTTATCAAACAACTTGCACCAATGCCTAACCATTTGCACTGCCATTACGGAACCATCATAAAGAGCAAGAAGTTTCGTATGAATGGCACTAGGAGCTAAGCTATTCGCCTATTCATATCGAATGACAGCACGTACTTCTCTACACCAGCTTTTCAAGTACGTGCATGCATCGTCCATTCTTCTGAACTTACGGTGCAAGCCCGCATTTCCCAGACAAGCACTTTCTTTCCGCACTTTATCACATGCGCTTTCACGTCTGATAAAGAATCGATTGTTATTACTTGTAGATGAAGGGTGGCGTTTCTCAACCACGTGTTTCTTTTTAACGACGTTGCTTTGTACAATTTTTTATAGCACAGGGAAACTTATATCTTGAATGATCCACGTACTATTATTCTTCACTAGTGTACTCTTTTCAAGTATAGAATTCTTTATGTGCTTCAACGTAAGCCGTTTAACACTTCTGTATTTTAAGAATATTACACAATCAAATGCTTCTTTCCTTATTGACAGATACGAATAGATACATATATGTAACAAGTCTCTATCCCGATTTAGACTATATATGTAACTTTCATGATGTTACTACACGAATCAGTGGTAGCTACAGTAAACATGTAAATAATACTTTGTGCATATTTTAATAGTTTTCTTTATCTGTTTTCCAAGATCAAACCGAAGAACAATCGAGCATCGATATATTTACACAGTAATTTGCAGATGATCAGCTAACGTTTATTTAGTTTTGTAGAAAGAAAAGAAAATTACTAATAAGAATGTTGTTATTAGCCTGGTAAACTAATACGGCGACAGTGCATGTGATGTCAGATTTCAAGAGTATATCAAGAATCCAGGGCCGCCGCAACTAGGGAGGAAACAAGTCGGGCACGTGTCCCAGATGCGTGAGGGGCACCTAAAAGTACATTTATATATGCAGGGTGTTTCAAAACACCGACAACGTTTAGGAGATGATTCCTGACACCAAGATAAGACAAAAAGTACATATCAACCTGGGTGCGCAAATGCTTCCTTTCGGAGTTATAGGTTGCCGAAAACTTGAAAAAATGAACTTCATAGCTCCAATACTATGGGACCTACCGTAATCAGGTTAAGACTTCACTGAGAAACTAGTATATGCTCTATCCAAATATTCATGTTTCAGAATCCTAAGGTACTTTCGCAACAATTTTTATAGAGATAGTTGGTGAGTACTTCAAATTATATGCGAGTAGCCAAATTACCTCTATAAAAAATATTGCGGAAGTACCTTAGGATTCCGAAACATGGATATTTGGATAGGGCACGTACTAGTTCCTATGTGAAGTCTTGACCTGACTACGGTAGGTCCCATAGTATTGGAGTTATGGACCTTTAAAGTTCATTTTTTTTCAAGTTTTCGGCAACCTATAACCCCGAAAGGAAGCATTTGTGCACCCAGGTTGGTCCTTACTTTTTGTCTTATCTTGGTGTCAGGAATCACCTCCTAAACGTTGTCGGTGTTGTTTTGAAACACCCTGTATATGTAAGAGTGGTGGATGTGCAAAACCACCTGTTCGGCTGTTGATGTTCTTTTCATACCTAACACCAGTGTATTTGTCAATAGTCAGGTTTCTCGATGTTCCTTACGTATGTTGGTATGCTTTACTGAGAGTGGGAAAACTAACTAATAACGTCACAGAGCATCTAGTTAGAAATGACTGTTTTATATTCCAAAGACTGATTTAAGTAAGCTCCAAGACAAAGATCAACTGCTGGATCATTCGTTCACTTGTCAAAATTTCAGTTTCTGCTTAGTTTCCTTTCTTTTACTCGTTTGAAACGATGGCATCTCTAATTCGTACTGTCTACAATAACGTGTTACTACTTTTTTTTTTTAAGTATATGTATGATTGTTTCAAGCACATAGCCTACATACATACAATACTAAAAGAAAAATACGTTTAGCTTTCAAGCCTCGAATGGTTGATCGACGGATTGTAGAGGGATCGGGCACAAAGAAAATGTTTCAGGGCACATGTTTTAACTTCTACAGGCTTAACTTCTACTTGGTTGAGTGCTTAAGATTTGTCAAGCATTTAAAATTGTCCTCCTGTAAAAACACATGATCTTCACATGTATCTAAAATTTCGTCAGTTATTATCACACGGAAAGAAGCATCAACAGATTACCATATCACATGTATGTGTATTGACATTATTATCTCAAAATGAGAAATAAATTGTCTTTAGTACTACAGTGCTTTATCAGAACTTAAAAAAAAAAAAAAAAAAAAAAAAAACTTTCTGTTCCCTTTATATAGTGCCGTAAGTTGGAACTTTTCCTGAGGGTATCAAGTATCAATATTTAAGGCCCCCTAGAAAATATGAAGTTAGGCTCTGTAGAAAAATATGGGATTTGGTCCCCTAGAGTTTAAAACCTTAATAAATATTTTATTACTTCTAGAGGCCCCATTTGGCGTTTTAGTGAAGTAAGGCCGAGATTAAAACTATGCTTTACCTTACAGAAACATATTTTGTTCAAATAATGGAACAGCAACAGAACTTTAAATTTCAGTTCTTTTTGAAGTGTTGTAATGGGCCTCATTCTATGCTTCATTACTTAAATTTAGGAGATAATATTTGATACAACTTAAAGTCTTAAGAAATATATATTATTTCTGGAGACTAACAGTAGACATTTTACTGAAATAGTCCCAGATCACATTTTCCTGCCGTTAAAAGATTTTTTTTTTCTTTTCTCTCTCTCTCTCTCTCTCTCTCTCTCCTTAGGATGGGGTGAACCTATTCTATGCCTCATGTGCACATTCAAGTTTATATCATATTATATGGAGTAAGGAAATGTTATCTTGAAGTGGGTCCCCTTCAACGGTACACACTTTACATCCCCCAGCTCAAATACTAAATAGAGTGCCCTGCCCTCATTTTAGGTAGAGTGATAAGATACGAGGTGCTACCCAAAATATCCGTTTTTTTTTTGGGGGGGGGGGGCAAACCAGTAGCAGTACGACATTTCGCCGTTAATGTCTCGAGATACATGTATAGCTACTGCACCAGAAAGTTGTGTCATCTTTGGTGTATTCAGTTGTAGGTTGTACTTATGCGTGTCAGGACGTGTTTTAGTGCTTCTGCGATTTGTCAAATGGCTGTCATTAAGAAGCAATACATTTGCATCAAGTTCTGTGTCAAGTTGAAGAAAACTGCAGTCAAAACCCATCGCATGCTGAAAGAGGCATCGGTGAGAGTGCACGGAGTCAAACAAGAACATTTGAATGGTTCAAGTGTTTCAAAGAAGGCCGCGAATCTGTGAAAGATGACAAACATTCTGGTCGACCGTCAACATGCACAACACCAGAAAGTATCATGAAAGTGTGTGATGTGACTAGCAAAGACAGACGGCACACAATTCACGATGTCTATAACAGACTTCGACTGTCGTACGGTACATGTTAACGAATTCTATCTAATGAACTAAACATGAGACGAATTGCAGAGAAGTTTGTTCCTCGTCTTCTCAGCATCAACTAAAAAACCCTCAGGATTCAGACGTGCACTTAGCTGCAACAAAGAGTTCGAGACTGTCCAAACTTCTTATGTAGAGTCATTACAGGTGACGAATCTTGTGCCTATGGTTATGATCCGGAAACGAAGCAGCAAGTACCACAATGGAAGACGCCATCCTCTCCAAGGCTGAAAAAAGCTCGACAAGTTTGCAGCAACATCAAATCAATGCTGATCATTTTCGAGGAATTGTGCATAAGGAGTTTGTTCCACCTGGTCAGCATGTCAACGGCAACTTTTACTGCAAAGTTTTGAACAGACTGAAGGAAGATTTTCGTCGCAAACGGCCAGAGCTGTGGCAAACGAACGACTGGTCGCTGCACCATGACAACGCGCCCGCGCACACCTCTCTCTTTGTGAGGGAATTCCTGGCCAAAATCAACATGGCAACGGTCCCCTACTATCCCTACTCCTTTGACCTAGCATCGTGCGTCTTCTACCTGTTCCCGAAGATGAAACTTGCGTCGAGGTGACGTTTTGAGTCCATTGAAGACATCCAAGTGGAATCACAACGGGTCCTGAACACCTTTCACCCTGCGGACTTCCAGGAAACCTTCCAAAAGTGGGAACAACGTTGGGACCGTTGCATACATGCCGGAGGGACTACTTCGAAGGTGACGGAAGACATTAGGACGTAAGTATAGTTTTCTGATTTTTACAATGACATTCTCGGATATTTTGGGTAGCACCTCGTATGATAACATCCAAAATGGTTGACAGTGATCTATCTATCAATATTTTCCTCCTGCACACACACTGTCGTTCGACACCCCGTTCGAGTCTCAAAGCTTAGTGGCTCTATTAGTGCCTACAACGTATTTGTTCCATCTTTCATTTGTTTGATTATGGTAACGCTGGAAAACATTGAGATTTTAGTGCATAAACTCAACCTTCAACCTCAAAGATACATACCGATATCTCCTTTGTTGACAGTTACATTGAACCGTGTGCATACATGCTCACATTCAGGTGTAGGTACTAACTGCCATGTTTTGCTGCCTGAGATCTGAGCCTGCCATGACGGTCTGCTCACATAGTCCAGCTACGGAAACAACAACAAACATTACGGTTAAAATAAATATATTGGACCTACACAAATTCTGCACAAATAACTAGGAAAATATTCATCAAAATCAAATATAACTAAATAAACTATACGGCAGTACGATGAACTTATTGTATAGTTCACCGTGGTCTATTAGTCGATCACCAGGTCGTGAGAGGTAGTCTAGGGCTGACCAACGCGTCGACCTTCGTCTATTAGTTGACCACCAAATCGTTAGAGGTACCAGCGGTAGTTAGTGTCATACAGTTTGTATTGATTACTGTTATTATTATTACATTTTTATGATTCAGGTAGGTATATCGTCAGTGATTACCGGAGAGGAAAAGTAGCCCTCAAGCCTAAAAAGGTTGGCCACCATTGCTATAGTTCATAATTTTAAAAATTAACTGTTACAAGTAAGTAGTCATATATGAAACAGAACCACCTTACACGTATACTTTAATAATAAAAATAAATTTCAAAACGATATATTTCTTGAAGGTAGCAATCGTTTTTTTTTTTTTTTTTTGTTTGTTTGTTTTTTTTTTTTTTTTTTTTTTTTTTAAGTTATACACAAGCTAACAGGCTTCCATATAGATGACTTTGAAGTATTCACTGCCTTATCACAGTTCTCCATTCCACTGAAGAAGGCATCTTTGCAAGGTTCGAAGGAAAATTTTATTCCATTCCTGTTGGATCGTTTTGCATAGGCCGGAATCTGTGCTCACCTTACAGGAAGAAAGGCGGTGTTTTAGAAGTCTGAACACATAGTCCATTGGACTGATTTTGGACTTTTCACTGAGATGTTGATGAAGGAACAAGCACGAATTCAGGTCTGTATAATAAGGTAAGAGTCTACTGTATAATCACTAAGGTTTTGTATTATTTTCATTTAGTTTGACACTGAGAAATTGTGCGTGGAGTCATGTATTGCAAGTAGTGTCATTCAAATAATTTAACAACCAATATAGTAAGTTGAATCAGTATTAATATTACAGTATTTCTATTATGGTTATATTATTATTATTATTATTATTATTATTATTATTATTATTATTATTATTATTATTATTATTTCAATAATACTAGTACTACTAAGTAGGATTAAATCACACAATATATAGCTTACGTTGATATTTTGAATATTGATTTTTAAAAATAGTACTAGAGAATTAACTTTCTCTCCTAAGTTCTGGATCTATAGGTCAAGAGGCAATTTTAACAACCGGTTCGAGCGAACCACCTACCAATTGAATACCACCAATGTGTACTGCATAGGCTTCGGATTTTTAGGTCCCAAAAAATTCAATTAGGATTTTAAAAAGTGCATTTTAGGATTTTATAGGTTTTTAAAAACACCGTTTAGGATTTTTAGCGTTATATTACTGAAAACGGAATATTACTACACTTTAAACACTTTGTTAGCTATTTCATACTTAAATGGTAACCTTAATTTAGTAAGCTTTATGCTAACCAGTCTTCTCATAATAAAAATAATAAAACTCTTCTTACCTTGGACTTTTTTTGATAGCTGAAATATAGTTTAACATATGTATGGCCTGTCGTACTATAGTAGTAGTAGTAGTAGTAGTAGTAGTAAAAATAAACTTGGTGCCCAGCTTATGACAATCGCAGCCGCAAATTACAAAGAAAATGCTGTGTGAAGGAAACCTTGTTATTGCATTGTTGAAAACTGGTTGACTACGTGTTTGAAAGTATTTTTCAAGTTAAAAATAACTATAAAGAATCATTTAGGACAGAGCTGTCCAAATGGCGGCCCGCGGGCCGCATGCGGCCCGCCAAACCATTTTCTGCGGCCCACAAAGCTCTCATGACATACGATTGTTATTACTGATAATATTTTCATTTATGTTCATTCTTTTAATGTTTCCACTCTTCTTTCGAAATAAGCCATCCATTTAGTGCTTCTGTACAACAAAAAGGCCCGGACATTCAAGGCAACACTGGAGTCGGTAATGTAGCTATAGGCAAGGCATCGCTACTGAAAGGAACGGTTACTTCAATTAACCAAACCAAACCAACCATACCAATTCACCATGAAAATTCTGAAGAATAGCTTCCGACGCGGGCTTGGAGGTTCTTCTCTTTTACATCTTCTGCGGTTCGCAACAACAGGATTGGATGTAGATATCCCAGCCCTTGTAAAGTCTCCTAGTCACCCTCATTTATCACATTGAATGTAATATTTCAAATACATTTTTATATTTTTCTTTTGTAGTATAGCCTAATAATAATAATAATAATAATAATAATAATAATAATAATAATAATAATAATAATAATAATAATTATTATTATTATTATTATTATTATTATTATTATTATTATTATTATTATTATTATTATTAGTATTATTATTATTATTATTATTATTATTATTATCTGCGGCCCTCCACCTTGCTAGCAAATGCGGTTATGGCCCTCAGGCTCATTATAATTGGACATCACTGATTTAGGACGTTATAGATTCTAAAAGCTAATTTAGGATTTTTTAGGTCCTAACTCCACAATTAGGACATTTTAGGTCCTATAAAACTAATATAGTTCTACTTATAGCAACTTGAAATGTAAAGAAAACACGAATTTTTTGCATTCACTGTACAGGAATAAAATAGGTTCGAACCTAAGAATCCGGAGCCTAGTACTGCATGTGTGCATGATGAATCTTTTCAGCAACCTAGGGTGGTATTCTGAAATTTTTAACTTAATTTTTTTCTGCCGCTGAGTTACACCTGAAATGTGTGATTCCGCGTAGAATCGAACTAGTTGGGGGAATCATATAACAACAGTACGGTATAGAAAAATAATACTATAAAATTAAATAATAATAACGACTTACATGTAAACTGGCCCCACGCCCATAGCCGCCCATGAAAATCCAATCAATGGCAGAGATTTCGGAACCTTCTGGCAAGAAATGTGGACGATTATAATGCTGCCTTAGTACTGCTGCTACATCAGGATGGCAATTACTCCTGCAAAGATAAAAATAAATAAATTCAAGTTTTATACACTAGCATTTTTCGTAATTTTTTCCCTTAATCTAATTCTATCTTAATTAATCAATTCGGCATTAATTTGTTTGGCTTGGCATAGAGTTCGTAATTATTAGCTGCTGTATTACGAACTCTTTATTTGTATTAATGCCTCTCAGCGGATGCTCCGCAAACTAATTAACAGGTTGAAATTGTTCTCCGTTAGAGGGAATTGGTATCAGAAAACAAAGCATAAAATGGAGATTTGTCAAACCCTGTATACTTGCCGAACTCTTGAATGTTTGCGCTAATTCAAATAAGCAAATGGAAAATAAATATCAAAACTACTTCGAACTAATTGTGCTTGATTACAGAAGAGCAAGTTGTTTGCAGTACAAAAATAGATAGATATATAAAAGTATCGCCAAATCATCATTTAAAAATCATCAAAAAATGTCGCTAATCAAAAAACAAATTGTCGCTATCCTGAAAGTCGAATCCCCTACATTTAGCGACTCCCCCTCCCAAATTGGCAACACTGCTGCTGTCTAAAGGTGTGTCCATAGTAGCACGGACGTGCTATAGTGCTGCCAAAATGTCTTGAGCCGTGGCAAATATGCAAACTAAAGCTCACACCCTCGACACACCCACGGTTGAGCCAATAAGGGTTCAGCTGTTGCTAAGCGAGAGAGTCTTAGCCAAAGGGAGTGGAATTCCTTCAGTCGATAGCGGAAGACTAGGTGTCAAGTCAATGTGGTATATCTATAACATTGAAATCCTTTAAGGCCAACTACCGTGATCGTAATAGATCTTTTCATTTTCTATTAACATTATATTTCCCTTACGGGAAGAGTATAATATCTTCGGGGCTGCATTGGCTCCATTGTTTGAACCTAGCTCGCAGCAAGTGTGCTTTGCAGTGGACGAACACCTCGTGCATGGGTTTCCTCGAACTTCTCAGTTTCCTTGCACTTTCTTCATTCAGCCACCTCATTCAATTTGCACCATCACCATCTTCCTTAGCCTCGATGTATAATCATGAGACGCAGTAAATTTCCCTCGACTGACAACTTTTTTTTTCCTTTTCTTATCAATTTTTTCCTAGTTTGGTTGAGTTCCAATTCCGATGACAAGTTACATGATAAGTGTGATTTAGCTATATTAAAGAAAGTGCAAACCAAATTAGTTTTATTCATTTGATTTTCCCTTCTTTATTTTTGTTATTTTTCCCCTTCAGTTCTTTTTTTAATAAACACATACCGTATACTGTTAGCAAACAATGGGGGCCAAATTATGCTACTATGAAAACACACACAAATTGCTATTGTATTGGTTTATTTCCGAAGATTTTAAGCATTTATATTGGTCAATCACTCAGCGCAAGAATTTCCCTAGATTAGGAAAATTTCCCCTCAAACTACTAACACTGGTGAGACGTTAAATTAAATTAGTATCTATAATAGTAAAATATCTTTAAATCCTCCACAGAACAAAAGAAATAACATGTTTTCTTGAAATATTCTTTTTCCTTCCGTGCCGTCAAAGAACATTATGAAAGTATGCGTAGTTTCCTTTCACAAACAAAAGAAAAACTGTCTTTTCTCCTTTCATTTTTCTCTCTCTTTTCTGAATAAGTGAAAATATTCCGTACAACAATTACAGAATTCATTCTCCGTAACAACCGCAGGTGTAAAAAGATAATACGCCAGTGAATTGGCGCCCTGAAAATCAGATTATCGTTAGTTGCATCTGTTTTTGTTTCCTACAATTTTTTATTGTTGTTCTTCGTGCCTAATGTTTCTAGTGACTTTATACAGTATATAATGCTTTAACTTCAGCTTTTATGCACATACAATTACACAGCATACATCGTTTATTAGTTTAGTTTTGAAAGAAAAAAGAAATCAGTGCAGATTGTTTAACGAGGATTAGCAATAAATCAAATGAATGTCAGTCAATCAGCATTGCCAGATGTAGAAGAATTATCTTATATATAAGATAAACATGAGTTTCTTTCTTTGAGGAGGAGAAATCATATGACGTACGTCAATTAGCACGATGCGTAATTTTACAGAATACAGAAATCTCGTTTATTTTTTAAATTGTTTTTAAAACAAAATTGACAGCTCAGATTTAATCAGCTCTGTCTGTATATGAAGATTTATTTTGTATCTGCTTTTGATCAGTGACCAAAACGTCATTAGCGAAGAGAGCCTGGGCACATAGCAGTCCATCTCAGAGCCCTGTAAACATCGGGTTTTGGCTAAATGAGATCAATGTTCTTTCAGGGGCGGATCCAGGGGGGCCATCGGGGCGATTGCCCCCATTCCAGAAGAGGAAACTTTCTTATTTTATATGTAAATAAAACCAATTACAGAGTTTAAAGCTCTTAAAAGTAGCTCTAAGTAGCAGTATTACAACCTCCCCTAGAAGTCTGTCCTGGATCCGCCCCTGTATCCTTTAAGCTAAAGGAGACGGATGATTAAGGCAAGTAAATAATTGGAGAATTGGTGGAATGAGAATGTAGAAGGAAACGGGAGTACCCCGAGAAATCTCAGGGACACGACATTGCCCACCACAAACTTCACTGAGAATCGAACCAGAGACCACATACACCAGAGGTAAACGCTCTATCACTAAGCAACCGTGCCCGCTGAAGGATGATGAAGGATTTAGTATTCTTCGGGATGTGTTTGAAAAAGGTATATGAGAGATTACGAATGGAAAGGCAACCGGCATAGATAATACACCAATCGAATTCATTAAGAATATGCGAAACAAGGGCGAGAAAGAATCGTGCAAAATATCTGATGATAATGACATTACAGTATATGTCGGGAGAGCAATCGGCGGACAGACATAGCCGCCAGCTTAGCGCTCGCATACCGCAAGGCTACTAGTTTTAATTCTAGATTATATGTACTTGAACGTTCGCTTTGAATATGATCTTCGTCGCTTATTTAGTACTCGTATCATGGATGATTTCAGAAGGGTCTTCATCCCGGCGAAATTAAAATATTGCTAATTTTACAGTAATTATGTGATATCTTCAAATATATAGATAAAAGATAATCAAAATGTGGAACAAGAGCGCCATAGACAATATTATTTTACATGAGAAACCGTTATCACGACTCACTTATCCGCTTTCGATTTCGAGCCATTTTGAAAATCGGCATTTGTTTTCGCGTTTCTAAACAGCTGAAAACGGAAAGCCACTAGGTGGCTTGTGATAACGGTACCTCACACAAAATAATATTGTCTAGGGCGCTTTTGTTCCATATTTCAATTATCTTTTATCTATTTGAAGATATCACAGAATTACTGTAAAATTAGCAGTATTTTAATTTTGCCGGGATGAAGACTCTTAAGAGTAGTGTCTATAGTTTCTTAATACATTGGTTGATATCAATAAAACGGAGAAGTTACTCATTACGCCCAATTTTAAAGTAGTTACTCGCATTGGTATCAATAAAAAGAGAACTGAGCACTAGTCGCCTCGGCTGACCTCGGAGAAGCCCCGCCCTTTTGAAGTAACCACACCTCTATTCTCGAGCCGAGTAACTACTCCGCGTTTGATATCAATAAAAATCAAAGACTCCTCTGTGATGCTAGTAACTTCTCCAAATTTGTGGAGCAAGCTAAATAGGTGACTCCGTGCGAAATATGGCAGAGTGTATGATTGTTTTACTACGTAGAAAAACTTATAAACTGCATAGAAATGTTGGAAATGGAGATTACAAAAAGCATTATAAGTTTATGAAAGAAAATGTAGTGATTAGCACAACATTTTTAAAGGAGAATCAACCGAAATTCGGGGTGATGGACTACGTAATGATGAAAAGATGAGGGTTTTCTTCAAGGGCGCCGATCCTGAGGGGGCCCGGGCTCCCCAAAACTCATGTGGGCTCCCTATTGTATTTATGAATATACAATATTTGACATAATTAGAGTGCAATTTGTCTTAAAATCCTGATATATATACCTTCTGCATCTGAATGCCCTCCCCCCCCAAATTTACAGAGAAATCGGTGCCCTGGGTTTTCTTGCGTTACGTGAGTGATCCGGGATTCCAGGTCGGAATGTCAGGGGATTCTGGTATGGCTCAAAGTACTGTCTATGACTACCTGAAAATGGATTGTTTCCGGAAGTGTGCGTAATATACAAACAGCAAAGGCAGAGTGGCAAGAACAATATACATTTCCGGGTGCTATCGGAGCACTTGACTATACACAAGTGGCATTAAAGAAACCTAGTATTTTGAAGAGTAATACGTTAATAGGAAGAGCTATTTCGTGGCTAAGCGGTTAGCGTACATGCCTTTGGCATAGGAGACCCGCGTTCGATTCCCGGCAGGAGCTCATGTGGTTTGGATTCCACGTTAATCAGTGGGTTCTGTCTCATATAGGCACGCTACTGAAAAGGACGTTAAACTAATAATCAACTCAACTCAACGTTGATAGAAAGGGTGTATACATGAGAATGTATTTAGTTTATGTCAAGGCGAAAGGGGACACGTATGGTGTGGAAAACGCAATCAGATGGACGTGATTTATGACGTGGGTGGCTGGACTTTTTAAAAAAGAAAACAAAGGAGCCAAGTGTCTGATTTCGTTCTTAAAGCCAAACAATCTACAAAGACCTTGGATAACACGTGATATGCGCTTGTCGTGTTAATCTTGATATTGCTGGATTCCAATCAACATCCATCAGCTCAAATAGGTTCATTCCCATGGTTTTAGTATTACTTTCTTCTTTCCCGTTTTTTTAAATTTTTTTCTTCTTTTTTATTTTTCTTTTATTCTCGCTCGAATATTAAAGATTCTCTTTTGAATTTGTGTCTCAGTCGTAGATGTATTTGATATTTCGGTGCATTTCACTGTAATTACCTTCAAAGTTTCGGCTTTCCTTCGTTTACTTTCTGGTAGCTGTGACTTTGAAAGTACCACTGGAAACTCTTTTACAATATCCACAAATGCACTTTGATTGAAGCTATCGTTGCTACTTGCCCCTTCCATGGCTTTTAAGATACTACGCCATAGATTAAAAACAACGAAATGACTGCGCGATGAATGGGAGAAATGAGTAATAACTTCTTTTATTGATACGACTCAGTGCTACGTGCAGAGGAAGCGCGAGTAAACGTTCATAAATCTGGAGCAGACTAGACCTGAGTAGTGGCTTGTTTTATTGATACGAAATTGAGGGAGGAGATTACTCCAGCTGTAGTTACTCCGATTCTCGAGCAGGACTTCTCAGGAGTAGTTACTTATTTTTATTGATATCACCCATTGTGCCTCAGTGGAGGGCGCTCACCTCGATTACTGGTTCGATTCCACACCATGAGACTTTCTAATGAACAACACTATTTCCTTGGACTTTCTCAAAGTTCTGCAGTTTTCTTCAACAGTATCACTCCGCCATTTCTTTCATAATTGTTCACTTAAATTAATTATCTGTTTCTTTCTGTCTAGAGGAGAAAGACATTAAATATTTCATTCAAAAAACAAAACTGAATGATTAAATCAAGACGTAGTGTCGTAAAAATAATTAAAGCCCTAAATACTGAAAACTAATAAATATTTCGTGCCCTTATTTTCCTGTCAGAAACTGTCTAGAAATGGCTCTAATGTAATCTAAGACAATATTAGAAACAAACTGGATTTTATTGTTATAATCATATATATATATATATATATATATATATATATATATATATATATATATATATATATATATATATATATATACAGTGTGCGAATTGAAAAATTTTCCCAGGGGGGGATGAATTTCACCCATATGCGCACCCAGTCCTCCCCCCATATATATATATATATATATATATATATATATATATATATATATATATATATATATATATATATATATATATATATATATATATATATATATATATATATATATATATATATATATATACTAACAAGTACAAAACAGTTGAGATGTGAGATCTTTCATAAATTTTCACTCAAGTAATATTTAGGTTAGCTACGCAAAGTAGACCTACTTATCTTTATGTCCACTTAAAAATACTCCAGAGGGGGAAAAGTTATCCCTGCCAGGGATAAAATTTTCCTTCTCCAGGGTGGGAAAGATTTTTGTCAGGGGGGGAAATCCCTGGCATCCCCCCCGCCAATTCGCACCCTGTATATATATATATATATATATATATATATATATATATATATATATATTTGGTCTAGGAATTAATTCGTGCGGGTGGACAAGAGATGGCGCAACGAACGGAGCGTCCCACAGTTCCGTGTATCCACACATGTGTTGCAAACCCCTGTCATCGCGTATCGTTCGTAGTATAGGGCAGTGGATTAAAGTGTCAACAACACCAGTTTGTAGTTAAGTGAACATGGCGCAATTTGTGCCTGATAAAGTGTTTTTGCGGGGTGTCCTGCTGCATTACTTTAACATGCAGAAAAGTGCGACTGAAAGTCATCGTATTTTGGTGGAAGTGTATGGTGACCATGCTCTAGCTGAGCGAACGTGTCAGAAGTGGTTTGCACGGTTTAGAAGTGGTGATTTTGGCTTGGCAGACCAAGAGCGAGCTGGACAGCCAAAAAAATTTCAAGACGAAGAATTGACAGCATTGCTCGAGCAGGATTCGTGTCAAACGCAGGAACAACTTGCAGCAGCATTAGGCGTTGATCAAACAACAGTCTCCAAACGCTTGAAAGCCATGGGAATGATTCAAAAGATGTCACATTGGGTTCCACATGAATTGAAAGACAGAGACGTTGAAAGACGAAAAACAATTTGCGAATTGCTGCTTCAACGACAGAGCAGAAAGGGGTTTCTGCATCGAATTATTACGGGTGATGAGAAGTTGATCCATTACGAGAACCCTAAACGAAAAAAGGCCTGGGTGAAACCAGGTGAACCAGGTCCATCACAATCAAAACGAGATATTCACTGTGCAAAGGTTATGCTGTGCATATGGTGGGATATGAAAGGTGTGGTGTACTATGAGCTGCTGCAACCGGGTGAAACTATGAATGGAGAACGTTATCGACGACAATTAATGCGTTTGAAGCAAGCTCTGGCCAGAACACGACCAGAATGGGAGAACAGACATGATAAACTTATTGTTCAACATGATAACGCTCGCCCACATGTCGCAAAACCGGTCAAAACCTATTTAGAAAATGTCGGATGGGAAGTTTTACCCCACCCGCCGTATTCACCAGACGTTGCTCCTTCGGACTACTACTTGTTCGATTGCATGAACAACGATTTGATTGGACAGCGGTTTACTTCTTCAGAAGATATCGAAACATGGGTCTCTGACTGGATCGCTTCCAAGGATGAGGACTTCTTTCGCCACGGAATCCGTACATTGCCTGACAGATGGGCGAAAGTGGTGGCTAGCGATGGACAATATTTTTCTTAAGGTATTTATGTATTTTGTGTTTGTACTACAGCTTCAATGTGTGCGTACCAACCGCACGAATTAATTCCTAGACCAAATATATATATAAGACAACATTTGTACACTTAAATACCGTTAGTTGGGGTGACTTTGGCTCATTTACCAAAACAAGTATTCAATTATTTTTACTCCCAAACACTGTAATTTTTGCACGTGCTGTCTAAGCGCAAAAATTATGCTGTGTGGGGACTAAAAATAATTGAATACTTTTTTTTGGTAAATGAGCCAAAAGTCATCCCAACTGACAGTAGTGTTGGCGAATACTTACATATATTTTTACTGAGCTGGCAATAATGTTATATTCTAAATTAGTTACCAATGATTGTAATTTACTAATTTTAAAATAATAATATAAAAAAATAAGCATTCCCCTAGTAAAGTGTACACGCCCTCACCGTTGGTCTAGTGACTAGCGCGTATACCTTTGGTGCACATGGTCCTGGGTTCGATCCCCGGTGGAAGAGCACAAAAATTTAAATTCAGAATTATTCACTTTCATTAATCAACCGTCTTCTTTAGCCTAAAGGGCATAATTACAGGACGTTAAAGTAAAATAATAAAAATTATTTGTTTTAAAAAACAGTCAAGGAAAAGAAAGAGAAAAAAACAAGAATATATCTCGAGAAACAATAATAAAGTATATCAGTAAGTTTGTGCATAGGCTATACTAAGGAGCAAAGAATTTAATATAAAACTTTATTATTTTTTCACTTTAATATGAGTATTTGAGAGTGGAAATCTGGCAGCACTGATATATATCAACTTTTAAGCAGTTTCACCCTGGGAATCAAGTTCCATCACTTATCTCGTTTTCAGTGAGATACTTATGAGCATGAGATTATTATACACGCAATCTGTGTGTATATGGCTTTATTCTTTATTGCCAGATGATAGATATCTAATCTAATGTAAATTTATACGTATTGTATGTTACTTCTTATTTTTCTCTTATGAAAATAATTCTGATAATTGGATTAATATAAAACACATTAAAAGCAAAATTCACAACATAAAAAATTATATAGCATCAAATGGTGGAGTACACTAGAGCAATGATTACCTTTTCTGACAATACATTCTACTGAATGCCCTCAACTGTTTTGTTTTTTTTTTTTAGTTAGTTTTTTTTCTTTTTTTTAGTTATAATATTATAAATTATATTGCAGCAAGAATTTTAGGAATGATCAAAAAAAAATTATCAAAAGATTGCGATCTTGGCCAATATAATTAGTTTTTGCATCAGGGGCCACAAAATTTTTGAACGGCCCCCAAAACGAGTTTTCGTATTTTCTACGGAATAAGCACATCATACTGACTTAAGTGATAGTTTAGTTTTGGTTACACTATATGTAGTTCTCCAGATATAAGACGTACAAGAAAATTTTTGATTGAAATATAATGGGTCTTTTAGTTGATCCCAAATTTGATCAGGGGCCACAAAACTTTTGAACGGGCCCTAAATCCAGTTTTCGTATTTTCTACGGAATAAGCACATCATACTGAGTTAAGTGATAGTTTGGGTTTGGCTCCTACAAGATAATTTTTGATTGAAAAATATTGGATTTTTTGATCCAAAAATATACAGTATCTATACAGCAGTGACACTAACTAGTGCTCAGGACTGTTGCTGCTGCTAGAGGCGCTGACTGGTACAGTCTGTTTCAAAATTGATCAGAAATTATTAAAGGCTTTCGGATTTTTAAAATTGAAATTTAGGGGCACGGTTGGAAATCACCATACTAGCTGTAGAACGTACGTACTTTATTTTCAAACCTAAAGATTTTAATTCCATGTCTTTTTAAGAAGAATAGGGATGCGCACGAGACAAGATTTGTGGGTGTCTCGTCTCGAAAATGTGCTGTAAAAAGTGATGTCTCGACTCGAAAAATGTATATTTCTCTATTGCAAGAGCCGTGTCCAAGGGCGCCCATCAGGAAATTGTACTTGGGAATATCGAATTTTTACATTAGTTACAGCAAAATTTGAAACTATATTTGAAACGTCGCTTGTACTTGCCCCCCCCCCTCCTTGGAAACCACAACATGGGCGCCCTTGGCCGTGTCTCGACTCGAATTTTGTCAGGAAAATCCTGTCTCGACTGGTCTCGTGCGCATCCCTAAAGAAGAAAAATAAACTATACAGAGAATTAATAACTGGGAATATAGGACTTTGCATCTTTAACAATAGACGCAACTTTCGACGAGCTTTGATACATTCAATTCAATACACGCTTTGAAAATTTTATTGTTAAGTAAATTTAACAGGAAGGAATAATTGAACAAAGATAAAACATACATACATATAAAAGGACGAAACTCATAAATCCACATAGATCTCATTGAGATTAAACAAACTGATACTGACGAATATCCTCATCATGTTTCTCAATATGACATTACCAATATAACAGTACACCAGTGACGTACGCAGAAGTTCGTCAAGGGGAAGAGGTTCATATTAACAAATTTCTTACAATTTCAGGGTTTGTATGCTTATTTTATTATGGTAAATGTTTTTATTTCTGCATAATATCTTGTTCAAAGGACGGGAGAGAGAAAATTCCGACCCACCTTTGCGTTGCGTACGCCATTCCAGTGCATAGTCTTGTCAATGAGACCCATTATCTAGGCCAACATTATGATTGGTTCTTAAACTTTTGATATTTGTTTAAGGTTGGTTTAAAGGGACAAGTTTTGCCGATAGATGACACTACTGTCTTCGTCTCTCTCCCATGTATTTTTTATCTTTCACGAAAATTCACGATTTCTCTTACAAATTTCAACCAACAGACTTCAAATTTTTAGAAAAGGAAATTCATAATCTATCAAAGGCAATAATCCGTGTCAATTTTTTATTTAGAATTTTCTTCATTGTTGAAATGGCTTGATTGTTGAAATGGATATCCAAACCTTTAACAATCGAATTCTTTCAACAATGAAGAAAATTCTAAATAAAAAATCAGCACGGATTGTTCCCTTTAATAGGTTATGAAGTTCCTTCTCTAAAAATTTGAAGTCTCTAGGTTGAAATTTATAAAAGAAATTGTAAATTTACGTGAAAGGTGAAAAATACATGGGAGAGATACGAAGACTGTAGCGACATATATCGGCAAAACTTGTCCCTTTACACTAACCTTAAGTATGATAGTGGCCAAGAATGAGACTTCGATTAATCGACAGATAACGTCGAGCTGGGCGTAATTCTCATGTGCAGCTTTTGAGAAAATCAATATAAACGAATTTTTATGGTGCCGAAAGTATGTTGTTCCTTGGTTCAGGTCTTTATTCTCTTTAATAGATTGTGTATTTCTTGAAGCTAAGATTCCGCTTATGCCCCCCCCCCCCTTTTTTGACGGCAGAGACATGAACCTGTTCTTAATATTATTTTCCTAATTTTCTTTTTGGTTATGTTAAAACATCTTACTTACAATTACTCTCATTTCCCTAATTCCCTAGCAATTGTTATTGGAAAATATTTATTATTTTCATGTTTTCTTTCTTATTTACTAAATACATATGAGCATCTATATTGTATCACTGCGCAAAAGTAGGGCCTTCCACCTGTTAAGTGTTGCAAACTGCACACTGTTTGGAAATAACGAAAATAAAGGGCATCTGGCATTTATTCCTTAACCCCTACCAGCTTTTCAGCAAAACTACTGTGCAATAAACAAAAACTAATTTGTACTAACTAGGTTGATACTAAAAAGCACGAATAACACTAATTCACTGCAGTGGAGCCTGGAAGAGGCAATACGTTATTACAATAGGCATTTATTCCTACTGCATCATACACTTATTACACTCCCTAGGTTATTTATTAAAACAGTGAGTTTGAAACAGTGGCAGTGGAGTGTTATCAGTTTACCTAATATAGCCCAAGATTGAACTGGATTTTTCTCTCTAGTCACGCGGGCCGCGGTAGCTTAGTGGTAGAGCGTTCCCCTCTGGTGCATGGGGTCCTTAGTTCGTTCCCAGCACGCGCCAAGTTAGCTTTGTCGTGGACAAATACCGTTTGCGGGGGTTTTCTCGGGGTTCTCCCGTTTCCTCCCACTTTCTTCATTCAACCATTTCATCATTTCTTATCATCACCGTCTACTTATTCTAGCTGGTATAGTTGTGTTACGTAAAACTTAACTATTTCTCCCTAGTCACGCTACAGTAATGGCCTTTTTTGTTAGTTTGATGCTTACATTTTGCACAATTATGTATATTTTCCTGTAAATGTTGTAATTTCGGAAGAGGGGTGCCATCTGCGAAATTTAACCTTTTACTTATTGTACAGTTTTAAGTAGCGCATATTGTAAAGTACCTATAATTCAAACATGTATTTTGGTTAATTTATTCTCTTTATTGTAAAACAAGGAAGCGATAATCAAACTATTTGTTTAAGAAAATAAAAACATATAACGTATCCATCACACCACAGTTATAGGAAGTTTTCCTATACGGAAATAACAAAGTAAGGCATTTCATAAGAAGACCTGAGCTAAGCTCTACGCTACAATCAGGAAGCGTCCGAATTCAGGAAAAGGGTTGTGCTGGTTGAGTACGGAGAGTGGGCTCGAGACTTGGAATTAAGATCGCATAGTGAAAGGGCATCGATTGGAGATCATCAACACTGAACTACCAGTGAGTATTACATCTATTTACGATGTTGCATAGTCATAATGGTCAAGTTTCTGTGCTATGACGATTTTGTATATTTTTGTAATTAAAACCATTTCGAGTCCTGATAGCTTGTGGTGTGATGTCGAAAATATCCAAAAGAAATTGATTATTTCAGTTCTTATCCTAAGAAATTCGTAAATTTCAGTGTTAGAAATGTCTTAACAGAAATGTCTAAGATCTGCTCCCAAGCATACAAACGTTTTCACTTGGAAATTTGTAACACACGTTAGTATTGTTGTTATTCAAATAATGACACCCATCCAATACTTAGACATACATTCCTGGTAGAGATGCGCATTCAATTTGTAATTTGGGACGATAGATTAGGTTCCGACGTAGGATCCGAATTACATCGACACCCACCGGGATTCGAGCCCGGGTCTTCCATACCAAAGGCAAGAATGTTAACTAATCCTACACGGATCAGATTAATTCGAAACTATTATAAATATCAGTATTTCTCTTGATTGTTGTTGTTTGAAGGGTATATTAACACTAAGCTTGAAAACGTGTATACGAACAAAGTTGTAAGTGTACCTTTACCGCACGATTCCTGAGAGCATCAAAGCAGAACCAAAACCACTTGTGCACTGTTCCGTTTCACAAAGTTATACCCAGAAGCTATTACTTCCTTCTAATCTCATGTAGGTTTATGTGTTTTATCTTTATGACCAAAAATAAAACATTTGCATAGCGGCTTGCTTATGCAACCGAACACACAAGCAACAAACACTTTTGCGAACACCTAAAATTTCCGAATTTTCTTGATAACCGAATATTTTTGAAAGTATTAAACATTAAAGTAAGTTCATTGCGACTACTATTTCTTCTTCAACATGTTGGTTTATGAATGTAGCTTTAATACAAGTAAGAGCATGAATGCAGCTAAAAGCGGCTGATCAGATTGTGCAAGTTCAACTTACATGTTAGTGATGAGTGCTCAACGTCTATGCCCCCCAAGGACACTCTTTCATGCCTTCTGGATAGAAACTGCCATCTGTCAATTCAAATAGAGACCTAACTGGCTCATGAATCTAGGACAACCAGAAAATTCCATGCCCCTCTGACGAATATATCATAAAACCGGGGCCCAATTAAAATATGCTACATTCTAGTATAGACCATTCACCTAAGTACTAAGCGACAGTAGTATGCTTTACCCATAGAGTTGCGCATGAGACAAGACAGCATTTTCGTGACGAGATTCGAGACGAGACAGAGCGCTTGCAAAATCTTTAGAGTTCAACATCCTACGTTATGCCCTTTAGGCTAAGGGAAACGTATGTTTAACCCTTTTAAGGACTTAGGTTTTTGGGGTATTTCTTAGACTTTCAGTCAAGCAGCTACTGCATCGTCACTATTTATCCTAGGATCATGGTTCATACTTCATTCCTTTCAGAATAGAGCAGGCTTTCAAATGGTACTACTTACATAACCATACCATATACCAGAAGAGGGAAAAATTGATGAGAAAGGGGAAATTTCGGGGAATTTTTGTCACACTTTGGGTTCCTCTGGAACGCCCTGCGTGAACGTAGAGATCTGGGGGAAAATCTGATAAATACTACTCGGTAGACTGAATGTGTGTACTAAATTTCAAGCTTCTATCTTCAATAGTAAGGGTGGGAAAATTTTATCAAGAATTCCCACAATGACCCAGATTACCGCAAAAGGCATTGATCTCAGGTAAAAAAAAAAAAAATCGCCCGTCATTCTCTTCAGAATAGAACTGGCTTTCAAACGGTACCATTCACTTGTCCCCATCGTGTATCTGAGGCGATGAAATCGCAAACAAAGGGATTTTTTGGTTAAAATATCCCTTTTTTCAACTTTCTGCCCCTCTGGATCCCCCCAGTTTTAACGCCGAGATCTGTAAAATCTTATAAATACTACTCGAAGCACTGAATGTTTGTGCAAAATTTCATTCTTCTAGGTGCAAAAGTAAAGCCTAACAAATGAAAATATTTTTAAAGTTATGACGTCATCATCTCCTATGTCTCGACGCAGGAAGGCGTGAAACCATACGTAACGTATACCACAATGCCTCTAGACCTGAAAAACTAAAACCGGACGAAAAAGCTCGAATAGGAGAGTTATAACACAAATTACTATAAAACACCCGTATGGTACACATTGTATCAAAGTCCTTGAAAGAGTTAAAGCAAGTGAATGAAAGAATTGGTGGAATGAGAAAGTGGAAGGAAACGGGAACACCCGAGAAAACCCACGAGCACGATGTTGTCCACGACCCTTTCCTACTCTCGTACACGTCTTTATTGTGTTTTCCTAAAGCAGGGATGCAAATAACCACTCACCCGGGGCGAGTGGTTCATCGGTGCGGGTGAGTTTTAAATATCACTATTACTTATTTCAAACTGTGAAGACTGGGATCTGAACTAGTAGCCTCCTCTTGGGCTAGGAGGGTTTTTTTTTCTTTCTTGGGTTAGTAAAATTTTGTTGCCTATTTGCATCCCTAAAGGTTTATTCCTTTTGTTGGCCATTTTTCAATTCTTATTTGCTAGTCATCATCATGTTCCATTATCTCTTAAGAGTCGAGTTTCCACTGATGGGCCAAAAATTAAGAATGTCACCGTCAATTCCAGTGGAAGCAAAAGCTTTATAGCTGCCTCGTATGATGTCGCTACTGTCGGTAGTAAACGTAAATGGTCCAGAGTTAGTTCCCGTTTTATTTCAATAAAAGATCGGTTCTATATTCTAACAACAATGTGTAGCCATGTACCTGAACATAGTATAGATAATTTTAATACAATCAAAATATCCTATTACAGTGTAATTAAATTAGAACTGAGTCACATTTAAAAGTACGGTATTAGTTGAAGGATTCAATTCTTTACAGAATTGGTAGGTTTTACTAGCTTCACTATACCTACTTTCTAGGCTTGAAGGTAACTAAGCCGTTAAAAAAATAAATCAATTAAAATTTTGCTATTTTCTTGAAAATTAATCAATTAAATATTGAAGAAATTTATTTTTCATTGGTAACCCTAAAAAATGTGTAATAATTAAAAAAAGGTATTTTTTCCTCGAAAACTATGTGAAATGGATATTTCTTAAGAACTTCTTGTACACATATTCACATATTCTAAAAACTGTTTTCCTCGTGGAACTAACAGATGAAGGAAAATTATATTAACAATTACATAATATTGATTGTTTTTCTCAATTTTATGACTTTTATCATCAGTATTATTTGAAATCACTAACTTTTCATAACAATCGATAACAAAGTCGTAGTTTCATGAAATATTTTGGTCGAGTAAGTTCCTTTTATAGGAACCCAAAAATATCTACGATACACAGCAAAAATGAGGTGTTGAAATAACACGAAATGACTACCACTTTAGCGTGGTACTTGTGAGTCAATTCAACACCAGCCACATCGCCTTCAGAGCATATCAGAAATACCTCGTTACTGGCTGTAAGTATTTGCATTGTTTTTTATTGTTTGGTATGAGCAAAGTTTTGCGAAATATATTTCGCATTTATGGCAAGTAACTAATAACATTCTATGTTTTCTCTAATCAGTCACAATAACATTATTGAAAACCTGTGAAAAATCTGACAACAGTTACACAGATAGCTGCGCTTCCATCTGTTTTCTTTATATGTTATTCGTGTGTCTTAGCATATATGAACATAAGATGACAGAACTGTTGCCTATGTAACTGTTTTCAGACGATTCATAGGTCTACAACAATATTATTGTGACCGATTACAGAAAACATAGAACATTATTCGTTACTTGGCATAAATACCAAAGATATTTCGCAGAGCTTTGTTAATATTAAATTATAAATACCAATACAAATTCTCCCAGGTAGTGACTAGTTATTTTTGATATGCTCGGAAGGCGATGTCTTGGTGCTGAATTAACACACAAGTAACACGCTAAAGTTGTAGTCATTTTGTGTTGTTTCAACACCTCATTTTTTACAGTGTACTAATGTGTTTCATATATAAATAGCCGGAACTCAGGGGTTTGAGAGTTTACACCCCTAGTTTGAATAGAAATAAACAAGGATTTAAAAAAAGAAAAAAAAAGAATTCATTCTTTCTAAAATGGACAGATAAGTAATTACAATAATTCAGTTCTGTAACTTTCAGAATATTTTGAAAAAATATAAACAAGTTTCGAGAGACTGGTTAAGACTGTTCGGTGAACACTATTATTATTATGTAAATTAGAGAAGTATTCATTCACATTTTTCGGTACGCAATTTGTAGGTGCCTCAATTCCATGCAAGTTTTGCGGTTGAACATATGGTTACATATGACAAATGTGTGGTGTGTGTGTTGTGTCTGTTATACTAGGAGGCGTAACATGTGTGGAAGTCACGCTATTTTTGGAAAACAGATTATGTTTGAACCACACGCAACGTGACAAACGTGTCTGGATTTCGGCTACGCACTCGCACTTCAACTGCCAGTGGCTCCAATGAGGTTGAAGAACAACCTTGAACTTGGGCGAGAACCTCTTTGGATTTTTTTTTTTTTTTTTTTTTTTAATTTCTTGTATCCTGGACAAATAACAAGAAAGCAATAACATACTGTATCTACGCGTGCAACATAAGGTGTATTGAAGTGTGACACTATTAATTTTAAAAAGGCACCTATTCCGCACGCTTAAATATACGCCCTTTTGTCTTCCCACCTCTTAAAAGCAAACTGCTTTTCAATTTATTAGGGGATTAGAGGGTTGAGTTGATTTTAAGTTTGGCGTCCCTTTCAGCAGCGAGGCTATATGAGACGTGGACCTACTTACTTACGTGGAATCCGAACTACATGAGCTCCCGCCGAGAATAGAACCCAGGTTTCCCCACGGCGAAAGCGCGTACGCTAACCGCTTAGCCACGAAGGAGCTCAAGAGATTAGAGGGAAACAGCACATACCCGTAACAAACTGACATAATCATTGCGATATACTGTATCACGCTGAGAGCATAATGCTAGATAAATTGCCTATACTGTACTATCATTTTCTTCCCAAGTACGAATTATTGCAATAGTTAAAAAAGGGGGAGGGGTATCGTATTTCCGGGGGGATTTACCCAAAGGAGGAATGGAGATCACAATTTCACTAATGAAACAACAGTTTTTATTTATAGATGGGGACAACACTATCATAGGCAGCCATCTTCATTGACACAATTGGCAAGAGTTTTAGGTGGTTGACTTGGAGTTTTGTGTCCGTTTAGTACAGACGTGAGACGTGAACCTACAGCTTAACGTAGGATCCCATCACTGATTCGAACCCGGATCTCCCATGTCAAAAGCGTGTGCACTAACCATACAGCAATGAGGGAGTTCTGGACAAGAATTCATCCGTAGCCAATGGGAAAATATAGTTTCAACTTAGGTCCTGCCCCGTTGATAGGCCTTCATAGTTTCAGTTGGTCAGTGTCGTACAGGTTCGTACTTTAACAACAATCCTATGAGCAAAATTAAACCTTTTGCAAGCAAAACTTTCGAACGCACAAAAATACGTACACTCAATAGCGTATTTACGGGGGGATGCTATCAGACTCAACACCCCTCCCCCGTAATAAATTTGTTAGTTTTCCGCGTTCCACGTGCAACAATAATTCTTACAATTTCTAAGAATTTCATTGACTTTGTTCAGAAATAATAATGTATGTCAAATTTCATTCCATGTAAGGACTGCATTTTTTTCTTTCTTTCGTCGGTGCTACTCTTCTTGTTTCTTTTTCTTAGTTGTTACTTTCTTTCGTTTTTCCTATCACACTTTCAGCCGTTGTTAGTAGTGTTTCAAGTTGGCCATCGTTAGTAACACCAAAACTAAGAGGAGTTGATAAGCGATACTAACGGGACTTTAGTTATTATAGCAAAGGAATATTTACATCGTTCAGTTATAAAGAAAGATAAATGTTTGAGTTAACGAAAATCAAAAGGGGGAATAAGTAGCCCGGCAAAATAGGTAGGCCAAGAGGATGCTTCCTTTTTCTTCTATGAATACAATGATTCACAGCTAAATTTTTGTATATATCATATCACATAAGATTCACCACTCCGCAATTCTTGCCTTTAAAACTTCAATTTATGCATAATTAAAATAGGCTATATATTTAATTCTCAAACTCAGATGGGCTTTTGCCCTTCCCTACTTCCCCGTGTTGTGAATAGCCCCCTAAAACAAAATCTTAAAGACGCCACTGCGGTGAAAATAAAAAGATCATCACTATGGGATTATCCAATGGAGTTTCTAGGTCCACGTCTCATATAGCCTCGCTGTTAATAGGGGCACTAAATTGAAAATCAAATTAATTTTAAAAAGAAAGGGGAAAAAAGCAGAACCAATGTGCGAGGTCAAATGAATGAATGTTGTGTCTTAAATTTTGACGTCATGTCCGCTCGTTGATACCCTTGCCCTTGAAGCCCGCATAAAAGGCACACAAAGAGACATCTTCATTAGAATATCTCACACCAACCATGTGGGACGAATATATCAGAAGCAATAGCGACGAACAATGAACTCTTTTTCTCGTACGAAATGCCTATGCTAAACTGTTCTTTCTCTATTCCATTTTTTCTTTTCTTCAGAAATCATCCTTATCTCCAAAACCGCAACGGACACGCCCTTGAGTCACAACCAAACCACTGGAGATATTCTTAGTCACGAAAAATAAACTTAAGAACGTGCTTTCTGGAAAAATACATGCAACTTAATAAGTATTCCCTCATACTATATGTATTTGGCAAATAAAATTTAAGTACTTGATGGCCTAAAATGCAAATAACAGAGTCTTAAAAGCAAAGCCGGCCGAAAGAAATGGTTTTTAATTTTCATAAAATTACCAGCAAAACATCTTACTAAATTAGAATAAACAAGACGTCTAAATAATATGTACAAGTATAGTATTTTACGAGCACTGACTTCTTGTAATGGAGAAAATATGTATGAACTGTATTCTTCAGAAAAAAAAATAATTAATTAATTAACGCAGACCTTGAGAGTTACAGTTTATTTCGGTGTCTAGTAAACCAACCTGTTTGAAGCCGAAACATTTCACTTCATGATTGTAACTCTCGAATAATATTGTAAGTATACCTAATCAAGGATATTTTGGCACCCTAATTAGAAAGCTTCGCCATCTGAGAAGTTAATGTACTTTATACCAGTGCTCATTACACTAATCACAAGTATATACAGTATAATGAGAAAGAAAAAAAGTGTTATGTTCGATGAACTTAAAAAGTTCCTGGGGGGCGCGGTGGCTCAGTGGTAGAGCGTTCACCTTTGGTGCTTGGGGTCCCGGGTTCGATCCCAGCCCCCGCCAAGTGAACTTTGTGGTGGACAAACACCGTGCTCGTGGGTTTTCTCGGGGTTCTTCCGTTTCCTCCCACTTTCTTCATTCCACCATTTCACTCATCTCTCATTATCACCGTCTCCTTTAGTGTAACTGGCATAACCGTGGGACGTAAAACTCAAAGATTTCATTTCATTTTTTAAGAAGTTCCTTACTGAATTCTCTATGTCTGTGTGTGTGAGAGAGAGTTTATTATTTGCGTTTTTTATTGTTATTGTTATTTTTATGAGCCCTCCATGTGATAGAGCATCAAAAACTATCTTGAGAAAGTTATGGAATTTTCCGAGTCACTCTTACCGTTCCCGAGATATTGGCCAAAAAAGTTCCGATTTCGGGAGATTTAAGGAGCCATATCTCGGGAACAGTAAATCATAGAGAGATGATATTTTGCGATTTTTTTTCAATTTTAAGCCTTCCATTTTGAGCATTTGTCTACATAAAACAACATATCGTAGAACGTTTTAACAGAACTTTTAAACAAAACACATGGGAAAAAAATTTAGTACCCAAGGATATTATAGATGGATAGCTATATTAAAAGATTGTTTAATGAGTATAATAATAAAATACATAGAACAACTGGTATAAAGACTGTAGAAGTTAATAAAAAAAGTAATTCTTTTTAAGTTCGTTCTGGGAATGCTCTTGGAGCATTCTCAACTGGTTTAGTATTTGAACTTGTTCTTTCTCTGGAATGATTAATTTACCTTTGATTCTTGAAAATGTTTCATCTACAAGTACTCACAAATAATAATAATAATAATAATAATAATAATAATAATAATAATAATAATAATAATAATAATAATAATATTTTTGTGTAGAAAAGTGCAACAAATTGCTATTTGTTCATTTAAATTCACATGCTGTGGGATAAATTTCAGATTTTTTCTTATCAAATCGAAGAGTCGGTGGATCAGTGAAAGGGAACTCTCTTTTGGTGTCACAGGTCCCTGGTTCGAACTCAGTCCAAGTTAAGTTGTGGTGGGCAAAGTTGTGTCAGTGGGATTTCTCGGAGTGTCTCTTCCACATTCTCATTCCACACAAGTTGTTTCATAATTCCTCATTTTCATCAATGATGCATCTCTTTGAGACTACAGGGAAGCATGGTAGCTCAGTGGCAGAGCGCTTACCTCTGGTCTGCGGGGTTCCTGGTTCGAACCCCGGCCAAGTACGTTTGTGGTGAACATCGTGATCTCCATGGGTATTCTCAGGGTACTCCCGTTTCCTCTCACTTTATCATTCCACCAATTCTTCCATCATCATTCACTTGATTTAATCATTGTCTCCCTTACCCTAAAGGGCATCCTATCTGTGGGACGTTAAACTGAAAGATTTCACTTCATTTTCCTTTAGACTACAGTACATAGACCTAAGACAAAATTATTATTATTTTGCGAGCCTTTACATATTGTAACCGGCTAGTTATAAACTTTTTATTTGTGTCGTATTTTGGTTTTAAATTTAATTCTTAAAAATAAACAAAACAAGGAAAAGATTCCTTTACATAAATTCAGATGAAAATCTATAATAAAATGCTAAAAATTATTATGTACTTTGTCTGCAAATTCGTTTTATGTGCTAAAAACAGTTTGACTTACATAATGAACTTCCTCATTATGTAAATCTTGCGTTGACAAATTTCTTCGTCTAAACCAACTTCCAACTTGTACTGTAAATAAACCAATTTTCTAAATCATGGCGTGATTGTACATGCGTAACAACCTCAGCAAAAAAACAGTATATAATCTCAATATTTACAAAATAAAAAAAGTATAATCCAACATTTATATATCGCTAACAGTCTCGATGTAACTGGGATATTAAAAACGCGTTTGGTCTTCAAACTTCAAACATCATAATCTTCATCAAATAAAGTTTAAAAAAGTTACTATTTTTGTCACTCCCAACAAAATTTAAAACTTAAGCTAAAATTAAACCCCAAGTAACAGTCGTGAAACAATATCTTCAACAAAAAAAAAACTCAAGTTTGTGCTTAAAAACTCTGTCAACTGCCAAAAAATATCTCTACACATAAACCAATTCACAAACACTACATAACTAATTTGAAACATTAAAATCAATCACATATTTGAGGCTTATATCTTTTATTCACGCCTAAAATTTCGTAATATAATTAATATCCATATCTCGTCTATCAAAAGTATAGAAGGAAGTTAATTATGTTTAAAACACAAAACCTCTCACAATATATCCCAATTAAAATAAACCTTAAGCATAACCACATAGTGGAAAACGCGTTAGGCTTATGCCTTTACAAAGATCCTACATTATTATTATTTACATGGATTTGCTGTTACTATTTACATGGATGGATTTGCTGGTACAATTAATTAAGAAAAACGTCTGGTTTAATGTCTCTCGACTGTGCCTTGTAGGCTAAAGGAAACGGATAAAGTGTATGACTGTGAAATAATTGACGGAATGAGAATGTGGGAGGAAACGGAAGAACCCTGAGAAAATCCACGCACACGGTGTTTGTCCACCACAAAGTTCACTTGGCGCGAGCTAGGATCGAACCAGGGACTCCAAGCACCAAAAGGTCAGCGCTCTACCACTGAGCCAGTGTGCCCTCTTGACAATTTATTTATTTATTTATTTATTTATTTATTTATTTCATAAGGACAATACAACAGGCTTAATGCCCAGTTATAGTGTCGTATACAGAATTATTTAAACTACACTATTATACATACACAAATATACGTTATCTAGTTATACATAAGTTATTGCATGATAATTCTTTTGAACTTGTTCTCTGACATACTAAACACATCTATTACATGAAGTCGAATCATTTCATTATAAGAAGCACACATTCTCCACAGAGGAGACTTATGTAATATTTTTGTTCTTGCTTTTCTACAATAGAATGTCCCAGCGTTTGCTGTTCTAGTCTTACCTGTTGGGACACGTAATAATACTTCTGAAACTAATTCTGGACAATCAATTTTACCATTTAATAATTTATGTAAGAACAACAAATCAAAAACACATCTCCTTTTTTCTAATGTAATTCTGATTGATATTGTTGGTTATGTAACATTATTGCCTCTATGGCGCAGGAAGGGCCATCGTACTTCAGAAAAAAATCTGAAGAACGTGGAAAATAGTTTTACCATAGTTTCTTTTTGTCTTTCAACGCTACAGTATATTAGCATGAATTCCGATGAACGGATTTTCATGAGGAAAATATTCACGTAGCTTTTAAAAAAGAAAAATCACAGTTACATTTATGTTACTGTCTGCTCGGATTTAAATAACTTAATTTGGTAGAAGACGCCCGTCGGCAATGAAAGTGGCATTTTTCACTTCGGCTTCAAGATCTTATCATTAGAAAGAGGCTTTTAAAACCCAAAAAACGGTACATCTCGTGTCTTACTATCTCTTCATCCATTGACTGCACTTTATAAAAGGAAGACGGACAGATCCAGGGAGGGAGTGAGATGGAAGAAATCCCCTGACCGAAACGGATCTTCTGACACCTGTGCTGACCACGTGACCTTGCATGTTGAGATTGCATAAGCTATCGCTGCGTGACTTCCGAATCAACTTAAAATCTATTGAGAAAGATTGTCGACTGTTTTGCATGCTATTAGGTTAAGCGTTAAACAGTGACTTATTCTGGAACTGTCACAGTTTAAATATCACTTTTAACTTATCATTGAACTCTAGCGTTCATACGTACATAAGCACGTTCAGATAAACAAACACTGGCTGTTTTTTTTACATAATAAACAAAATAAATTGAACTAAAAATTATATTACTAATTGATTGCATACGAGGGTGCTCCTTGCTTATTTCTCTTTGTCATCAATAAACAGATTTTAAAAGTTATTTTATTACTTTTTATCTTAAAAAGTAATTTTCTTGAAAACCGAATTATTATTTACTTCTTAGTATGATTTAATTTGTTTGTTTGATATTTTTGAAAACATGTTTTTTAATATATTTACTTTTTGCTTTTAAAAAAATAAATGAAAAATTTCACTTTAACGCCCCACAATTATACGTTTTAGGCTAAGGGAGACTATGATTAAGGCAAGTGAATGATAATGGAAGAATTGGTGGAATGAGAAAGTGGGAGGAAACGAGAGTATGGGCACGATGTTGTCCAACACAAACTTACTTGGTCGGGGATCAAATTAGGGACCCCAAGCACCAGAGGTAACCGATCTCTCCACCGCTCAGTCATTCTTACCCACCTTTCTACTTTATGGTAGGGTTCGCTCTGTAAGTCGTTCCCTATAATCAATCGTGCCCAATGTTTAGTAATAGTCCCATTTCGTCCTTTCACCCACAAAAAATCTTATTTTTCCATATTACAAAGCATTAATAATATTTTTCATACTTTTTTCCTTATTTTTTTTTTTTTTAATTTTCACATTCAATTAATTCTTGAAGTCTTATCATATTTTCGTTATCTGAAACATAACTTCGAAGATTTCCTGGATGTTATACTGTACATGCTATCTGCAGAGCATGAATAGTTGTGTATATTATATATATATATATATATATATATATATATATATATATATATATATATATATATATATATATATAGTTACTTAGTAGAGAGCAATATTAAATGACTTAATTAAGTAAATACAGGGTGTTTCAAAACAACTCCGACAACATTTGGGACGTGATTCCTGACACCAAAATAAGACGAAAAGTATAGACCAATCTGGGCGCAGAAATGCTTCCTTTCGGAGTTATAGGCTGCCAAAAACATGAAAAAAAATGAACTTTAAAAGGTCCATAAATAAAACTATGGGACCTACTGTAGTTGGATCAAGACTTCACTTACGAACGAATATGTGCACTTTTCAAAAATACATGTTTCAGATTCCTAAGGTACTCACACAACAATTTTTATAGAGGCAGTTTGGCTGCGAGCATATAATTTCAAGTACTCACCAACTACCTGTATAAAAGTTGTTACGCAAGTACCGCAAGATTCTGAAACACGTATTTTTGGATAGCGTACATATTAGTTCCTAAGTAAAGTCTCGACCCAACTGCGGTACGTCCCATAGTTTTGGAGTTATGGAACTTTGTAGATCATTTGTTTCATGTTTTCGGCAGCCTATAACTCCGAAAGGAAGCATTTGTGCATCCAGATTGGTCTATACTTTTCGTCTTTCAAATTCCATCATTGTGTGTGTTAGGGAAATGAGGTAAATTGAGGTTACAAGATTTTGGAACATGGTTGAAAAATAAAGAAAAGAAATAAAATTATAATGCAGAAACGACCTTATAAGACATTACTAGTAGAATTAATTAATTTATTCTTAATATGTAAGGCGGAGGAGAGGGAGCCATAATAAGCCTACACGCTAATCCGGGTCTGCATATAATATTAACAATTACCATATTACAAAGGAAGAAAAAGAAATGTAACTCCGGAGACATTTTTATTACGAAAAACGGATTAATAAAATTGTTATTATAGTATAGGATACCCAGGTTTTAACCCCTTGCAAACACATCCGTGTGGTTCAGATTTCACGTTAAATCTATATATATAAAAGAGAACGTACAAAATCCTTTGTCCGCTCATCACGCTAATACGGCTGAACCAATTTCTTTCATTTTTGGGAGGTTATTAGGATTTGGACCCTAGATGGTTTTTATCATATCACTTTAATTTTTAATTACCAGTGTCTTGAGATAATTGACCATTCAAGTGTCCATAACGTACAAATCCTTTGTTATTAGTTCATCATAGGTAAAAATAAACGTATTTATATGCAACCCGCATGACCGTGTCACTCGGCGGGTTAACATAAATGACAGGCGATATACAGCGGAAAATAGCTTGAATCTTCTGTTTAAAATTTTTTAATTGATTTGCTTATTTTTACAGGCACTTTTACAATATGCCAGCACCGGGATGACCGCAGCGAAGCGGGGCGGGTTAACATAAATGACAGGCGATATAATGTTAAGATTTACTGCAATCTTCTATGGTTTTTATCATATCACTTGAAAGCGAAAAAGTAAAAATTATCTAAGTAACAAAGTTTATTGCGTTCCGGGGTGACCGCAGCGAAGCGGGGTGAACGCTGCTAGTTATAGATAAATGTATGTTTTAGTCTCGTTACTGAAAAGGAACGTTAAAGGAAGTGTGGCGATCGCCAAAAGATGTCAGCACTATCCTCATCTTTTCAATGTTTTTGTAGGGATTCAATGTTTTATACACATTAATTTATGCATAAAATATAAGCACATTAGCTTAAAGTGTTTAAGGAACAATTGGAAATGTACGTAGCTATTTGCAAACTGGAATCGGAGCAATTTCTTTGTACAACGGTTCTGCTAACACTGACAAGAGATCGCTTGTAGGCCCTATATTAATCTTTTCTCACGCTTACTCAGGGAAATTCTTATAAAATGACATCTTCATTTATGAGTTTAAAAAAAAAAAAAAAAAAAAAAAAAAAGATCATTTAAGTTTCACTTATACAATGTAATTTGTGCATTATATCTTTTCACTTCAAGAATTAACCATTGTTCCCCACGTAATTTTACACTAATATTCTTAGTACTTCAGCTACAACGAGTATATACAAACATATATGTTAATTCCCATTACTTTAGTACATTAGAAAGATTGCATTAATGAATATGATCTCCACTGTACACTACACTGAGATTGTAACTACAGTATTTAATATAACAAGTAATATGTGCCTCACTGTTAGGAATACGCTTTTCACTGTAAGACGAAAACAAAAAACCTTTTTTAGATATACAACACAGTAGTTAAATTACCATTTATTATTGGCAACGAAAGATATATTTTTGGTACCATAAAAATTCATTGTTATGATACCAAATTACACATGAGAACTTATCTTCAAGCAGGGCCATAACTTGGAAGGGGCAGAAGAACAAACTCCTCTTCCATTTAAGCTCCCCTCTGATCGACGGAGGCAGGGGCGGATTAAGGCTTTTGGAGCTCTGGAGCCGACTATTTCAAGGGGACCCTGTTACGAATAATTCCAGAGCATAAATTTTCTTTGCTGCCTTCTACAGTCTCATAGGCTTATCAAAATACCAATAACTAGGCTGTATCTCAAACTGATTTGAATATGAACGTTTTATTGTTAAGGAGATTTGGAAAACCTCCTAGAAAATGAAATGAAATCTTTAAGTTTTACGTCCCATGCTTATGCCGGTTAGGCTAAAGGAGACGGTGATGATGAGAGATGAGTGAAATGGTGGAATGAAGAAAGTGGGAGGAAACGGGAGATCCCCGAGAAAACCCACGAGCATGGTGAAAAACCTCCTAGATTTGCTCTAAGTAATGACAGAAATATTTCAAAGGAATTGTCATCACAAGCTAATAATTTGGTTTGTAATAGAGGCCCAAAATAGTTCACTCCCTCACAAAATAAGTATCGTGAAGACTCTGGTGGAAGAAGTCTTAACTCTAGCGATACCGCGAGTGGGAAAAAAAATAGCATGGGTCTGAAGCTTATAATATAATAAGCTGATTACTATATTTTAGTATTAAACAGAGGGATTTTGAGGGCCCTGGAGCCTGGGCTCCATTCGCTCCGCCCTTAATCCGTTCCTGGACGGAGGGACCAGTTCAATATAAAACTTCCGTTATCCTAAGATGCCCCATAAAGAACGAAACTTTTGAAATGCCCGCCATTTCTGTTCTAGTAAGTTGGCAGCACTGAATGTTACACGATTTTCGCCGAATGCCACATGATCGTGATCTTTTTTCTGTACGAGTAGGAATGGAGCGTTTCACTCCGAACAGCGTGTTGTCATAGTTCTCCATTCCTACTCGTTCAGAAACAAGGGGGTCGCAGTGGCCCAGTGCTAGAATACTCACCTCTGGTGAATGGGGTCCCTGTTTCGATCCTAGCTCGTGCCAAGTGAACTTTATAGTGAACTATCATCGTGTGAGAGGGTTTCCTCGGGGTTCTCCCGTTTCCTCCCACTTCCTTCATTCCACCACTTCATTCTTTTTTCATCATCACCGTCTCTTTTAGCCTAGCTGGCATAACCGCGGGTCGTAAAATATAAAGATTTCATTTTGTATAGAAAACAGATCACGATCATATGCCATTCGACGCTCTGTGACTATTGAGCGCTCAAATCACTCCATGAAAAGTGTTCTGGTAAGTACCACATCCAATTACCAAGATGATTTTCAATAGACATATAAATCATAATGCCGTTTACAGTCATTTTTATATCTGAAACCATTTCGGAGATATGAAAAATGGGTAAATTTGATATTTTGCTTCAAATGGTGTATTTGTGTACATTTTTTAAAACACTTTTATCACTGTCTTTGCTTCTATGACGTTACAATAATACTTTTTGGCAGATGTTATTACAAGTCCTCGGAATTACATAACTAAGCAGTGTTGCAAACTTAACAATCTCCTATATCTCCAGAGTAGTTTGAGATAGCGAATCGCTGTGCACGGTATTATGATCTTCACATCTACTGAAGGCTATCTATGTAATTAGGCGAGGTACTTATCTAGGCAGTCTTTCAAAATAAATGCTTTAAGAAAAGTCAATTTTGCAATTTCGTGTACCTTATCTCTGTTCCTATTTCTTCGAAGTCTGTGACATCACGATCATAATACTAGATACTAAAGTACTTTGGACGTGCATTGGCCCATCCGTTTCACTTGCGTTATTATTGCTATAGAAGAGACCAAAATTTTGATATATGTTACTGTAGTACCCTTAGTTTGCAACACTCAATAACAAATGTGATATCGTATGTTATAAACTTTATGTTTAGTTGGCAACAATTAACTTGGCGGTATCACAGAGTATGTCAAACGATGCTCCCTAGTCGATATGTACACTCATGTTCAAAATGATTGTCGCATATCTATAACTGCCTTCTTGTAAGAATATAATTTGATAATTTTGCAGGGTACTTTTAATACTGATACTATGTGTATAATTGGGGAACGTATATTTGTGGTAAATTTCATAGGAAAAGAATTATAAATACGAAAATTAGAATGAGTAAAACAAAATGTTGCTGAATGGACAACAAAATTTTATTTTTGTTTTATTGTTCTTATTTACTGCTCTTTTGACATAAAATTTGCCACATACATGTCTTTGCCGATTATATACATACTAACATTATAAAAAATACCGGGCGAATTCGTTATCAAATTATATTCCTACAACAACATATTTATAGACATGTGACAATAATTTTGGACATGAGTACATCGTACAAAATGTCAAAGTTTTTCTTCTATTAGTTTAAAAATTAAAAAGATGTATCAATATAAGTGGTCCACCCTGTGTATCTAACCTCTCATAAGATGTCTAAACAGTTTGTAAACGCTGCATTCCAAAACTTGAAATTTTCCGTTAAAACGTTTATTTTGATTTCTGTTGCTCGTGTAACACAGTTTTCGTTTGATGAAGGGTATTTAATGTTTTTCGCCCCCTACATTCATGGGAAATATGTCCGTGTTTAAGACAAATTTCTTTTGAATAAAGTGCCCGTTGAAGACAGGTTTTACTGTATTAAAATTCATATAAAAGTTACCGCATTTTTTGATTCTTTAAAGACTAACTTGAAAATATATTCTGAAACTAAACTCCTGGGAAAATTGCTTAAGATTTCTCAATACGTAAAAATCACTGCTGCATACAGTATATTTATTCTTGTCTTAATAAGGGCAACGGAAGAATCTTCAACTTTGATTCGCAAAGCGACTGTTGACAACTACTACTGGTGGTTATTATACATTCATGGTCCAGTGCAACAAGGACAAAAAGGTAATCATAACTTTGAGAACGGGTTTGTGAATTTCTTCTAAAATGAAATATTTCATAATGTATAATAAATGTTTTCTGTAAGGCTGCCTGCGAAAATAGTATTTACCACATTTATTACCCGACCTACAAAATCTTATGTTAGATTGTGTTTTATGACAAAAACCCTGAAGCATGTAGCTTGAGTGGTGTGTATAGTAGTATGATGTTTTATCTTGCTCGAAACCTGTATAAGAGGAAGAAGATAAAAGAAAGAAAAAAAACAGCATGTATGGTGGGTGTTATTAGTTGAAGCACAAACTGAAGTTGCACCCAGCAATGAGAGCGTAATTGAGGCATGCGTGACTGACCGTGTGCGGAACGAATGACCACTTCAAATCGAGACAGGAAAACAGGTCTTCTTCCCTCCAACGACAAGCCATGTAATCTTAATGTCTGTCACTCACTGTATTATTTGTAGAAAGTATTGTAGTAGTACGCAAACACATCCAACACGGCGAAAACAATTGGAAATAAATTGTTTTGGTCAACAACAATTTAGTTTTTACAATTTAAAACTATTTTAAGTAAACAATTTGACAATACTTGAAGTAAATTGTTTCAAAGAATTTGATGTAAATTTGTTTGTTACTAATAAGGAAACAGTGTGCTCTACGAAGAGACTGTCATCACAGGTAACAGAATAAACAACTTTCACCAAATAAGTTTCAAAATATGAAAGAAATCTACGTTTTACGTCCCACGATTATGCCGGCTAGGCTAAAGATGGTGATAATGAGAAATGAATGAAATAGTGGAATGAAGAAAGTGGGAGAAAACACACGCACACTGTGTTTGTCCATCACAAAGCTCACTTGGAGCGAGCTGGGATCGAACGAAGGATCCCATGCACCAGAGGTGAAGGCTCTAACACTGAGCCACCGCAGACTTTCCGTCCCAAAATGAGTATTCCTCAAGTCAAGATTTCGCCATATTGCGACCAGAAACGGTACATTCTATTCTCTGCATGAAAATCATTATTCTGCGTTACTTAAAGGAATCATTAGAAATGTCTTGTAGTGTTTTTTTCTAAACCTCGAAACCTAACTACATCGCTTTCTCGCACCTAAAACGCTAAATTACCTAATTTCATGATTCCGAAATTGTATGACACGTCACTGAGGAAAATTCATCAATCAGCACACGAAGATTGTCAAATTCGGCATGCCCCAGTCTACTGTAGTGCGTCACCTTTACCAACTCGGGAAACCCATCAGGAGCTACGCATTGTATTATGTGTGATGACCCCAGCCAGCGGCGGGTCTAGCCCGGAGCCGGGGGACCTAGGACCCCAATTTTCTGAGTGAAAAATAATTTTAGCTATTATTTATAGATATATTTTTGAAGTTTATAGTAAACTCATGATATACCTATTATAGTCTAGATTCTGGCTGCTCACCCCAGTTTCCCCTTCTTGATCCACCTGACCCCAGCTCAGGTGCACAGGAGAGAGAGTGTGCTGACAACTGATGCAAAATCAGCGTAATGTGCGTTTTCCTAAAAGGATTGTTAACATGCAACGAAAACCGGGTGTTTTTCCGAAATCCGAATATACGAAAATAGTGGTTCAGCAAGAGCCAACTTCCAGAACCAGTAGTCAAAGAGGGCCATTTCGAGCATAAAGTAATACGGTACTCTGTGTGATGAAACTAGGAAGGGGTTCGAGTTCATTCCAACGGTCGTACCATGAATGTCGACCTTTGTTCCGAACTATTGGAGCAGATGTATATTGCACTATGCCAAAAAGAAAGAGAAAAAAAATGCATTTGTGAACCGAAAGCACACATTGCTGCAAAAGAATAATGCAAAATCACACGTGGCTCGAAAAATGCAATAAAAATGTAGGCATCTCGAACCTCTGCCACACCTAGTATAAAGTTCTGAACTTGGCTTATCAGGTTACTACCTGTTTTGATCCATGGCGCACTTCCTTAAATCACGATGCTTCACCAACCAGCAGGAGATAGACTAACTTCTTTCCCGCTAAGGACAAGGCGTGATATGGACGTGAAATCGACGAACTATCAGGAAGATGACTGCTGACAGTCCAACGCAAGGGACTATACTTCGAATGTCAGCTGTTTTCGTTGTACTTCAATAAATACATATCGTAGCTGCCCCTCGAAGAACCGCTATGTGACATTTTTGTCGAAAAATGAGTTATGCCGTGCAAATACACCTGAAAGCTATCACGCAGCGTCCCTTACAATGTGATAAGTGAATATTCAATTGTTTCGCCACAACAACAATGAAAAAATAATAGATTGAAATTAAAGGCTTCAGGTTCTCATCACGTACGTATTGATTAACGTATAAAAATCTTCCATGTGCTTATAAAAGCGCAAAAGGTAAACCGACATGTGCTACGCAAACATAAAAAAGAGTAATATAATATTGTTGAAGCAAGATACAACAATGTCCAGTACATAATACACGCAGAACCAATTTTATTATATTTTTCAAGTGTTTCCGTGTATATTTGGCAAAATTTTAAGTTTGGAATGTTTTTTGCTTCACCTGAAAAGTTCTGGTTTTAACACAGCGGTTCTTCGAGGCGCAGCGACGATATATGTTCTCTACCTGAATATTGGAAGACTTATGACTAATCCTTGTATTAAGATATGAATTGAATTTACGCCTACTCAATTTTTAAAACAAAACTATAATATTAATTAAATAGATTGAGTACAGAATAATATCAAACTAATCTGAAAATTAACAAATGCAGAAAGTTCAAACATTTTAAGGAATTGCTTTGATTATAACTGTTATATTTACACTCAAATTGTTATGATGCAAGCAAAATGCATGAAGATTAGTATCTAAACACGAAGTACCGTATGTAGCAGTATGCAACTACAGTGGAATTGCACTTTTCTTCAGGTTCTGAAGACCAGCGGCGCAAATGTCTTCAACATTGGGGGGAATGGGTAAGACCGTTCCCATGCATTTTTTTTTTTTTTTTTTTTTTTTTTTAAGCGATGTTCAGAAAATTTATGAGGTTGAAAACAATGCTGTGGAGGATCAGGGGAGCAGCGGGCAGATTTAAGACTTATTCAGGGGAACATCAATTTCATCTCACGTTACTTTGTGGCAAAAAAAAAAACACATTTTAACTCGGATTATTGAGGGAGGACAGTCTCCCCTGTTCCAAGATTGGAGTGGACATGTCCACTCATCCCCCCGGGATTTGCGCCAGAGCTAAAGACCATGTATAGAAAATGCTGGATATTTTATACATATAGGGTTCCACTATGCTCAGAAGATAAGCGTTCCGTTTCATTAATTAGTGCTTTTACAACGATACTAGTCCTGCAAAATGGTTAATATCAGTGGTGTGTGATGACAGGTATGAGGCAAGTTAACTCTTATACATTACTAACTGGTAAATGTTCTCAATTTCCTTATAACGTGTAAATTTCTAAGAAATATTATCCACTTTATATAAAATAACAATTGTGAAATTAAATTAGTAAATGCTACTACATAGCAATTCTTTTAAAAAGGCAATATACTGATGTTGACCACTAATGTGACCGTGGGGGAAAAAAATCAAATTCAAGATTATATATAAGCTCACTAACACTATTTGATTCTCACTTTCCAGTGTCGACGATAGGTGAGTTATCACAAAAAAAAAAAAAAAAAAAAATCAAATTCCTGATTTCAATGGACTAATACATTTCGCGACCTCCTACATCTCGAAAAAGTGATTTTCTGATATCTGCTCGCCCGCAAATTCTTCATGCGTCTGCCCGTTCCGGGCTTGGGGTCATCCGGACCAAATTTTTAATTTAACGGTTCTATAAGATTCTAAGAAAGGGGTTGAATTTTCCTCCTGGTCCCAATATAAGGAAGATGAAAATTCAAAATGTCTACTTTTTCAACAAGACTAATGATTTTGTTTATACTTCACAAATCAATAATTATAGCTCCAATACATTGTCAGAAAAAAAGGGGCAGCTTCCTCTCATTTTTTTTAAGAGGGCAGACTACTAAATATTTTTCAAAAGCGAACAACTTTTTTTTTGTCCGCTTTTCGTAAGTGAAAAGAGATAATGAAATGTAACTTATTACAATAATATATAATGTTATTCTACACCCGAAAATACGAATCGGAAAAATAATCAGTGTTACCATCCATAGAAATTACAGTGTGACCAGAATTTGAATTACTCAAAAATCTAGGTTAAGGTAGCGACTAGAAAAATGAACTCAACGGCAATTGATGGCTTATCATGCTGTCTTTGTTCCTTGTTAACTACTTTTTAAATAATATTTATATTTATTTTGTAACAACTTACATAAGTTATTACAAAATAAATACAAATATTATTTAGCAATTGATTTATCGTCTGGAAGACAACATACCGTCACCATTCGCAACACACTATCGAAACAGCAAGAGATTGAAATTTACTCCTATTTCCGGTTTCAATATTTATTTGCGTAGAGCAAAATTTAAAAAAAAAAAAAGACATCGAAAAGCTATTTTTGCAATTGATCCACCATTTCAAGATTAGGTTCTATCTTCCCTGTTAACTCTCTATTCAAAACGGAAGTGTTAGAAATAATCAATTTCCGGTTTCAACATTTATCGCCATAGAATAAAAACGGTACCAACAACAAACCTTTTTTTGCAATCAATTCAGTATCTCAAGGGAATATACTATATCACCATTTGCAATATTCTACCGAAAACAAAAGTTGCTACTTCCGGTTTCAATATTGATTTCTACGGAGCAACAATGCTACCAGATATCGAGAAGTGGCTTTCCCAATCGATTCAAAGTTCCAAGAACATGTTCTACCTCTTATGTTAAACCTTCTATTCAAACCGGAAGTGAAAGAAATCAAACATTTATATTTTTAAATTTGGTCTTCGTAGTATATAAACGTTAATACAGTAGATAGAGATAGGTATTCTTTTTGCAATCTATTCAGCGTTTCCACAAAACACACCACCATCTACAACACTACGTTAATTAGAAGTGGATAAAATTTATGAGTAATTCCGGTTACAATATTGATTTCCATCGAGAGGAAACATTTAGAGATATCAAGAAGTCCCATTTGCAATCGATTCGTTGTACCAAGAATAGGTTCCATATTCTTCATTAATCCCTCTATTCAAACCGGAAGTGGTGTAAATCAACAGTTTCCGGTTTCAACATTAAGCACCATAGAATAAAAATGGTAATACATAGTGACAAGTGGTTTTTATTAATTGATTTTTCGTCTCAAGAGAACATACCATCACCACCAGCAACATTTTATCGAAACCGGAAATGGTTAGTATTTACTAGTACTTCCGGTTTCAATACTTATTTCCATTGGCAACCGATTTTTCTTTTCACAGATTCAGTGTCCCAAGAATGAATTTTGCCTAAATTTTTACCTGTTGTAACCGGAAGCGGTGTAAATGTAAGTTTTTTCTCGATAATAGGTAACACTGATTGCATTTAAATGGAAGTAGATTATGACAAGCAGGTTTTTATAGCTTCAGTAAAACACGAATCCTTTGCTGGAACAGAAAGTGATACACATTATTTACCAATTCATGTTGGGATTTGTTTGACCATTTGCTTTAGCACTGTCCATATGACTTTAAACTAATGCGACCTAAACATTATTTATGAGTGTAGTATTCAAATAGAACGTCAGCTTAGGAAATTTAACTATCATAATCATGAAGTCGGTTTCCAACAAGAAATATTTATTTTACATAATACTGATTTTAAATATTTCTTGTTGGATAATAATATATTTTAAATAATAATATATGACAGATTTTGCCGTCCCTCGAATGTTGCCGCCCGGTGCACCTGCACGTATTGCACATATATTTGTATTCTGTTTTGAATGCACAATTTAACCTAACTTAGCGCAGGGTCGTGCCGTGGAAAATTACCGCCCGAGGCGGGAGTATACGATGGCGCCCCATACATATATTCCAAGCAATTTTTCCTATTTTTCCTTTTTTCTCCCGAATTTTTCGCCCCGCTTACTTCGGCGCCCGGGGCCGTTGCCACGCTCGTCCCCTCCCCTTCACGGTACGGCCCTGACTTCGCGAATGTGTTGAAAACATTCTGGATTTCATTTAGAGAAAAGAACTGAAAAAATAAGGATCGGGAATTATAGAAGTGTTGCCAGATTCTATGATAATGAATGGAAAACTGTCCTGTAATTGTGCAAACAACACAACAACTGGTAAACGAACCGTAAGTGACCTTGTACACTAATTAATGTATACAACAAACACAATAGTGATGAATTTTAACCGTGCAAAATATATATTCCACGATCACCTTCGATTCCAATCAGAATGTCGTGTTTCACCTACCATTCCACCACCCTTTCTGACACCATAAAAGTAACAAAACCGGCTTTTGGTTCAGTGAAAGAAAAAAGGAACCATATGCGACAACCAAGAGCAGCAGCAGTTGTGTCTGTTGCCCCTCCCTTCAGTTTCCGGTTTCCGTTGCACGAGTAATGAAATGAAGAACATCCCATTGCGGACAGGAAGAAGCCCACTAAACAACATAGGATTCAATTACATTCACACATGACTGACATCACACACCAGCACTTTCATTCATACAAAGGAAGTTGGTCGAAAAAAAAAGAGCAACGAAAAAAAATATATATTTATACATTATTGGAGAATGGAGCAAGGACGCAACATTATCATTCACTTTCTGTAAGGAATGTTTTATGTAAGTTCTATAATGAATGAGCTTTATCCTGGAGATTTTTCTCAATCTTTTTCTCTCGAAAGGGTACGTCTTCCTCACGTTCTCTAATACTTTCCTTTTAAGTGAATGACGCAAAGATAATTGAATTGTGTCAAAAATATAGAAAGGTGCAGAATACTTACAAAATATCTATTAAAGCCTTTTCATCTTTTTTTTTTCAAAGGGACCATTTTTTTTCACTGGTAAAAATGTTTGTATGGACCACTGTTCCTGTCCTCTTCAAGAAATTTTCTTGTAGGCCTTATGTCTGGAGAACTACATACAGTGCAGCCAAATCCGAACTATCACTATTATAAACTCAGTATGATGTGCTTATTCCGTAGTAATAATAATAATAATAATAATAATAATAATAATAATAAAAATAATAATAATAATAATAATAATAATAATAATAATAATAATAATAATAATAATAATAATAATAATAATAAAAATAAAAACCTCCATTTACGGGCAGTTCAAAAAATTTGTGGCCCCTGATCCAAAAATACATCAAAACATCCAATATATTTCAATAAAAAATTTTCTTGTAGGCCTTACATCTGAAGAACTACATATAGTGTAGTCAAACCCAAAGCATCACTTAACTCAGTAGGATATGCTTATTCCGTAGAAAATACGAAAACTCGATTTAGGGGTCATTCAAAAATTTTGTGATCCTTGGTTCAAAAACTAACCATTGGTCAAGATCGCAACCTTTTGATGCATTTTTTTTAGGTTATTCCTAAAATTCTTGTTTTTTTTATTTTTTTAATTATTGAAGGTTATCAAGAACTGTTCTGAGAATATATCTACATACGCGACTCTACTCTTTTCAACTATAGCGTATAACATGCGATTCACTCGATTTTTCTTTCTTTTTTTTTTCTGATTAATGTTCCATCTAAGAGGAGCACAGTTTGACAAACTCTGGCCTACTAATCGGGGTAGCTGTAAAAATGCCACCTCAGATGAAATCAAAAGCTTTACAACTCCACTACAAAATGCCGCTACTGTCGACAGTAAACTTAAATTGTCCTGAGTTAAGACCTCCCGTTTTATTCCAATACATGCGCTATTGTACCAAACAATCATGATTTGAGATTGGATAGTTAGGTACCGTAACGTAAGCACACTTTAATCAAGATTTCATTATTATTATTATTATTATTATTATTATTATTATTATTATTATTATTATTATTATTATTATTATTATTATTAACTTGGAATTAAATGGATATTTGAACTATAGAATTTGTAGCTTTGCATCCGTTGAAGAGTTGGATTCTTTAGAACTGTGGGGACAAACTACAGCCCGCGGACCAAATCTAGCCCCCTGAAAGGTTGTGTACGGCCGTGATATGATTCCTAATCTGTCGAATGAAAAAAAAAAAAAAAAAAAAAAGAATAGGATTAATTTCGAAAGAGTTGCATTAGAAACAGACTAACAGGTGAACAAACCCGTAACTACTCGGTCCCTTTTTGTGTCAGCAGTATTCGCGCGGGGGTGCAATAGACACCAAATTGATATATATATATATATATATATATATATATATATATATATATATATATATATATATATATATATATATATATATATATATATATATATTTCAATAAACATATTGCTTTTATAATTAAGACAATGTAGCATAACTCTAAGACATGTTTTTAAAAGTATTTGCTGCAATTAGATTTTTTGTATTCGTTTTGAGACATTTTGTTATATTTTTTCATCAGAACTTCTGGCTAACAACACAAAATTTACCTGTTTTGGCGATCTGTGTACACGCCACGCGAGTTAAGGGTTAACTTCACTTCTGAGTATAAATACAGTATATTTCAGTTTCAGATTATACGAAACTTCAATTACAAGAATTTTCTAAAATGCACTTGTTGCTGTTTTTCATAAATTATATTGACTCGCCTAAAATTTATTTTTTCTTTCGCCCTCTCCGAAAATGGAGCCCATCACTACTTTCAACAACTGAGTGCTTTAACGGATATCAGAGGCAGTTCTTGAGAAAAACTATATTTCGCGTTGTTTAAAGATGAGACGAGAAATAAAGTCTCCTTGTCTCATAAATTTTGTAGAAGTTTCGTCTCGATTCTGGAAAACTTCTTTCAAGCCTTGTCTCGAGTCTCAGAAATATTTTCTCGTTTCATTCTGAAATATTTTCGACTCGTTTGTAGATATACTAAATTTATGCCCTGATATTTTTTCTTTACTTGTATCGGGTATCAATCTTTCTGCCTCATCAGATATCCACAAAGAATGTGATATAACCAGGACTAAAAGTGAGGGGAATGCAGGAGAACCCGTTCCCCACTTCGAAAAAATATCTATGGTGTTCCCCACCTCCTAAAAAATACAATGGGCAAAGATAAGTATGGGTACGGCGTGCAGATCCACCTGGATATAACATCATTTAAACTATGTTTATAGAAGTAAATTATGGGATGACTTGCGTATATATTAGTTTTATATTCTTTTTCAGCATTAAGATTTCATGCAGTGGCGGCGATTGGACGTTAAAAGTGGGGGGAGGGGGCAAGACATGATCTGAGCAATTGCATATCAATGTTAGATTTCCTGGTTGTTTCTAACACTGTTTGATGAAAGGTTGTATAACTACTAGGATACTGTCTTTTTTCACTTAAAATACCGCATATCGTATTTCTGTTTTATTAAGTAAATTCATAAGAGTAATACAGGTAGGTACTAGCCCTTTATACTCTTAAACAACGAAAGTGTAAGAAAAATTTGAGTTCTTGCTCATGAATATCTTAAAATTCTGTCTGGAAAATTGTGTGATCAGATTATTTAATAAATTTGCAAAACAAATAAATAGAAGGGATAATCATAGTAATGAATAATGACGCTTGTTTTGCAGAAGTTATATTGAAACTGGGAATTAATTACCAACTTATACTTTTAATTCCACACATGCCATTAAATGAATGTTTTTACTCTTAGAAAAGAAATACAGTAAGCACTGCAAGCATATGCTATGACATTTAAAGAAATATGCAATTCCAATATTAATTGCTTTGAACTGCAATTAAAACGCAATTTCTGTAGCTTTCTTAACTCCAGGAAAGACAAATAACCAATACGTACTCACGCAACGGCAAATATCATATGTCACCATTTTTTTTTTTTTTTTTTTTTTTTTATGAAACAGTAATACATACAAAACCTTTAGCAGGGTATCCACATTCTGGAAAATAAGTGAAAGTCAGGGAAGGGTCAGGGAAGTAAAAATGTATCAGGTGAAGTCAGGGAAATGGCGGATAGGTCAGGGAAAGTCAGGAAAAAAATCGATTTAGGTCAATTGTTCAATTACTGAATTTATGAAATAGGGTTGATTTCTTTACTGTTACTGGATGCAAAATGTGGTGTTCTCAATGATGATATTGAGGGAGTCAGTGTTCTCTGATATAGTCGTTGAAACTAATTTTCTGCGAGAAACACATCTAACTGCATCCTGGCATATTTGCTCAAAAGGGTAGACGCTGTTCTAGAAGAATTGTATGGTGTCAAGAGAATATCTGGACAAGTGGCTGAGAACGCGAAGAAATAGTATCTCCAGCTCACAGTGAAAGCTCAGACTGAAGAATTTAAGGAAGACTCGAATGAATTCATATCCAATGACAGAGATGGTATTGGACTTCATGAGTTTTTTACTTAGTCTTAGGAAATGGAAAGAACTTCGTTGACTTATGGTCAGTTATGAAATTGTATTTATCTTCTTTCACGGAAACGCATTTTTTGAAAGTGATCTCACAATAAATAAAATTCTCATTGTTGACAACTTACAAGAAGAATCTCGGGTGGCTCAACGGATCATATATGATTCTCTGATGAGAATAAGTGGATAATCAGGATTAATAATTACAAGAGGTATGATAAATTCAGTGAGAAGTTCAATGAGACAATATCACGTGTATTTGGAAAAGAAAATAGAAATAAATGCTGGAGACGAGAAGAGGAGAGAGAAACGAAAGATTCAGCAACAACTAAAGGAGCTGGAGGAAGAAGGGCAGAAAATTAAACTGTGGAGACAAGAAGGATATTCAGATCAATGAGAAGGAAACTATGCGAGAAAGGATGAAAACAAATTTCTAAATGGGTTGCATTTAACAACTGCACCAACAAAAGTAATGTATGTGTGTGTGTGTGTGTGTGTGTGTGTGTGTGTATTTTTTTTTTTTTAATCAGTAAAATCATGTATGAACTGTTTATTACTATAGGCAATATTATAATACTGTGTAATTGGTATTATAATGTGTAAGCATATAATGTGTAATTTTTTTCATATCTTAAGTACTCTGTATACTAAACACTTTCGTTTGTAACTTTATTTTGTGAAATATGTAGGCTAATCAATATTGGCCTAATGCCCATGTTTGTAAATTACATTCCTTTGGAAAGAAAATTGAAAAAAACAAAGAAGCGGAAGAGAAAAAGGCCAACTATGGGGAGTGTGGAGGCTGAGGTTTCTTTTTTTTTTTTTTTTTTCTATATTTTTAAGTTATTCAGGGGTCAGGGAAATATGGAACTTTCGTCATGGAAAGTCAGGGAAAAGTCAGAGATCTTTTCTCCAAATTGTGTGGACACCCTGTTTACATTTCCAAATCAAACTATATAAATTGGTCGTGACTTCAAAAAAGTGGGGGGCAACTGCCCCCTCTTGCCCCCCCCTAATCGCCGCCCATGATTTCATGAAATATAGGCGTATGGGAGAGTCCAAACAGCATGAAGAATTAAATGCGAGAGTTCCGCACCAAAGGCGAATAAGGCAACTTCACCATTTAGAAAAAAAAAACGTCCGTAACTGTCCTAGTACAACAGAAATGTCATGGAACATCCATTCCATCGTCATGAGTTCCGAGCTCTAACTACATGGGTCTAATGATCTTAGTTTGAACGTATACAGAGACTCCTCATATATCACTTTCTTGAGAAATGCCTCGTCAAAAGTCACCTCTCAGAAAACTTTTTTATTCGCTGCGGTTACTTAAATTGTACACAGATTTTTACATTGCAAAGATGATTAAATTTTTCTCGTATCCACATTAAGTCGCATACTTCCAGACCTTACAAAATAATGATTTTATTGGTGTTATTCATGATCTTGTTGTGTAGGAAGGTATTCTTTTAAAAAAAAAAAAAGAAAGAAAAAGAAAAGAAAAGAAAAAGAAAGAAAGAAAAAATCGAATAACTAATGCAAATGATAATATCGTTTGATTAAATCTCTGTAGTGCTAAAGTGGGCGTTCTCAAACTGGTTCTAAAAATTACAAGTATGCAGTACTAAATACGAGTTTTTTTTTTTTTTTCGAGTTTATTATTTAGATTTCTTTCTATACCTATAAATATTAGTATCAAGTCAACTGATTAATGTTGTCTCTTTAACAATTTAAATTCCTGTATTGTTAATAAGGATATTTAAAATAACCCTCTTTAAACACAGAATAATAAATATTTCCTACGTACGTTTTGAGTATTACATTATTCAACACAGGGAAGAAAAATTGCTTGTCCAAACACGTGAAGATAAGCCACTATCAACATTCCTGTCTGAGAAGTTATAAGCCTCCTTAATGGGAGGAACAAGATCTTAGATTCGTCCCATTCCAATTACGGTATTTCACATACATATGCAATCTACATAGTTGATCTTAACCTCAATAAGAAGGATTTGTCTGAGACCAAAACGCTTATCTTAATCCCTTTTTAACTTGTCTGTTGTGAATTAAATAGTTTCTCTCCTAAAACGTTACAAGAGCTCAAGATCTTTACATACAAGAACCTGTAGTATAAGATCTTAGAGTCTCTGATTCGTCGCGCTGATTGACTTTCCTCAAGTTATGAGCAATTTTACATTAGGTCATACATTTTACAGTATTTTGGTTTATCAATGCTCGTTTATATTGCAATGTTTATTCGGTAGAGTCTAATAAAAGTCAGAGAAATAAAGCCATTTACCTATTTTATTTACAAAATGATTTTCTGTAACAGTTTTACAATGTTTCTTTGTAAATCACTAAATGTTTTCCAGAGTTCAGTAAGTCCTTAGCATATACAATGCTGGCTTCGGAAATTTCACAAACAAACAAAAAAAAAAAAAAAAAAAAAGATAAGGAAGACCAAAGAAACTTAGTGCTCAACTCTTGTGTGTGGGTTCCCTGGTTCGATTCCATCTCGCGTCAGGTGGAGTTTGGACAAGCACCATGTGCGTGAGTTTTCTCGGAGTCCTCCAGTCTCCCTCCCCCCCACACACCTGCTTCATCGTTTCTTCCATACTAAGCATAATCTCGCTGTCTCTTAGACTTGGAGCATAAACATAGGACATTAAAACTAAAATAAATAAATAAATAAATAAATTAACCTCTTGCAACGTTGAACTTGCGTTTTTAGCAAAAGTGAAGAAACTTGGCACATCCATTTGAACTGTGTGTGTGTGTAACTGGCTTGTACTATAGCGATAATGCGAGCAATATTGCAGCTGAAGCTCTATGTTAACAAATATGTAGGAAAATTCATGACCAGATGAGTTAGGTATTAATGAAATATTATATATATATATATATATATATATATATATATATATATATATATATATATATATATATATACAGCAAAGACATCACCACAGAGAAATTACTAAGGGCATAATTTTCTGTTGACGAACTCGCCCAAAAGTCTTTCCACAGGTGGAGCTTGTTAGGAGTTCGTATTTTTTCTTTTCTTCACTCATTTAAGCAGCTTCTGCTACGTACATAGTATGCGCTAATTGATCTTTTCCTGCTCTTTCATAGAAGTATAAGCCCACTTTTCTTTCAAGTATTCCTTAAATAAAGACAAATTCTCTTATCACTCACGTAGTTGTGTAACAAGGTAACTAGCTCCACCTCAAGATACAAAGAGACGGAATACGTTTATTCTATTGTTAGAAGTAGAGCATGTTTGTTTAGAAATTAGGAGATTCCTGTAAATGAATCATAAGGCACTTGAATTTAAAGAGATGCCGACATGACATTGAAAGCGACTCGAAAATAAGATGTAATTCAAGAAAAGTATAGTGTAGTGCATTTTGATCCCTAAAAAAAAAAGGAGTTCCAAAAATATTGATAGACTGGAGCTCAACGTGTTCCATTTCAGCACCAAGGTTTAATAATATAGACCCTACTGCTTAAGAGATGGACCTGAATCACCATTCGAGTTTGTAAAAGTCATAAACCCCTACCTGATCAAAAATTCAATCCAAGGAGACGTGCACAGAGTGCATGCGAACGTAATGTTGTTCATTTGAAGATACGAGGGTAAGTCAAAAATTGTCCACATAACTCATTTTACATTGTTGTAACTGACCTCTGTCCTTTTTTATTGCATTGTTATGCTGTTGTGGTCATGCTATGAAAGTTCGATCCTAATTCCTCCATTTATCTTCCTTTAGTGGCAGATAGATCATGGCCTCTCCATTAGAAGTTCGCACCAAAGAAGAATAACGAGGAGTGATCCGGCTTTTGTGGTCGGAAGGAGTATCACGAATCGTGACTAATTTCGAGAGGATGAGCCACTTCATCAATAGTCACTCATGCAGGGGTCTGAAAAGGTAGGGGGAAGCATGACGTCACACCGCCCCCGTGCCTATCATTGACCATTGCAATTTTTTAGGAAGTGGGAGGACGCAACAGATATTTTCTGGAAGTGGAAGGACGGGGTTCCCCCCGCGTTCCCCTGCACTCATGTGTCTAACAGAACCATGACACGTGCATGCTCGACGTTGTCATCACTTGTGGCCGTGGATGGTTCTCCGGCCCCTTCCTCGTACGTAACACTTCTGCGATCATTTTTGAATTTTTCAATCCATTCTTAGGAACTCCGTTGCAGCAAGACACTGTTCCCGTATTGTGCCGAAAGTCTTTGATGGATTGCGGTCCCTGATTCAAACTTCCGACCACAAAAACCGGATCACTGCTCGTTGTTCCTCTTTGGTACAAACTTCTAATGAAGCGGCCATGATCTATCTGCAACAAAAGGAAGACAAATGGAGGAATTAGGATCAATCTTTCGTAGCATGACCACAACAGAATAACAATAAAATAAACGAGGATAGAGATAAGCATAAACAATGTAAGAAGAGTTATGCCAAAATTGCAGATAATTGTTGACTTACCCTCGCTGTATGGTCGGTGGATTGGAGTTCAGCGTTCTTTTCATCACCGAGGCTATATGAGACATGGATATATACTTCAGGATAGAATTCGTGCCTCCGTAATATGTTCAAATTTCAAGATGCTACCACCGCGAATCGGGCCACAAGTACCACAGAGACGTAAACTACCCAACTAAATTAGCAAGGAAGATTCTGTGAAGACAACATATCTCCCTCTATAATAAATAAAAAAATATCGTTTGGGGGGAGGGTTGATTTGTGTGTTAGAATTTAAAGTACTCTTTAAATTAAGTCCGAACCACTGATTGGTTTTGTAGTCAAGAAAAATGTCATCGAAGAACGAGCCCGGGATCACTAATAAGAAAGTACATTCCTCAGCTACCTAGTCATAAAGAGAACTTGCTTGACAACATATGAAGAAAGCATTCATATTAGAAAACACACTGGGACTCAATATATAAACTGGGGCATGGCGGCTCCTGAGTAGAGCATTCATCTCTAATGAAAAGAGTCCCTAACTTGACCCCAGGCAGCGTGAGTTTGTGCTGGACAACATCGTGTCAGGGACTCTCCCATTTCCTTCCACATTTTCATTTCACCAATTATTTTATAATAATACACTTTAATTAATCATCCACCTTCTTTAGCTCGAAGGACATGACGCTGAAGCGTAAAAGTAAAAAAATACTTTCATTATAAAATACACTATTTTTCTTCATGTTCTTCCGTCTATTCATCAATGCCCCTCCTCCTGCCATTCCCTTCAAATAAAAGTAATAGAAGAGATGAGAGTTGGTTGTGACAAAATCAAAGTAGCTTGGTTTGTAAACTACATTTTATTCCGTAGTAAATCCCGTTTCACCGTGTGTAAAGGCAACCCACTACATTCTTTGATAGCAACAACCAACCAGTTGATTAATAATTCTCCCATAATTCCTGACGAAGTTAAAACAAAACTAAAAATCCATGATCCAGCCTTACCCATTATATATGGTCTTCCAAAAATGCATAAATCTAACGTTCCGTCAAGACCTATAATACGTAGCTGGTTTTCACCACCCTACATGCTTTCAAAATGGTTGTATAATAAACTGGTATCTTTTCATATCCCAGTCAAATATACTGTTAAAATAGCTTAGAGTTAAAAACATGTTTGAATTCGTTTGTCGCGGCGGATTCTATCCATAGGACATCTTTTGACGTAGTGGAGATGTATCCATCAATACTAATCGACCTGGCTTTACAGGCAGTGGAACTTACCTTACTTAAACTAAAAGTAAACCCATACTCATGCTTCATTTCACAAATTACTAACCTATTCAGGTTCTTGAGCATCACATATGATGCTCATTGTCACAAATTACTGTGAAACCATGAGCATGACATATGGTGCTCGGCTCCCATTTGTACATTTTCGGGAGAAGCAAAACATCGCGACAAAAATGTGACATGGCTATCCATAATTGAGTCAAAGGTAAGAAGAAATTTATGGCCTCCTGGGACCAGTACCCTCAAATCACCTTGGCAGTCAACCCGTTTAAAGAAATTATTTGATGAATTTAATCAGATGCATCCTAGAATCAAATTCATAATGGAACTTGAAGAAAATGGAGCTCTTAACTTCCTTGATATTACCATCAAAAGACAAGCCAATAAGTTTGTTACTTCAGTATATCGTAAACCTTCTCTGGTACCAAGTATATTCATTTTAAGTCATTCATGGCTTCAGAAACTGAATATTTCGAAAAACTTCTTCAGGAGAGCTCTTCTACTTTCTGATCTTCCTTGTGACCTCAACCAAGAAATTCAATATTTAATTAAAATTGGACAACAAAATGGCTGTCAAAAGTCTTTATTACTGAAGTGGTACAAACAGGTACAACGGGAGATCGATGGCACCCACCATCGGCCAACAACAAATGCCGAAGAAGACAAATGGATTGGTGTCCTTCTGGTTCCATATATTTCGGCAAAAATTACGAAGGCATTGCATAAATATAACATCAAGGTCTCCGAAGTTCCTTCTAAACCTATAGAAAAATATATTAGAAATTTTAAATCATCTTTTACTGATTCCCAACAAAGTAGTGGCATCTATAGGGTTAAATGGTAATGTGACCAAATATGTATATTGATCAAACGAAAAGGAATAGTTATACCAGAATCGCTGAGCACATTCGCACGTCCAAATCTCGTAGCTTACAACAACTATCTGAATTGGCATCACATCTCAAAGACAATAACCACAACATTGCTAATTCATGTTTGATCAAAAAAGCAAAAACAGCAACTGAATGGAAAACTAAAGAAGCTTGTTACATTCATGAGGATAAACCGGTAGTCAATCAGATAAAGGTGACATAAATGTCATTTGGAGAAATGATTTTGCTACTCATTTTTTCGCCGTCTAGAAGATAATGAAAAAAGAAAAAAACAGTAAAACAACAGTGAACAGAGACAAGTGAATTACTATTAACATATGTCTAATTCTAGTGACAAGATTTTTTACTTCGCATATTTTTATTTATGTTTTTAATTGTTTAAATCCTTCTTGAAATGTTCCCAGGCTGACGATGAAGATGTTCTTCGAAAGTACTTCCTCGTGATGAGGTTTGTTTCTTGCGGTGACTATTACCCTTTTACTTACATTATTTCTAATCATTATCACCGCTTGCAATATAATGATAATACATTTTATTCCATTTTAGAAGTTTTTGGCATTTTTAGACGCATCGTTATGGTATAATTACTCGATTACGCCATTTTCAATTTAAAATTTTCCCACTTCCCTCCAACCCCCAAAAAAGGGGGCACAAACTGCGCCCTACAGTCCCTCTGTGGATACCCATGCTCCTACTCGATGTCATACGGTAATAAAACTGGCTGGAAATCCGATTTGTAATTATAAAAGAATATATTAATAACGAACCTATTGAAGTCTGGTTATGTCGCAGATATCAACAGAGTAAATGCGAACAGCACAAGCAACAGGAAAGGCAGGAAATGCACGTAACAGACGTTAGCAGCTGTCATAGTCATCAGGGTGTATAACTGTTGAAGGTAGAGACAGACATTTATCCGTTAACAAAACGTTACAGATAAAGCACGCAGAACAACAGGCGTCATCAGTATACGCCCGGGAAAACTTTCCATTGAAAAAAAGGGGTGAGAGAAAAAGTGTTTGTTATTATTTTTTCTCCATTTGGCCGACGAAGAGCTTTCCATCACGTTACAACATGATGCGCAAATCCGGTGTTAAGACCTCTCTCCAAAGCTTTCCTTTCTCTTAGCCACGCAGTACGACCAACTCACTAGAAGTTGCTTTAATAGTATAGGGTTAACAATAATGCCATCATTCAGGTGGGGGTCTTAGCAGGGCTGTAACTAGCGGGGAACAGGGGACAACTGCTGAAGCTCCCCGCCGTTCGAGGGGACTCCACTTTAAGACCAAATTTTCTTACCCCATATACGATAGGAACATGAAATTTTAAATGAAGCATCAAACGGATTCACTACACTACATAAACAAAAACAGCACACAAAAGGTAAATAAAACAAAAATGTGTCATGGGCCTATTTCAGTAAAAAAAATGTCTACTATTAGGGGCCCTAGAAGTAATATTTATTCCTGTGGCTTTGATATTTGTCAATATTGTCCCCTTTATTAATTTGACATGTATCGAACGGGCCCAGGAGCGTAACTAACGGCTCCGCATACCTTGCCATGCAGCAGGGCCCACAGACTCGGGCGAGGCCCAGAGAGTAAAGAAAGAGGGAAAGAAGGAGCCTATTTTCGAATTTTGAAGGAGGGCCCACGCGATCTTTGTCTAGGGAGCCCAATGCTCATTCCACAGAAAAAAAAAAAATCTAAGTTACAGCGCTGGGTCTTAGATTGCCCCTAGTTTAGGCAAGAAGGGACATTGCACTTGGTCCAGGAACTGATAGGGGCAAGTCGAAGGCGTTGCTCTTCGGTATTTTTCATTTCACTCATATTGACAGGGGCAACACCATATATTTCACTCATTCTTTACCTTCATATATCATATACCGTGTATTGCATAAAGCTTATCGTCTCCATGCAAAGGAGTATTTCAGCTGATAATATAAATAAATTTTTGTGACTAATATGGGAACTTCAAAACATTTAAGAGTTGCGGGTTGTATAAGCATCTAGGCAAACATACTTACTCCTTATGGAAGATGCCTTAGTCTGTCAGTCGTGCTAATTTCTATTTTTAGTCAACAAACAAGCTAACAGATGTCACTAGATGTGCTGTGTCCTACGGGACGGTAAGAGCTGATGTCCGAGTGCGGACAAGTTGGAGACGATCAGAATATTTGAGAACAACTAATAAATATAAAATAGATGGAAACACTGGGTCTGATATATTTAATCCGTTATTGTTCAACGTTTTATGCAACGAAGCGTCACATCTTCCTCCTTATACCTGCTTCCTTCTACTTTTTTTTTCCTACTATCTTTGTTACAACACGTGCGAGTAATATTATCAATATAACACGGACAAACGTCTGGCAAACCAACCAACCCCTCTCTTATATTTTCATTGTCCGCTGGCACTCAGATATTCCTGTAAAGACCAATTTGCATATCAAAGCAAGTAGAACAGGATTTTTTTTTTTCAGCTGAGTAAAATACGGAGAGCGAATGAGTGGTCAAATATCTGGGCAGCAAAAGTGACATTGTTAGGCATATTAATTCCTGTTTTCCTCCCCTTCTTAATATTTCACACCAATTCACCAAAAACATTGGGTCCATATTTAAGATAAATTTACAAGCAAATATTGTTTTCGCTGCAGAATACATACAAGGAGATTCATACATAACCCAAGGTGACCAGAACTTTTACTTTCAAAGACGGGACGCATACGAATCGGCGACCGGGAGGGGGCTTACAGTATATACCTGACTTCCACATTGCATTTTGGGACTCAGCAGTGTTTTGAATTTACAAAATATACAAGTAAGAATGATAACACACCGTTTCTAACTTACGTATAATACAACCCAACAATACTTTTAACTATTTGAACACTCAGAATTCCAACTCAATTTCCACTTGAAGCACTTGAATTCCCATTTGAACATTCAGAAGTTCCAGACACAGCTGAACCTTCCCAATGAGTGCTGATACGGAAGAGTGTAGAATTTGCATTGACCATTTATATTTTGAATAATAATTACTTGGCACCTGGGTCATGTTTGCTTAAAAACGGAACATTTAGACGTCCCGTTTGAGGATCAGATAAAAACGGGACAACGGTGGAAAAAAAGGGACTGTCGCGGCTAAAACGGGACGTCTGGTTACCTTGACCTAACCTAATGTACGAGACAAGCTTCGAGAAGTCTTCCCTCATACCAACCCTAACTCACGTAGGTAGAAATCATTGATGATTTCAGGGGATAACTCGGAGGAAAACTCCTTCCTCCAGAGACCTGAATCTTCAACCGTGCTTAACAAGAGTAACCAGTATTTCCGGAGTACCACTTTAACCCCTGGGTAGATATCCCCCCTTCCTAGAGGAAATCGTCTTGATGAAAACACCACCAGTCGCTATACAATACATTCGGTTCACGAGCTAGTGGTTGCAAAAAATGAGAAAAAATTAAAATCTTTCATTTTAACGTCTCACGCTTACGCCCTTTAGGCTAAGGAAGACGAATGATTAAGACAAATGAATGACAATGAAACGACTAGCAGAATGACAATGCGGGAGGAAACGGAAGTAGCCCCAGACAACCCAAGGACACGATATTATTCATCACAAATTTACTTGGTCGGGGATCGAACCAAGAACCCCACACGTATCAGAAGAGGTCAGCGCTATACCACTGAGCCATCATAAACATATTTGCGTGTGTGATGATGATGATGATGATGATGATGATACATTTGCAAAACTTAATTTTTCATAAATATATAGCTATATATCATGCTATTATACTGTAAAAATATAAATTGCAGACAAGGGAGTTACATAAATAGGCTATCAAAAAGCAACAAAATCAATTATGTATTGGTTAGAAATATAGCATTATAATTTAAGTTATAATTGGGGCAACCCAAAAGCATAAAAAGCATAAAGAGCATAACAGCAATTTACACATATGATTGGTACCTTGAACATGGTTGTGGTTGTCTAAGGGTCCAGAAGAAAATAATTTTAGAAGCATATAAAGCATAATTTTGGAAAATAAAGCATAAAACATATTTTAAAATACATAGCACAACTCTTGGAAAATTCTGTTTAACTGCAAATTTAACATGCTGTATTAAAAATTTTAAAACCAATATTTACAGTGCAAAATCTATGAGAACATAACAATATAACAATGAAAAGCTTATTGTTATATCTGTAAACTTTTCGGTGTAGATAATCTTTTGAAGTGGAGAAAAGAAAAAAGGAATAGAAGAAGAAAACTTTCCGCCAACAATGAATAAATAGTTTTATTCTAAGTGTAACTACGCAGTTATGTATGATCATTCGAAATGTTCAAAAAGTGCACAAGAACTTCACATTATATTGTTATGTGCACCTCTTGAACTTGAGCACTTTCTGTACTTTTTGGTTCATTTTTTACTTTCCCTCTTGTATATTTGCACCTGTAAGGCGCACACAAGTGATAAAAACTTACTTGAGTAAAGCTCTTTATCTTTACAGTGAATTAAGTAGAAAGTTCATTAAATACGAAAGAAATATAAGATTAATAAATAGATCAAGATGTAATGTATAGCAAATATTATACAGTAGGACATGATTAATGTAAAACAATGATTGAAATTAACAATAACGCATAATTTGGAAAAAAATAAAGCATAATTAAGTAAAAAATAAAGCATAATGTGGGTTGCTCTAGTTATAACGTAAAGATGTTTTTTCTTTAATTGTCTGGTAACAGGGAAGTTCTAGATTCTTAAGTCGCCCCCAGATAAAAGAGTACAGGTAAGTACAGACCTATCGTTAAATATGTCTTACCCGAATAGGTAAAAACCATACTTGCGAACCCTACATCTATCAATTAGTGTTTGCCACGTTCTTGAACATTTTTTTTTTCGGTAGACCAAGGGCGCCGATCCTGGGTGGACGGGAAGGCCCGCCACCCAATGCTCATGTGGGCTCCCAATGTCACAGCAGAAAGTTTATTCTTACTAGAACATAATCCTTTAGTGAACTTCTTTTAACGTTATACATAGTTATTTCTGTAATTGTAGGGTTTCCTTCATAATTACTACATGTATATTATGAATGTTTTATGAATGTTTTATGAATATACAATATTTGGCATAATTTGAATTCAATCTATCCTAAAATCCTCATATATGCCTTCTTAGACCCTTGTCTGCAACCTAACACACATCTGAATGCCCGCCCTCAAAATAACAGTCTGTACTTCCTTTCAAACTAAGAAGACTCCTTATTGCGCAAATCGGTCAATCGTTAAGTGGTTGTGAATTCCTCCCCTGTCCGATCTTAAATACTACTAATAATAATCTTTCTGGTGATTCTACTGTGCACGGCACCACTAATAATATTATTAATAATAATAATAATCAATATACAGAAACAAACATTCCTATGAATATACTACATTGTAGTGAATAAGTATATCCCGACCCTGAACTTGAAGCATCCAATTCCTTGGGGTACGAAGTTGTCGGGCTAAACGTGTTTTACACACGAGCTCACTGTTCCTCCCCCTCCTACACCCACTCGTCCTTGCGTCGCGACGAAAAGATCAATAGGTAATCCGACTCCTCCATACTGAGACTGCTCGCTTGTGACTGTATGGTTGGGAATTCTCCAGACCCAACGTAAAAGTCCAAATAGCAAGACGCTTCCTCGGTTTACGATCAATCCCTACGCACTTATCTTTGCTTTACGCCTTTTCCTCACCTCTGCGAAGATATTTTGATTTCAGTACCAGAAAAATCAGCATAAAATGGAAAAAAAAAACAATATCTACGATAAACTATTAATTTATCTTTCATTTATTTATTTTGCCCTGAGAACTATGAAGTTGAGGATGAAATACACTTTTCAGTGTATATAGTTTTCATATTTGGTAATCAAAAAGTCAAGCAATCATGGAGAAATAAACAAAAAACGAGCTCATGTGGTTGGGATCCCACGTTGGATTGTAGGCCCACATCTTGTACAGCCTCGCTGTTCAACGAAGGCGTTAAATCAAATCAAATCAAATCAAATCAAAATCGTAGGCGTGGAAAAGTGAAATACGCAGGAATGAAAATGTCTCAATGTTGAAAAATGTCAGACTTTCGATTTGCCAAGAGTGCTTTATATTGCAAGGCGAGTGATTTTCTTTTCTAATATTAACTCCAGCTCTTATATTTTACCAAAAATAATTTATGATTTCACTCGCTTTTTTTAGTTGGGAACAAAAAATCATTATTTCAGAAAGATGTTATATTCTCTGCAATCTAAGAAAAGCATTTTTTTTTTTTTTTTTTTTTAATTTCTCTACTTACATCCCTTCCTGGGTTTACGTTCCGATATATTTCCTGTTGTGATAACTTTAAACAAAATTAACATGCATTGTTGCAGATAATGTAACAATGCAATAAATTAACTGAATATTGGCGAGGCATTCCCTACATCGATACAATACGCACGTGAAAGGAATTAAAATTTCGCGCATACTTGGTCAGAATTTCATTTTTGGATAGAGATTTTTTTATAGCCTATATTTTTTATGGTATTTGGTGGACATAAATTTTGAATTTGGAACCAAAAAAGAAATATACTAACTTGAAAACATTGTTTCAACACAGTGTACATTTGATAATTGCACCAAATTCAGCCCTTTTCGCCATTCATCGGCCCGTTGATACCATGCTAGCATTTTCAGCCCTTTTTGTGAAAAAGCTGGTACAATTCTACCCAATTCAGCACTATTTAACCCGCGATCAATCGCGCCTAATGGAGTAACGCGATCAGTCGCGTGTATATACGTATTTTTTTCTAACGCCAAAAAGTTGCAAGAATTTCATCGGAAAGTCTCTAAATCCACGACTGTATTTAGTAGCCATTCTATCCAACATTATAAAATGAACGATTGTAAAATGAACGAACATGTAAAATGAACGATTTCTTGCATGCATTATGGGGAAAGAGTTTCCCGCAGTCGATAATTATTTTACAGTTCTTCGCTGCACCTTTTACACCACGTAATTGTGTCACTAAATTTTGACGGCGCGTTTTAGTTGCAACTGGCTTATGGACATTCCATTTAGTAGTTTTATTCCTCCCAACATACTTTGGTTCCTCTCTCTTTCTGGTTAAAGGTTATGTAGATCACTTTCGTCCGAACTTACATTAGATTGCTCCGTGTACGAATTAATGTTCCCTGTGTTCAGAAACAGCGTCATTTTCCATAAAATCTCACTGAAGATAAAAATCTCACTGCACCAGACAATTCCTTATCTAACCACATCCTAGATAATATCATTCGTAGGCATGGTGTTGACACGAAAGCAGGAAAGTTACAAGCACATATTGTTACGCCGTAGGTCGCATCGTTAGAAATAATCTAACACGAGCCCTTACGCGATCGGTCCCGCAGCTAGAAAAAAATCTAACAAACCGGGGGACTTTATTTGTATACAAGAAACCCATTCTTGTATAGCTACCCCATCCCTACCAATTGCACCGAAACAACAAAGTAAAAGTAGGGGAGGTATTTTAAAAATAACCAGTGAAAAAAAGAACAAAAAAGTATAAGCTAAAAATGTACTATTGTTAGATTTTTTCTAACGGCGGGACCGATCGCGGGTTAACAAATACTAGTCACATTTTTACAAATGTCAAGTTTACTTACCTTATACTCTTTTTACAGTCTATTATCCCCCTTCAGTCGTAAAATAAGCGAGAATAAGGTACAATAATTTATATTTTATTTTTTTTTTATATAACGTATTGATACACCTGAACCCGGAGACGCTTTGGTAGCGTCTAAAGCCGACCATAGACATACAGTAGTCGATGGTGCATTTTGACGTTTTATAGAACAAAATTTTCCAATCTGTACTTATTTGTGTACAGATATAAAAAATGATGACCCAAAGCTAAATTTCATGACTTTTTCTTGACTTACATAACCATTTTCCCATTTCGTGACCGATAGATACTCTGCTGAATATCAGATAAAATTATCGGTCGGAGAGGGGTTATAGGACTTTTGATATTTTTACTTTAAATATGACGTTGTTCGATTCTACACGTCTTACTTAGTCTACACACTAAATTTTAACTTGCGCCAATGAAGGAATCCAAAAAAATAAAAATAAATTAAAAGTCCTATAATCTGTCTCCTACTAAATTATCTTCTGTCACTACCTTTTCAGGAACAAAATAATAATCAGAATAAGTCTGTCCGTTTCCATTATAGTAATTTTATTATGATGCGCTTATGCTACGTGTTATTTATGAAAAACATAGAACGGGGCGCGAGAAGTATCGTAGCTACAGCAATAACCAATTTGTTTTTAGAAATGTAGTCACTGATAATTCTTACACTAATATTTATGAATATTTTGTTTATGGGAAATGAAAGAATTAAGATTTTGGGGAATGACTTTAATGCGTGTCATTTTGTTTATTTATGTATGTTGAAACTTTTAAAAGTATAGACTCATGACCAGGCATTCACAAATATGAAATAAGTAGGACTTACATACCTTAGATAGATTTATAGATGCTGGTTAACGAAAAACCTTGTACACGATCTATTATTTTTTAATGGAGATATTGGCTTCAAAATGTTGATACGATATTTTTGAGATTTTCGTTGCAACTACTCCCGACTTAGGAAAGCAAAGTGGTTTTGTTTTGTTTTCGTATTGAGGTCATGCATTTCTAGTACTCGTGGTGAAATAGTAAGGCATGTACACTCATGTCCAAAATTATTGTCGTATGTCTATAAGTGTGTTGTAGGAATATAATTTGATAACAAATTCGCCCGGTATTTCTTATAATGTTGGTATGTGTACAATCGGCAAAGACATGTATGTGGCAAATTTCATCTCAAAAGAGCAGTAAATAAGAACAATAAAACGTAAATACAACTTTGTCCATTTAGCAACATTTTGTTTTACCAGGGGTGCCCACAAGGGGGGCTATGACGCAAACTGCGTCATTGAAATATTTGGGGGGTAAAAATCTATATAAATATGTTTGACGGGGGGGGGGGGTAAAAATTAATCGAAAAGTTTTTTTTTTCATGGAAGAATACCTATGGATAGACAAATGCGGGGGGGTGCGTCATGGACATAAGGGGGGGTGGGCACCACTGGTTTTACTCATTCTTATTTTCGTATTTATAGTTCTTTTCTTGTGAAATTTACCACATCCGATTATACACATAGTATCAGTATTAAAAGTACCCTGCAAAAACTATTATTAAATTATATTCTTAGAAGAAGACAGTTATACGACAATCATTTTGGACATGAATGTACCTACGAATATATTTTTTTCATCAAATTTGTCAATGAATGACTTGTGTAAGGTAAATGACTTGGAAACAAACTCAAAGATAGAATTACATAGCAGTTTTATTTTAGCTATTTTATTTTTTACAGATAAAGAAATTATTAATCTGTAAAACGAACTGATCTGACAAGGGTTACACTCTCACACAAAACAATCTAGGTAACTGACTTTTATGTTATCTGACAAATAAAAGCTGATGTTTTAACAACAAAAAAACATGATGCTTCCAGACTTTAAAAAAAAAAGTAATCAGGTCAGAATTCCACTAGTAGCGTGTCAATCTGTCTGCACGCTACCGTCTTTGAAGATCTCTCACCTCAACCAACCTTCCTTGTTTGTCGCTTGCACGCGAGCGAAATCAAATCAACTTAACACATCTTCCCCCCCCCTCCTTCGTCCTTATTATTTCGATTTGTGTAAAAACCCACGCCTCTGCCTTGTAAACAGAACCTCACGACAAATTTCATTAGTATTTAACAGCTGAAAACATCCGATGCAATTTAACTGCCACACTTTTTAACTGAAAGCATTTACGTTAATGGATAAAACACGCCTTGACTCGCTGCCGTTGTAGAAAGAACAACTTATTGTGACCCTTTTCTTTACATTTCATAATAGACTTGATTTTGTTTTTCCTTTCTGAGTTATATTTTCGTTTTTAATTTGCACAGGAACGTCCTTGATTTGCTAACCACAACCCAATTCTTACTAGTACACAGTCAAACATCTTTCACTTTTTACGTCCCACAGTTAAACCGGCTAGGGTAAAGGAGACTGTGATTATGAGAAATGAATGAACTGGTAAAATGAATAAAGCGAGAGGAAACGGGCCGAGAAAACCCATGCACACGGTGTTTGTCCACCACAAAGTCCACTTGGCATGAGCTGGGACCAAACCAGGGACCCCGCGCACCAGAGGTGAATGACGTACTACTGAGCCACTGCAGCCCCCTAGTACGCAGTTAAAAGTTACAGTATTTCCGCGGGGGATGCATGTAGTCAGATTCGATTCCAAGTAGAGACAAAATAATGTTGGGTTGATCTAATATCATGAGCCACGGGCTCCTGCAGCGGGGACAAGAGAGTGGGGTGGAAACTGCCCCTACCTGGAATTTTTGAAAGGGATTCGGCTCTTAGAAATACATCTAAAAAAAAAATAATAAATTTACTTACTCACGAAATACAGTATTTAATATATTTACTGTGTATACTAAAGTTACGTAATATTCATAAATGATAATGGTTCCACATACAGTATTATGTGATCAATGTGTATATTCGTCATTTCGTTTGTGTGTCGATCTTTTTCTCTCATTTGAAAAAATAGTCATGTGGGCGTTTCTGTCATAAGCCAAATATAGAACTAAACATCATGTGAGCCAAATTGATATACACTGCCCACGGCAGCGTTTCCGAAACGCTTATCAAGTGGAGATCACTTTTATTAGTCAGAATATTAGCGGTCCACTGTATTCTTCTAGACTTCGAAAGCAAGTTTATCATTTTTTAAAAATGTTTTTAGTCTATACCACTATACATATACTACTATACTTTAGTTTAGGGTTTCTCAATGTGAGTTCCGCAAAGCCGCGGAGCTCCCCAAGACATCAAGTTTCAATATTGAGAAAACATGTCATACGGACCAAACTTCTTCAGGTGGTGTACACGTAACACTGCTGGATGGGCACGGTGGCTCAGTGATAGAGCGCTTACATCTGGCGCGTGGAATTCCTGGTTCAATTACCGAACAAGTAAGTTTGTGGTGGACAACATCGTGTCCGTGGGTGTGTCCAGGGTACTCCCGTTTCATCTTTCTCATTCCACCAATTTTTCCTTCCATAATCATTCATTTACCTTAATCATAGTCTCCGTTAGGCTAAAGGGCATAAGCGTGGGACGTTAAGATTTCATAAGAAGGGCATAAGATTTCATTTCATTTCAGTTTACGTGGCACGATTACTTGTTCAGTAAAACCTGTGTTGTATCAACATAATGCAAAAGGAAAAATACATCATACGCACTTCTGTCAGATACCCTAGATGTATGTTATTTTTTGATCAAACTGTTCATGTTCTACGCTCTTTGAAACACCAATTGACAGAAATAATGATCATTATGTCATGTATCATACATATGCCTGGCAGCTATTAACGAAAAAAATAAATGGAAAACGATTTACTACACTTTGATAAGAATAAATCATTGAATCAAGAGCTTGTCTAACTTAATGCTAGTGTGTCACGCAACGTAATGCAAAATCAATACGTCTTATGTAAGTTTAATATTTGATGTCGCGATATGTCATCAAAGCTTGATAAACGAGAAATAAAGGCCGTTGTGGCTAATAACAGGAACACAAGTGCACTTTCTAAAGTATGACCATTCTTCCCGTAAATTTCGAAGGAGATATGATAAGTCTTACGAAACAAAACACATCGAATTATTTACAGTGAATTGTCGCTGTAACGAACGCAAGTATATAACGAAATGTTCGTCAAAATTACGTAATAATTTTTAGATCCCTTCCCTAGCTATTTCCTATTTAAGGCGTGTTAAAACATTTCCATATATTTAAAACTTTCAGTGTAACAAATGAAAGCTTTGTCTTTTTGCCTATAATCGACTTTATTTTTTCGCAACCCAATTGAAATTCATTCCTTTTCATAATATAAATAGTTATAATAAGACCACTTGCTTCTCCTTGCTAACCTCCTTCAAGAGACATTAGGGTCTGCACTAGCGATATTTGCATGGTACGTACGAAATTTCAGCCTGGGCGCTCCATGGAAGTTGTGGAAGAGCCGCTTCGAATATATTCTCGGGTGCTTGTGCAAAAGTTCAGAAAATTTCATTTTCCAATCATTTTCAGAAAAAATATCACTAGAAAAAGAAAACAATTTCTCTACATGTGTGTACAAAGGGCTAAGATCAAATATAAATTTGTACTTAAGCTACGAACTCGTGTATTCTGAGCCATCTCAAAAAATCATCATATGCTTAGTTTCAATTCAATTTTTGCTAAAAACATATTTTTTGACAAGACTCATTACACAAGCACTCAAGAATCGCATTTATAGGCATTCCATATACAGTATGGCGCTAAATTCGTTGTACAAAAGCAGGGCAGTGATTCCTGAGAGTAAAACAAACAAAAAAGTTCCTATAAACATAGGGCGAAAACTCCATCGTTTAAGTGTTATAGGCTGGGGAAAAAATGAATGCTAAGGGTCCATAGCTCCAAAACTATGGGACCTACTGCAGTCGGGTCAAGACTTCACTTAGGAACTAGTAGGGTATGTGCTCTATCCAAAAATACTTGTTTTAGAATCCTAAGGTACTAACGCAATAATTTTTATGGAGGTAGTTGGAGAGTACTTTATATCATAGGCCCTTAGTGTTGGCCCTGAAATGGCCAATTCCGGAACTTTTACTTTCCGGATTCCAGAAAGTAAAATCGGAAAATTTTCCGAGATTCGGACTAGAGATGAATTTATCCAAATCGACACCTATATCAGGAAGCAATATAAAACTAAGTTTCAAACCACATTATTTATTACGCATACGAGAGGAGTAGCCTCACATAAACAGTGGCGTACATGGAATTTCATCAATGGGAGTTCAAGCTCCTAGATGTTAACATTTTTCAGGACTAACTTCAGCATATTTCTTTCTGTTTTCTTTTCTTTTTTCCCTTTTTTTTTTTTTTTTTTTTTTTTTTTTTGAACGTGTATACTTTCTGGTGGTCGCATATAAAATACATAAGGATCAAACTACAGTCTTCGGAGTTAGATCATAAAACTCCTCTACGCCTAACAGTGTTTATACCATAATTGTGTGTATGCTCATGCAGGGCCGGCGCGAGGGGGGGTCGAGCCGTGCGACCGCCCAGGGCGGCAAGTCTGATAGGCGGCAAAATTTGAAAAACAAAAGAATATAGAGGCGGCAAAATTTAAGAAAGGAAATAATAAAGGGGCGGCATCTGAAAGTACCGCCCAGGGCACCAAAATTTCTAGCGCCGGCCCTCTGCTCATGCATAACTTAGACAAAGGTGAACCAACTTTGATTATTAATTTTTGTTTGAAAGAGCGATTTCGTGGTAGCTTTAAATTTAATTAAGATCTAATATGACATCTTCAGAAAACTTTTCAACGACTGACAGTGTTAATATCGTAATTAACCGACTTCACTATGTGCATGCTCACGCATAACTAACACAGATGTACGTTACCAATTTTGAATATACTTTCGTAGTTTCAAAGAATACACTTCCTTGCAGGTTTAGTATAAATGTTATCTTAATTTAATGAGTCTTCGGAGTTAGACCATGACACCCCTAATCAGATGACACTGCTAATACCGTGTGTGCAGGTCCGTATCCACGGGGACCGCCCCTAAACTCTGGTTGGCCCCTAAGAAAGTTTCACTGTAGGCTTGCAAATGAACTATAATATGGTGATAAAGTATAATATGATTGGGTCGGGCCCCCCTAAATTCTACCGGACCCCCCTAAACTTTTGGGCTGGCTATGGGCCTGCGTGTGTGTATGTTCACGTATAATTCCGTAACGCGTAGAGCGATTTACATGTAAGTAAATATTGGATCACGCATGTTTCGTAGGCCGATCCATTTTATACAAAGTTAGCGTCCTACCATTAGTTTGGCTACCTAACAAGTACTGGAGGTAACGGAAAACTTAAATAAATATAAAAGATAAATGACCGGGCGGCTTTAAGAACATACTGAAAATGAAATATTTTAAGTTTAATGTTGCACAATTCAGGGTCTGATGATTAAAACAAATGAATGATAATGGAATAAGTGATAGAATGAAAATGTGGGAGAAAAATAGGGTACCCAAGAACACCCACGGACATCATGACGTCCAGCAATCATGCTTGGCCGGGGATCGAACCAAGAACACCACGTACCAAAGGTAAGCGCTCTACCACCGAAGAACTCATGGAAAAGCAGAAAATAAAAACTATTCATATTTTAAAAAATATATATTATCGACTTCAACAAAGCGCTAAAAAGTTTAAAATAATAAAAGCGCTAATAAGCAAAAAAAAATAATAAGCGTTTAAAAAGATCCACTACCATTACGTATAGAAGTGCCAAGCCAAACATTTATTCCTAATAAAAAATTAGCTTGAATAATAATTTTGTAATAATTTCTATTGCAATATTAATTACTTTTGCAATAATAATTTCTTTGGCCTGGCACAGTCTTTATTTTTTTTTATAGATAATGATAATGGATTATTTTCAGCTCTTAAGCATTTATTACTCTCTGTTTTTAGCACCGGAATTGCAAGGCTGTATCAAGAAGCTGTCCGAAACTCTTGATTTTCTCTTTTTGAAAAGGAGGTACGATCAATTTTTCTCTCTTCCCCCCCCCCCCAAAAAAAAAAGGAGAGAGAAATCAACTTCCTTGGGGACCGGTAGAACTCTTAACAGCAGAAAAGAATGGAATTGGCTCTCTTCCACGTGACGTTTAAATATGAATATGCACTTTTTTCTTCTTCTTAAAAAAAAAAATGCTATGTCGACCTAGACTGAAAATAAACAAACAACTGACGAAATAACAATTAGGGAGATGAAAACAAAACTTACCAGCCGATGTACCACGGCTCCTCTCCATCCTGAAATCTCGCCCTGTTCTCGGGCATTTGGAAGACTTCCCGTAAACTTAGAAAACTTGTTTGAAAAGGAAAAAACTGACACTCCTCTTCGATGCTATCATAAGCACCATCTATGTCAGAATACAAGTCTTTAAAGAAACTAAAATTAAATGTATTCATAGCAGACCAATTTGCAGTTGCTCCTTTAACAAGCATCGGGCGTGACGAGTACGCAACCTTCGCAAATTCCTCTTTCGTTACATTTTCCAACACCAAAACACTATTGACACCTTTACATATTGAACAGTCGGTGAGGGGCCTTGTGGCCTCCATAATAAAAAAGTTATTCTGTAAGGCACAACGATAATTACGCAATGTTTTTGTAAACTTATCAACTGGTAATGCACCGAAGTACATGCCAAGAAACACAGCTGTAGCAACTGTTGCTATAAAAACACGGACCGAGATTCCCCAAAATTTGTGTTGTTTTCGTCGCTTCCCACGCTTGAAACATATTTCTTGTAAATCTTCAATGCTTATACCACTGTTCACAGCATCTTCATTTAAAATCACTAGCTTTTTATAAAGTATGTGCACTTTTCCCTGTTCCTCAGATGTATACCGTGTATTGTTATTCACTGCCATAATCCACACTCACCCTAGCACGACAGCCGAACACCGACTGTTTCGCTTGCTTGTTGCATTTTTGCGGCTTCAGTTGGAACTTCGTGCTATAGATGTCAGTCAATGTTCCAATGTTTTGGGTTCAGTAGTAGCCCACGAGAGACATCTAGTAGCATTTTACAAAACTGACAGTATATGTGTAGTTTTTCGCCTGGTTTTGATTACGCTCATTTTACTGTGTAAATTGATTCACTTTACCCTCACTCAGGCACGTAGCCAAGGGGTGGGTCCGGGGGGTCCGGACCCCCCCCTTCGAAACCAAAAATGTAAAAGACTAAGGAAGGATGGAACAAAACGAAACGAGAAAAAGAATAATCAGCGTTAAAAATATGAAGCTACAGCAAGCGTTTGATTACTCTTTCTTATGAGGTGCTTTGTGTACAGGAAACGGGGAGTCAAGTTGAAAATGGATATTATTGTAACGGGGCATTCCGAATTCCATTTACCTCCATGCTAATCCTATGGATTACAAATGACGATTGATATTGCAGTTCGATCAGATAGACTCTCAGAAGAACTTAAGAAACTAGGAAGATTTTATCTTTTTCAATACTTTTTGTTTTATTCTTTTACTCGATATTCTTCATAGTTCGTTATTAAAACTATTAGAATTATTCTATTACTATTAGAATACCTATATTGGTTTGTTAGGACAACAAAATGAGGATATTGTCCTAACAAACCAATATAGGTATGTTGCCAGTGAAATAGTTTAGATTGATCTAGCCCTTCGTGTGTAATGAGAGTATTTCCTGTCATGCCCCCTCCTCCTCTCCATTACAAAATCCTGGCTAAACAAACCAATATATGTTTCCAGTAAAATAGTTTAGAATGGCCGAGACCCTGGTGTGATAACCGCAGTATTTCGTCACGGACCCCCCCTATTAGGAAATCCTGGCTACGTGCTTGCCTCACTAAAATGCTGAAACAAAACTTTCTGGTCATACAATCAGTAGTGTAAACACAAATAATTAAAGAAAGGAGCAGGCTCGCGGGGAGGGCCATAAGTCATTTAAAATTTTAAATTGGTCCAACTTTCATTCAAATTTCCTACTACAATAATAATAATAATAATAATAATAATAATAATAATAATAATAATAATAATAATAATAATAATAATAATAATAATAATAATAATAATAATAATGGATATTAAAAACTTTTATTAACCCATAACTCTAACCTAACATTCCTGCTTGCATAGATTCCTGAGAGACTTTGAAATTCTATTTATAGAAGTATGTTGTAATTAGAATTTTAGTAGCGAAATGGGACTATTCATTTTCTTTATCGACATTTTAAGTATTTATTTATTTATTTTTACTACAATTTCTTTCATTCCAAATACCAATCAGGGGAAAAGTGAGGAGGAACGCGGGAGGACGTCATTCACCGCAAGGGAAATGTAGGGAGGGTGTCTTGTAATGCTACTCTCACTAATTTTGTGACTTAAAATGGGTATAGATGAGATTAAGCATAATATTATTCAATGTTCAAAATTATTTAATAAATGATATCCGAGAAATCTATTGAAAACACATATTTAAAGAGAAATGAAATAATATATAAGGACCACATTCTTTTCATTTATTAAATTAAATCAAGCGATGTTTACTAAAACGTTTATTTATGAAATATTAACAAAATTATAATGGGTGTTTTCAGAAAACTTACACCGATTAAACTACTATACCCTACATATTGTAGGGTTATTATTGTCTTTATTTATAAAATATGAACAAAATCGTCATTTTTAAAAAGAAAATTGTCTGAAAAATTCACCTCAACCATAAGCTAGCCTCTTGAGGCAGTGGCGTAGGGAATAGGGCAGGAGTTCGCCCCCCCAAAGAGTTCCGACAATATACTTCGGTACTTTCAAATCTTTTCTTAGAACGAAAAACAATTGCATTCCTTGTACTCTATTTCAAAATAAAGTATGTCACTAAACCGTTCGTAGACTAGTCCTCCACAAACTGTTTTCGCCAACGTCGTCTTTATTCTTTTAAAATGTTTGGATTTTGGGTGGTATGGAGATCGAGTTTTCCAAGAATCCCTGGTGTTCAAAGGGAAGAAAGAAAAAGAGAGTGAGGGGAACCTATATGCGTACGGTAACCTTGAAGTTATTTTTCTACTATTCAGGGGCGGATCCAGGGGGCGATCGGGGCGAATGCCCTCCCAGAAGAGGAAACTTTCTTATTTTATATATAAATAAAACCCATCGCAGAGTTAGGAACTCTCAAGTAGCAGTATTAGAATCCCCCCAGAGGTCCGTCTTAAATCCGCCCCTGCTACTATTTGACATACCAATGACCACAGTTTCCACATGTCTTCTTTGACCCAAAGCCAAAGTTTGCAGACTGAGCCAAGCAATACTGAAAAGAATGTTCTTTTCTAATCGTAAAAGGAGGTTTCCAAAATAATAATAATAATAATAATAATAATAATAATAATAATAATAATAATAATAATAATAATAATAATAATAATAATAATAATAATAATAATAATAATAATCATCATCATCATCATCATCATCATCATCATCTTTAAATCAGTTCAAGGGTTAAGAGGCAATGGACATATTTGAGCCCAAGAAGTCATTGATCTCGAAAAAAAAATAAACACGTGACCTGTCATCGTCTATTTTGAATCATTCACCGTCGTTCCCAATACGATTAACTACAACAGGAAACGAAGGTTTAATACCACTCACTCATTTCTAGCCTCAGTTTGCATCAAAGAAAGTGGCGATCAATTGATTTCGATAAGTGCTCAGCATCTAGTTTCCTTAACTTACAAGAAAAGAAAAGAATAGTAAAGAAAGAAAGGATTAGTAAAAACGAAGTTTTTCCTTTGTTATTTTGTTTTCATTCAGAAGCAGTGGCGGAGCCAAGGGAGCGCCTGGGGGGCCAGGCCCCCTTGCTCAAATTCTTGGCTCCCCTAGTGGCCCCCCCACATAGTGTGATATTGCTACAGGTCAACAAACAGTGAGTTAATAGTAGCCACAAATGAAACTACTACCGAAGCATCTCTCGACAACAGAGTTACCAACTGCAGAATACCATATGTTTCAATAGTCTGAGTTCCGAGTAAAAAGCTCCAGGCTCGATTTTGGTTTGTAGTACAGCAAGATCTAATTCATCGAAATCTGTAAGGCACATGCATTGACCTCACCATCTGAACGTTCCTTTTAACGTCTGTCTCTTATCTGGTTATCTTCTTTGTTTTCGACAAAGAACCAGAAAAAAATATCAAAATCAGTCGGCATTCTCTTCGCTTCGATGTTGAAAGTCATACTAAAATATGATATGCTTACTTACAAGTAGCATACACTGCAGTAAAACTTTACACTTGTGTTGGACGAAAGAAGTCTTCGTCCGACATAGAACAAATACATAGCATCCATTAAATAATTTGGTATTATTATTATTATCAAATAATATCGAGCCGTCTTGTTTGATATACAGTAAAAGAAGAGAGCAGAAGTTTTTATTATTTCTGTCATTCTCTCTGTTGTTCGTATCCCAATCGTTCGAAGAAATTAAACTCTAGATATTAAACTCTACCAACATCTACTATTTGCTGCTGATACTGGTTCTCCTTCTCGACTACCTTTTGGTCTTGTCTCTAGTACTTCTAGTTTCCTAACTCTCTTGACCGTTGGAAACTCCGTAGAAATCTTCTGCTGCGATGTTAACAAGTGATACTAGCGATCTCGAAGAAAAACGGAGTCAGCGCGTGGTGGGCCTATACTACTAACTAAAGCCTGGGGAAATGAGGCTAACAAAAATCAATGATCCTTAATAAATAATTCGTTCAGAAGTATTTTCTTTTAAACGATTGTAAATAGCTTAATTCCAAAACTGCTACTACTGGAGAAATTTCGAAGTTTGTTTCAGAGCCAGTGCTGCAATCTCCTGATTACTAATCTTCAGGTAAGATACCGAAATTATACAACTTGGTCGTGGCAGTAATGTTATTTTTTGTAAAAGTGGTAGTTTCTCCCGTGACCAGGTTGTGTCATCCCGTTATCTGATGTTTAGTAATCCGAGAGATATCAGGAGTTTGTGGGACTGGTCCACAGATATTCCATTCAGTAAGTTCAGTCAGTGAATACCCATTTTTACCATAGATTTATATTTTTTCTTCGTCAAAATATGCATTTCTGCGAAAATTAAGCATTAAGCTTTTCTGAAAAAAATTACATTGTAGGAATTATGCAGTACAGTAAAACAGTGGTCACATGAATTTTCAACAGGATATAGTAATTAATGCCCCTCCTTCAAATCTAATCTCAAAACTAACAATATTAATTTAGCATCGACTACAGACAGGATAGTAGCGTTAGGTTATTTCAACTACATTTGAATTTATTTTAAGGCTTTGAAACATCCGTGACTCAAAGAATAGATTTGAGGAAAATGAGTCAATAGTGCCATAAAAATTTACCTAGTCACACGGAGTATGGATGGTACCGAGACCGAGACGACCTTTTATATACCGAGACGAGACCGAGACCGAGACGGCCTTTTATCTACCGAGACGAGACCGAGACCGAGCTCTATAAATCGAGACGAGACCGAGACGAGACTTAGGTCAGTCTCGAAAGTCTCGGTCTCGTCTCGAATATTGATATAGACAACTATTAAGATTCACCTTTACTCGAAATTTCTTTCGTTGCTGTATTAGGTAATATGGGAACAGTTGACTAATGTTCAGTGGCGTATTTAGGGGATGGCTATCGGACTGAAGCCCCTCCCGAAATAGATTTGTGATTTTTTTTTCGCATTGCACGTACAACACAAATATTTCTTACTCGTTCTCAAGCCTCTTCCGAAACAAAATTCGCTGCTGATGTGTATATTCATCTCTGTCTCTCTCTCCGTCTCTCAACATATATATATATATATATATATATATATATATATATATATATATATATATATATATATATATATATATATATATATATATATATATATATATATACCAGCGGATCCAGGATATGATCGAGGGAGGAGGTAAACCATAGTTTGACATTTTATCCAGTGTAAAGAAAGAAGCCCATTTTATACAGTGTATAGCTGAGCGTCAAGGGGAGCTATAACCCCTTAAACACTCCCCTTGGATCCTCGCCTGTATATCATACTATATAATATAAGTAAAAGGAAAAGTTTGTTTGTCTGTGTGTCTGCGTGCCTGTCTTTCTGATTGCCTGTGTGCGGCCTGGGGACCAGACGAGAGTCCAAGAGTTACGAGATTTGGGTGACAAGTATCATGTCCCAGGCCTCAGACCAAGAAGAAGCGTTTTTTTTTTTTTTTAATTTTAAATCAGGAGGGGCGTTTACTGGGACATGTTAAAGTAGTAGAAAATGACCGATATTAGTGTCGAATACATAGTTTTCGCAGTCGCTGAGATCAATGATGATACTTTCATTAGCGATGACTTTCAAAGTCAGCTACCAGTGCATGCAGGCCGTGGTTCACTTGCGGGGGAGGGGAGTACCGAGACGTAAAAATAATACGAAATGACCGATATTAGTGTCAAATAGTTTTCGCGTTTTCTGAGATCAATGGTGAAACTCCGATCGCATTAATCTCCAAATTCACACCATTCAGCTGCGGGCCGGAGTTCACAGGAGGGATACCGAGACATGTAAAAGTAATCCAAATTGGCCGATATTAGTGTCAAATGTATAGTTTTTGCGGTCGCTGAGATCAATGGTGTCACTTCCATTAGCGATGACTTTCAAATTCAGCTACCAGTGTATGCGGGCAGGGGTTCACCTGCTGGGGAGGGGGTACCGAGACATGTAAAAATAATACAAAATGATCGATATTATTGTCAAATACATAGTTTTCGCGTCTGCTGAGATAGTGATACTCCCACAGGCCTTGACTTCCATATAGTGGTCCCATGCGAAAAATGGATATTTCATCTAGTTATATATAATAGTCATTAAAAATGCTGAATATTTTTAACATGGTGTGTGAAATATGGAAGGGGAAATTCTTCTAGATACTCTGCAATACCACTAGATAAACAAGCAATGTTGCCAACGCAACATAAAGTTGTAATTTCTCAAATTGCACTAAGTTTGATATTACATATTTCTGTTCAGTTAATTTAGTTTAGTGCGTGGGTTTTCTCGGGGTTTTCCCGTTTCCTCCCACTTTCTTCATTCCACCATTTCATTCATCTCTCATCATCACAGTCTCCTTTAGCCTAACCGGCATAACCGTGGGACGTAAAACTCAACAATTTCATTTCACTTTTTAATTGAGTTTAACGTCTCTTTCAGCAGTGGGGTTATATGAGACTGAAACTACTGATTAACGTCGAATCTAAACCACATGAGCTCCCGCCGGGAATCTAACCCGAGTCTCTCACGCCATAGGCTAACTGCTTAGCCACGAAAGAGCTCTACATATTTCTAATTTAGATATTAAGTTAAACCACAAAAGCACACATATTATTCAGTGTAACAAAGGACAATACATATCACTAACATCAACATTTTGGAGATCTCTAATAACTAAAATGGCAGGAACATTATAACATTAGTGTTCAGTAGTTTTAATTACAAGAAGTCGCAGTTACATTGTTTTAAGCAGTGTTGCGAACTTAAATAAATTGCTAAATATTATTATAAATATAGTGCAAATAACGTAGCTAAAGTGCAAAATATTTTAAAATTACTCGTAATTTGTTTTATGGTGCAAGAATGTTTTCAAAACACGATGTTTTTCATAGTCTTTGGGCTACTTATAATGTTAATGTCAAAGTTTTCGTTCCAGCAATACATGCAAATTGTAACTGAAATTAAACGTAACTGACAACTTTTCAGTAGCACTAGTTGTTCTCCCTAAGGCTTAGGCCTGGTGTATTTTTTAGATTAAAACACGCTTTATTAAAATTTTAATTACACCCTAACTGCATTTCATTTGTTATAGTTTGACCACCGACCACCTCAAACTCGATCCATACCATATAGCTATATGCAATTATTCAAAGACTTCAGTTAGTAATACATATTGTGTTGATTTTTGGTTTGTTTTGTTTTAGTTTAACGTCTCACGATTATGCTAGGGCGGCTAAAGGAGACGTGGAGTTACTGATCATAGTGGAATCCGAAAAACTTCGGTCGCTACCGGGAATCGAACTCGGGACCATGCGAACAAAAATCAAGCGTACTAGCCATTACAGCAAATGGGGGTTCTTACATTGTGTTGATTTAAATAATTGAGTCAGTGTTGCCAGATTCGAAGATCAAAAGGTAGCGTGTCTGTGCTCCGAAAGTAGAGGATATGAAATATTTGTAGCCCAAATATATAGAAATGAATTATTTGCAACTAATGACTGGTACTAATGAAATAATGTTTAAAATAGACCGGAAAATGTGATGGACATTTGCAAGACAAAATTATGATCGATAGACGAAAACAATTTTAGATTGGATAGACGTGACAAAAACAGCCTAGGAAATGTTCAAATACAAGAAATTGTGACATAATCAGGAACCACTGGGGAGTAACCTGGAAAAGAATTACCCAAGATAGACAGTTGTAGAGAAAATTTAGGAAGACTTCATCCAGCATGGATTAATAATGCTTGATTATGATGATGGTGATGATTTTATATCGAGACCTTAGAGGTAAACTAAACCAAGTCATAATTTCGTAATTTTACAGGAGAAGCGAAAAACCGGTTCCTTAACTAAGATCTATAATACTGTTTTTCAAACTATACTAAGTAGTTACAAAGTAGTAAGATGGCTTTAGACTTACATTATTACACCACTAGAAAGAACATAGTCTTTTTTTAAAAAAAAGTATTCTAACTCAATTTGACCAAAAAGTGACTTAACATAGTCTACCACTAATGTTCATATATATATATATATATATATATATATATATATATATATATATATATATATATAAATTTACTAGGTAAGGTGGGGTTAAATTGGATCCAAAATTTAAGGAAAGTCATACAGCGAATATATATATATATATGACTATTTAATACTTCACGTTGCTGCAAAACTACGAAAGTGAATACAAAAGAAAACTAGAAAGTTAAGAATCACTTGTTTTGGCGAGAGAGAGAAAATAGATACAGCTAGCTCGAATTACCTATATACTTATATAATATGTATGTTCATGTTTCGCAAGTAATTTTCAATCAATATAAAATTTCAACGTAATGAACGCACGATTGGTTTTCTCGAATAAAGAACATATGCACCGCTAAGAGCTCAGGAATAAGCTTGATCTATGTTACGACAGTGGATATACGTATGCGTATGTAATGCATTACAACTTTAGGAACTTGTATAAGAAACAGAATGTACTTAAATTTAAACGCGAACTATGCGAAACATCTGACTTTGAATCTTGTTTCGTGATACAACCCGAGGCCACACATAGCAAAGATGAGTGCCGTAGCTCCCACCACAAAGTTCAGGAATTTCGTGTTCTAAGGTGTCAATTAAGCACGTAGATGTGAAACGGTAATAAAGCATTTGATCAATTTTAAACAAAATATACTGCAGTAATAATTTACCCTATTTGTTCAGATAATGAACGTTATATTATATTTTTAAAATGACAGTCAAAATAGAATGCATTGGATAATAAATGAGAAATTGTAAAATTTCAATTTCGGTACGATTAAATACATTCATGCTGCTATGTGTTTCGTTATCCGTTAGAATGTATTGAATAATTCTTATTCTAAGGAAGGAAATAAACTACTGTATAGTACTGAAGATAATTTAATAGAGTTTAATTTTATAGGCAGTACTGAGGCCATATGAGAAAGTCTTTTGCTGAAAGTGAAATATGGGTTACTATTAGAATTTTATGCCAGATATGATATACCCACTGATGATTTAAACTGGAACACACGCATTGAAGGCATCAGCGCTAGCAGAACAGCTCTGAAGAAGTACACCATACTATAATTCTAAGTCAAGAATAAGGCCAAAAATAAGAAGCAGAAACGACAGACTTTACAATAATAATACTTTTACAATTTTAATTTCACTTATTTATTTCGAGACTTTCGAGACGGACCGAGACGAGACCGAGATTTGGCCCTCGAGACCGAGACCGAGATCGAGACAAGCATTTGTTGACCGAGACGAGACCGAGACCGAGACGGCGATTTTTGACTCGAGACGAGACCGAGAACGAGACAGCTATTTTTAAACCGAGACGAGACCGAGACTGTACAAAGTCTCGTCTCGTCTCGTCTCGATACCATCCCTAACACCGAGGAAGACTTCCGAATCTGAAGTCGATGTTCTACCGTTGAGCTTTGGCCATTCGATGTCGGTGTGAAGTGTTTGTGTATTTGAATTCACGTCAAATTCTAAAAACTAATAAAGGTAAACAAACGAAAGAAAGAAAAAGGCCCCGCCTTACGAAGGTTCTTTTTCTGTAAGGAGTCCCGATTGAAATGTCTGTTCAAACACTGTTTGATATTAGGGATAGAAAAACACATTTCCTCTTTTTGCTTCAAAGAGTGTTTACTTCATCAATTTATGAAGTAAAGGCAAATTCATTACTCAATTTTAGAGCTCAAGGGTAAAAGTAACCAAAAATAATTGAACTACGGCCAGATTAAAAGAAGATTATACAACTGGGGCAGTTGCCCCGGGCGCCAGCAAACTAATATTTGTGTTTATTGGTGTAGATGTCTATGAAGGGGACGCTAATCGTAAAATTTGCCCTGTCTAATTTCGTGACTGATTAGGCTACCATATTTTTTGAGCGTGAAATCGGCACATTTTTCTGAAATATTAAGAATACATGATAATTATTGGCAATTTTCTTTAAAGTGAAACTAAAGTTTCAAGAGCAAGGCTTAAAATTTAGTGTCCTAGGACGGTAAATCAGTGTCCTGTTAGAGTTCAGTTCCTGTTTCTCTGCGACATTTGTCTCTTAAGAACATTTGTCTTTGTCCGTTACTTTATTATTATTATTATTATTATTATTATTATTATTATTATTTTAATAATAATAATAATAATAATAATAATAATAATAATAATAATAATAATAATAATAATAATAATAATAATAATAATAATAATAATAATACAGTTTATCTACCAAAGAACTATTTATATTATTATGCGGTATTAAACCAAATCTGGAACTTGTGATATTTATTTACTTCCATCATTCCATCCGGAAAATTAGTGTGATCTGTAAGAGAGGGAGTTTCTAGTGTTACGTGAAGGGACATTCTCATGTTTGAAAAGATTAAAGACATACGTAATTCAATGACTGATGATAGCTTGAAAAACTTAAGATTACTTTATATTGAAGAAAATTGCTAAATCGTTAGACCTAGAAGAAGTTGTTGATAAGTTTCCTGCTGCCCACAAGAATAGAAAGATCCTCTTTTAAGTAGAGGCATGAACCTATAAGTTACTTTCTTGACCTGTAAAAGTGTATTTCTCTGCTTCCACTTATATTTTAAACGCAGCGATTAAATAATTACTTACTTATATTAGAAATCAATTGTATTAATGTATCCTAGTTGTTTGAGGTAGTAAATTCTTACATTTTCACTGTAAAAGAGTAAAATCATGAAGAACAAAAATGCAAACATTTACCTTGAAAATAAACAGACACACACACACGCATATATATATATATATATATATATATATATATATATATATATATGATATATTTGGAGATGGCCCCCCTCAAAATTTTCTTGGGCCCTTCATTGACCCCCCCTAAAAAATTCTAGCTACGCTACTGTTCAGAAGAAAAATCTTTGTGGAAAAATTGTTAACAGGAGAGGGTGGAAAACAATAGTAAAGACTTGTAGTGTGTGACTATGTAACAGCAATCTCTGATGTTGTTCAGTTAAAGTAGTTCAGAAGCTTTACCAGGACCGAATTAACCCATCTGCAAGCCTGGGGCTAGAAAAAAACATGTGGCCCCTTCTGACTGCTTAAAACATTTGTGTGAAAGTTCAGCAGGAAAATTAAGGGTATATATTTTATATTTTTGGTCATATGTTATCTTATGGTGATAATTGTACCTTGTATAATTATTTTTAGAGAGCCAGTTGAGAATTTGATCAGAGTGGAGGCACCACATGTTCACCTGGAGGTCCGGGGCTACAGCCTCCCTAAGCCCCTCTCTTAATCCGGCCCTGAGATTTACTTGAGTTATACATGTTTAGGGTGTCGAAATAATTGCAAAATCTACTTTCTTCTTTTTTAACTTTTACGTCCCACGATTACGCCGGCTAGGCTAAAGGAGGTGATGATGAGAAATGAATGAAGTGGTGGAATGAAGACAGTGGGAGGAAACGGGAGAATCCCAAGGAAACACGCACACGGTGTTTGTCCACCACAAAGTTCACTTGGCGCCAGTGGCGGCTGGTGGATTGTGGTTTCGGGTGTTGAGTACGAACGATAAGAGACAGAAGATATAAAATGGACTCATTGACTAATCAGTATAACTTTAGATGCAAATCCTATGTGACATGTTAAATTAAATAAAATTCTGTTTTTAAAAAATAAAAATGCAGAACATTTTATCCGATTAATCACCTTAATTAATTAGTAAGTTCATTCTCCTCTCTTTGATTGGAGCAAATCTGTCTAATGCATGCTGGTTGAACTCTGGTATTCTTATTGTCAGCTTTTTTCGATGGAAAGCATAACCAATGGTGATAACCTTTCTTGGGAGATTCAATTCCTTGAAAGTGTCAATTCTTTTTCATGTAGAAAAATACTTTTCGTCTTTTGCTGACGCCATAGGTGCAGTTAATATTAATTTCAGAAGCTTTGTAGATTCACTAAATATTTTTTCTAGATTATTGCGAACGATTCATTCTAGCAAACTCAGTCCCTGACAGTGATCTGAATTCCTCTTCAGCGTTGACTGAAGAGAGTTCGTTAACAGAGATTAGTGTTATAAAAATGTCCATTGAACACACTTTATTCAGAGTTTACCCAGGAAAATATAAAATAAATTGAGGAAATGTATCTAGTGCAAACAACATTACTGCCATAAAACATCCTGTAAATTTAACCTGGATTTTTTTCGAACACTCTCCTGAATTCTGCTTTGCTTGTTTTGTCTAAGCCTTAATTACAAATTTTTCCTCAGTTGAAAGCTGGTCAATGTTTTTTGTAAGTTATTTACAGAAGTCACGGTATACAATTCATTCAGAATTTGTAGGTGATTTACAGAATTAAAGCACACACAATAAAATTAAATCTAATAAATAAAAACCAAAAGAGTGATACAAAAGAGGTATTGGTATATGAATTCCAAATGTCACATATTCATACATCAACACACACACATGTGCGTAAGAGAAAAAACTACATTCCAAATCATCCATCTTGGTTGTTACACAATGCACGATGAACACAATATACTTCCACATGAGGCGAAACAATGCTTATCAATGTCATATGTTCTGGAAAGGAAACCTCGAAACCCGCCAGATGTAGGATCAGCATGTATACGTAACAGAAGGTAAAAGTCGAAGAACATCAAAACAAACAGCACTGCCAGTTCTACACCCAAAAATGTGTGTTGAGAGGGGTTCGATACGTCTATGCAATATATACCTTTCTTATTCTGCATCCGAAAAGACGATAAGTAATAACTGTCACCTATATTCTTAGCAAAAAAAAAAAAAAAAAAAAAAAAAAAAAAAATGATAGAACGATTCTTTTTAAGAAAAGAGAGAATACATGATGCGGCGTAAAATAAAATATTTAGCCTACATCAATCATTTCTCTGTTAAACAAGTATAGTTCGTTAGGAAAGTCTACAAATGTTAGTCAAGTTTCGAAATTTTTGGGAGGTCCGGACCCGGTGGACCCCCTCGTGGCTACGCCCCTGAGCATTGCTAACTAGTCCCAAATTCAATGTGGCGTTCCCCATCATACAGTTTTATGTGAAAATTATCAAGAGTATAAAATATACTTATTTTATAAAAGAAATATGTATATACTAAAATATTAGGCTATCCACAGAGAGAGGGGGGCGATTCTACATACTGACTTATTAATATTTGAATCACAAATTACTGTGGAAGAAGCCTTCATTATCAATATAAGCTAAGAATTAACTTATAAATGCGGGTCTACTTTCATTTGTTTTCTGCCCTACTAGATATTTTCTTTCTTATTTTGTAATTCTGCATTCACCTTTTTTTTTTTTAATTTTCATTATATTGATTTGCTTCAGTATGGCCCTGTAATTTAAAAATATGAATGCATAAAAACAAATTCCATTTGTTAATTGCTAGTGAAATAAAATTTAGAAATCTTATTTAGGGCGAAAAACCTTCTCGTTCACTGGAAATCGTGCTGTGTTGCAGAAGCACTGCAACGACCAGTCCCTTTAACTTCTGAGATAGGGGAAAGGAGACTTAACATTCGCTCCAATTCCCGCGCTGAAGGAATCTGGTCGTTGTATGCTCGCTGCAACACAATATAAATTAGAGACTCTGTGACGATTATTTTTCGCTTTTTAAAATGGATTAACGAAACGGACAGTTACAGAAGTAAAAAGTATATTATTTAAAGTGTATATATGCGAGTATTAAAAAGTATTTTTCTGTTCTTTACTACTATTGAAAATATTTTTTTTTTTCTTGAAATAACTTTGGTCGTTGCGCAACGCTGCAACACTAACATTAGCCGCCACTTCTTGGCGCAAGCTGGGATGAAACAAAGAACCCCATGCACGAGAGGTAAACGTTCTACCACTGAGCCACTGCGGCACCTGCAATTATAAAATGTCAGAAAACGTTTAACAGAAGTGGTTAAAGCGGAAAAAGGACAATTGTGTTAATATTGGTGAGAGAAAATTGCAAATAAAGAAATCAGAAAACAACGGAGAAAAATCTGAATAATATATGAATTCAGAGGAAGACTCGAAAAACGTTTGACAGAAGTGGCTAGAACCCAGTGGCGTAGCAGCTGCCCCCGCAACCCCCGCAGTGCGGGGGGGGCGAGGTATAGGGGGGCCCGAAGTCTTGCGATGAATAAAGTTTTAAAGAAGTATAACTTCAACCTTACTTCTGTCGGCTTTACAAGTGGGGCCCCTTCTCTATACTTTGCGGGTGGGCCCGCAAATGTGTGCTACGCCACTGCTAGAACCAAAAAGAAGATAGTATTGGTGTTAAGTTTGACGAGGAAAATGTCAAAAAACAGCAATCGAGAAACAACAAAGAAATATCTAAAGAAAGATATTACACTCCAGAGAAAGATTATTATTATTATCAAAACTAAACCTGTCTCCCTTGACAAACACATACAAATGCATATATACAAGCCTCCCCCCCCCCCCCAAAAAAAAAAAAAAAGAATTCTGGCTACGCTTCTGCGTTGAGGATATTTTCAGATTCACACCACATTATAGGGTTGTTATGAAATATGAACAAAATCGGTTGAGTAGTTTTCGAGGAAACGGCCTGAAAACAAGATTTAGGTTTTTGATTTTAGGGTCCCTTTCAGGAGTGAGACTATGTGGATCTACAACTTAACGTGAGATCCAAACCACATGAGCTCCCGTCGGGTATTGAAACCGGGGCTCCCACGCCAAAGCAGCGCCGTAACTTAGATTTTTTCTAGGGGGCAAGCATTAATATTTGAGGCCCCTAGAAAAAGTTGTTTTTGAGCCTGAACAAATTCGAAAATGGGCCCCTTCTTTCAATCTCTTACTCTTGGTGGGCCCCGGAGCCTGTAGGCCCTCCCGCACGCCCTTGGGCCCGTTCTATACATGACAAATTAATTAAGGAGATACTATTGAAATATCTCAAAGCCATATGAATAAATATTTCTAGGCTCTCTAATAGTAAACATTTTTTATTGAAATGGGCCCACGACTCATTTTTGTTTTATTTACCTTTTGTGTGTTGTTTTAAGTAATGTAGTGAACCTTTTTGATGCTTCATTTATAGTTTCATATTCGTATCGTATATGGAGTAAGAAAATGTTGTTGAAAAGTGGGCCTCCTTCGAACGGCGGGGAGCTTTCCTGTGGGGGCAGTTGCCCCTCCTGCCCCCCACAAGTTACGGCCCTGCGCCAAAGGCTTCTGCATCTCCCTAGGCGCAGGAGACCCGATTTGATTTGAGTTTAGCGTTCCTTTCAGCAGCTAGGCTATATGAGATGTGGGTCTACTGATTAACGTGGAATCCGAACTACATGAGCTTCCGTCGGGAATCGAACCCGGGTCTCCACGCCAAAGGCGCGGACGCTAACCGCTTGGCCATGAGGGAGCTCTGTGGGAGACCTCGAGTTCAATATCCGACGGGAGCTGATGTGACAAAAATTATCTCCCAAAACAAACCATCCGTTGTGGATATCTTCAGAAAAAAACTGCTTACGCCACATTATTGGATTATTAGTGAAAGGTTATTAGTAAAATATTTATCCCAATCGAAAACACTCCTTATCAAAAAGAAGCCAAGTGCCGAACGAGTACAAAATAGGTGAAGTTATCAATAGTCAAATTCTTCAGTCGATGTAAGTTATGATCTGATGTACTTAATTGGTCATGTTGTTCAAATACTTTCAGAATGAGGAAATTTATCTCAAGAACTTGACAGATTCGATATCATAGTCATAGCATAACCGCAATAGGGTGTAGTTTGATTAATTTAACAAACGTCAGATGATTTCTAACACCGACATAAACAAAAAAAAATCCTATGAACATACCGTATAGCATATTGGAAGAGTTAGTGAGGGCTGAAAAAAACATTAAATTCGAAGCGGTAGACATCGAAAACTAATAAACTTAGAGCTTTAATTTAATTTAATTTATTGACATATAACACAACAGGCACAGGCCTAATTACAGTGTTACATAGTATATACGTTATAGAGATGATATAGATTAATAAAACTATTGATAATATTTACATTCGGCTTACAGAATTAATAGACTTCTTAAAACTACTTACATCCATTACCAGTACATCAAGGTTGACATTTTCTTTAACTAACCTGTTGTAGGTTGCATTAACTCTCCATATAGGAGATCTGCTTAAGACGTTTGTTTTGGCTGTCATACAAGAAAATGTATTTTTCGAAGCAGTGCGCAATTTAGTGGATGGTACTTGGATACATATTTGTTCGTAAAGATCAGGACAGTCTTTTGACATAAAAGAGTTTGTGTAAGAATAATAAATCAATATTTCTTCTCCTGAGTTCTAATGTTTCAAATTTAAAATTTTCAACAAGGTTAATGTAGCTTTCAAATTTTGGGTAGAATTTTGTTTTCTTAAGTGTAAGAAGCCTTAAGAATTTATTTTGAGTACGCTCAATCAAAGATGAGTATTTCTGTATATTAGGGTTCGATATAGTAGTACAATACTCTAATTTCAACCTGACGTATGTATAATATAGCACAATTAAAGTTTGGTCATTTTGGAAATCTTTACTGACTCGATAAATATATCCAAGATTTTTGTAGGCTTCTTTGCAAATAGTTTCAATATGTTGAATAAAGGATAATTTTTCATCAAAAATAACACCCAAATCCCTTATAAAATCAAGCTTTTTCAGTTTTTCCCCTAATATTGAATAATTATATTGAATATATTTTTCTTTTCTAATGAATGTTAAATAACTTCATTTACGAACATTTAACTTAAATTTATTGTTTTTATACCAAATTTCAAGATTTTGTAAGTCACTCTGAAGTTCTAAACAGTCCTGAATTGTTTTAATTCTGTTGAATATTTTAAGGTCATCAGCAAAGAGCAGGTTTCTAGAAAATTGAAAGCACTCAGGAAGATCATTTACCGCCAAAATGAAAAGTAGAGGTCCCAGATTCGAGCCTTGAGGGACTGCAGATGTTGCATGAAAGATTTGAGATTTATGATTACGATACAGTACAGTTTGTTTACGATCTTGAAGGTAGGAAGCAAAGTATTGCAGAGTTGATTTCGAGAAGTTAAAGGATACCAGTTTGTTTAAGAGAATGTCATGGTCAATGACGTCAAATGCTTTAGAAAAATCAGTATATATGACATCTACTTGTCCTTGCTTGTCATGTTCCTTCGAAATGTAGTCTGCTATTAGTGCTAGATTTGATACAGTAGATCTGCCCTTCAGAAATCCATGTTGACTGACAGATAATGCAGGTTTAACATGATGCATTATTCGCTTATGCACTATATATTCATACATCTTGGCAAACGCAGATAAGATAGAAATTGGTCGGAACTGTTACTGAGTTTGTTTTGGGTATTGGACACACAACTGACTCCTTCCATTTTTCAGGAAAGGTACATGTTTTTATAGATAAATTAAATATAATATTCAGAGGTTGTAAGAATATATCTGAACAGCCTTTCACAATGTACGTTGGGATCCTATCTGGACCACTTGCTGTTTTCGATTTCAACTTCCTTATTGCTTCTTTTATTTCTTTTTCGGATATGAGAGGCAGTGAAAATATATCAAGAAGAACATTCGAACGATCATTTAGAGTCATGCTCGATACGTCACAGTCCGCTCTTAAAGAGCCATAGACTGAACTAAAATGTTGCCCGAATGCTTTAGCTATGTCCCTATCATCAGTAAGGTCGTGACCATTGTACTGTATGCGATCAGAAGACAAGTGACGCGATTTATTTTTAATGGTCTAGAAAGTCTAGACGTGGCACTAGTTTCAGTACGTAGTTGCTCGGTTCACAGATCCCGCTTATGTTCAAGATGCTACACTATAGGAGTGCGGTCAATATGCTGGATAGGACAAGTGGCAATGCTCGACTAAAACATGGTACGTTTACTCAAACCGCGAACAGTACGACATGCTATTCATGTATGCTCGTGCAGAAGGCATTGGACGTAAAGCAGCATGACTATCAGGAGTATTCCTAACGACGCCAACCATCATGCAGGACGTTTGCAACAATCTATCGGCGCATGTGTGAAACAGAGACCGTACTACGTTCCTTTGTGGATGCTGGTCGACGCCGTCGTGTACGAACACCTGTTATGGAAGAACGTGTTAGAAGTTATGGACAATGAGCCACGTATGAGGGAACTTAGCCGTGAAATGCATGTTAGTCACATGGCTATGTGATATGCATTACAGTCTTGTACTCATACCACCTGCAAAGTGTAGAAGGACTGATAGAAACGGGTTTCCAGCCAAGTGAAGCATTCTGCGAGTGGTCCAATCAATAGACAACTACCCTCATGCTATTTCAGGCATCAGTACTATTCACTGACGAGGCCACGTTTGGAAGAGGTGATATCGTCAACATGCATAACACACATACATAGGTGCATGGGCAGTTGCATGTAACTATGGTGCGGTTGTACTCATTTTCAACACAAATTTGGACTCAATATATGGTGTGGTATTGTCCATGATCAACTGATCCCCCACCCCATACATGCTACCACGAAGATAACGGAGCTCAGTATTTGACCTTCCTGCAGGATACACTGCCCGAATTACTGGAAAATGTTTCCCTAGCGATTTGCGCAACATATGATACATACATGATGGGGTTCCCGCTACGTTAGTATAATTGTCCGCCATTGGTTAAACAACAACTCCTTGGGATCTGGCATGGCGATCCAGTGCATTGGCCTGCCCGGAATCCGGATTTAAATCCACTGGAGTTTTATTTGTGGGGACATTAAAAATGTGGTATATCCTACTCCTGTCAATCACTTGGAACAGCGAAATCATAACGTCTGTGTAACTCTTCGCCATGATCCAGGTATCTTCGAACGGGTTCGCCAATCCGTTATCCGGCGCATTGCTCTCCATGGCGGACACTTTGAACATCTCCTGTGATGTATCTAACGAACGTACGTTTGTCTCACTGCACATCTATATCTACCGCTTCAAACTTACTGTTCTCACGCTTTTGGGCCTCGCTAACTCTGTCAATATACTCAATATGCTATGTTTATAGGACCTTTTTTGCTTATCTCGCTGTCAGGAATCACCTTCCGACGATTGGTATTGTAAATTAATTAAGTTACACCCTATATACACGTATATATCTAAGGAGAAAGACTTAACAAAATAATGGAACCACCTTAACAAAATGCAACTTACCTATTTATTGCGGAGTTGGGTGATACTTAAGGTTTAACTTGTATTCTTCGCGAAATTGAGGTACATATCTAATGAACTGTTTCCAAAGGAATAGGGAACTATCCTTCACACAGTACTGCACTCAGCTTCCTTAGTGGTGGGGGAAAACTTCACCGGACTCGCTACTCTAAGCTGACATTAGATGTTCAACAATATTCAAGTCGGGGTATTCGGTTGGCCAAGGGAAATGTTCATCCTGACGTTCCTCATAACTGAACATGTTGTTGATGGAAATACAGAGAAAAATGACTCATCGAATTATATTGCTTCCTTCTAATCAGTGTCGGACCTTTTGTTCTCAGCAGCACTCTTTCCGCGCCACCGCATTGGAGACGACGATCTGAGTTTTCAATCTTCACAGCGGATGTTGAGATTATGCAACTCTCGCAAGACTATAATTGAACAAATAGATCGTTCCAAATGCTGATTTAGTTCTTCAATCATTGTATCATGTTTCTTTGTGACACTTCTCTTCAACGTTAGATGCTTCTTTCACCTAGATTTGCTTTCCGTTCGTCATTCCTCTTCTTTGATCATGTCACGAGTTCCGTATGCCATCATTTTAGACACTGTTGCTCTTGATACATCTAATACAAAGGCAGTCTTTAATACACTTGCTTCAACTAATAGGACAACAATTTTCCCTCCTTAAGAAACAGAGATGTCTCTTTCGAGATGAACGTCTGTTCCAGAGACAAAGCATACAGACAGACAGTAAACTTTGCGAAATACTTGAAATCTCACATGACCACTACACAGTAATGTCTCTTATTTGGGAGGAAAGCACTATATATGGAGCAAAATCAGAAAGGTGTTGAAAAGAGAAACTACGTGACGGAGTTAAGTTTTATTGACAGACGGGCCAATCATACGCATCGTGGTGGTACTTACAAGTGGAGGATTTCTATAGAAAGGGATAACAACTATATAATGTTGCCACCTTATAACTCGTTCAAAAGTGTTTTCAACCGAGGTGAAAACCTAGTGGACTCCTCAGCGGAATACTTACTATGTGGCACCAGTAACAACAAATGCTCCTCCAAACATCAATTCTCTTTTTGGTTTGATCAAGTATAACTTTCTCGATCTCATCTCATCTGTATGCGAGTTTTAAATCTAACTGTCGATTTGCATGTGCTAAGCAGTCGTGTTGTGAAGAAAAAAAATTACTAATGGCTACAACAGCAGAAACAAATTAATAGGAGACAGCATGGGCGCCCGAAGGGAGGGCAGGGTGGGGCCCGGGTCCCCCTATGACTCCCGAAAATGTATTAAATTTCTTAAGATTTTCTTAATACAAATAAAAAAATACCAAACGTAATATAGTAACCAGGGAGATGAACACCCCTTATAAAATTTTCTTCGGGCGCCCATGGGAAACAGTTATACAGTAGGGTTTATTTTCAATCTGACTTTTTGCATAATGAATCTACTCTTCATAGGCAAGTGATGTGATGAAAGAATGCCGACTGCTATGAGAATCCATGACGTCACGCGAAAAGCGACAGCAGAGCCAACTCCTTGCGATGAAATCGAATGTTGTTGATTGATTCGTTCGCAGTGCACACTATCAAAATGGATTTGCACAGTGCACATAGTAAGATGAGTATCTGTGGTCTGGTTCTTCGCAAATAGAATCTGTACTACATCGATCCGCGTACTAAACATTATCACCCAACAGCACTAAAAAGGACAGCATCAGTACAGTAATATTCAATGTTACCAACTCACAAAGCTTACGTAATACAGTACAGAATCTTTCCTTTTTTTTTTTTTTTTTTTTTTTTTTGTATGTCTTCATTTTCAGAGAAAGAATAAGGAATGCATTATTTTCTAAGTTGCTTCCAAGAAAAACAACGGATTTGGGCATATGACGATGCTGGAAACAGTGAGTAAGCTTTAAAACTATCAGTTTAGAGATAACGAAGCAAAGTATAACGCTGCTGTTATTTTCACTTGCATATTCCACCGCAACTGTACTGATGATAACCCATACTTTGCAGTAAAAATTATTTAATATAAGAATAATTTCAAATTATCGAGTGTATTCACGGTATTTTTAATATCCATCTATATAGGTCTATACAAATTAAAAACAGTATTATGGCTGATTGAATTTAAAAAAATACCAGGGTGAATCAAATGAAAACCGCAAGTATTTTCCCCCATTATTTTATTGATTCTACATAGCTCCCTCCCACTTCGATGCATTTACCCCATTGGATAGGAAGTGCTTAATAAAAATTCTTTTGGTTGACGCTGTAGCCTCATACACCGCCGATTGAACGTCATCAGTCTTGAACTTCTGCCCTCTAAGGTGCTCCTTTAATGGAACAGATTTGGAAATTTGACCAAATCTAGCGAATATAATGGGAGTCACTTCAAGTGAAGGTCATTAATGGTTTTCATGGCTGCACGAGCACAATGAGAATGGGCACTATCATGTTGAAACAAAACACCTGCAGTCGGCAATCCTCTTCGCTGTGTATTGCTGGATTCAAATGGTTCTTGAGGGGGTCAGTGTAGGTGGAACTAGTCACTGTGGTACGTATGGGCATATAGTTTCAGAATAGGGCCATTCTGATCCAAGAATAGTCAACATGACTTTCCCTGCAGAGGGCCGCGATGGCTCAGTAGTAGAGCGTCACATCTGGTGCCTGGGTCGCTGGTTCGATCCCAGCTCGCGCCAAGTGAAGTTTGTGGTGGACGAACATCGTGCGCGTGTTTCCTCGGGGTTTCCTCCCACTTTCTTTATTCTACCATTTCATTTATTTCTCATCATCTCCTTTAGCTTAGCCGGTACACTCGTGGGACGTAAAACTCAACGATTACTTCTTCCTTGCAGAGGAGTGCCTGCGAAAAATCTGTGGTTTCGGTGATGAATGTCGCCATTCTTTGCTTGCAAGTTCTCCCTCCAGTTGAAAATGATGCACCCATCTTTCATCCCCAGTAACAATGTGAGCTAGAAAATTCCCACCTTCTCTGCCTCAGCTGCTCTTGACATGTGTCAACCCGACGATCTTTCAGTTCCTGCGTCAGATGTCGAGAAACCCACCTGGCGGACATTTTTCTGTAGCGGAAATCGTCATGAATTATGTGTTGTATTGAACCGAAGCTCATATTCAGCAAGGAAGCCATTTCAGCCAAGGTGACACGCCGGTTTACCTGAATAAGTCGATCTCCTGCGGCTATGGCCTCCTCTCTCAACTCGATGAGCTTCACCCGGACAGGGAGCATCAGACAAAGAAGTCGTACATTCTGTGAATTTCTTGCACTACTTGTAGTCTTGCCGCTGTAACAGACAGGTGCCTCCATACTTCGTTTTCATTCTCCGATGAAAATTAACCGGTTTCACATCTTCACTCTATAAAAATCTACTAACTCCACGATGTTCCTCCTTTGTGCAACTAGGTAGTGGTACTGCCGTATCGAATCAGCTGCAACCCCATCTATCGGTACTGGTTCGAACTACCAGCTCACAAAGTCGTCAAGGGCTGTGTGCGCAAATTTCCAAACGCCTAAAAGAACAGCTTTTTAATAGCACTTTTGCGGTTTTCATTCGATTCTTCCCCGTAGATCGAGCGAAACGTACACCAAAGTCTAAGAATTTCACAATGCCTTATGCTCATGCTTGACTCGATAGAAATCAACACAGAAGGTGAAAAATGAAGTTTATAGCCTGCTGCTGAAAAAACAAATCCTGTATATTTGTTGCTTCTGCCACCAAATTCTGGTTCAACAGATTAAATAAATGGGATAATTGGTCACCCTATGGTATTAAAATTAAAATAAATTAGCATTCCACTTCAAGAGAAGTGTGCCTCATATAATCCTCAAAATAAAGTATTTCCGATATTTATTCTCTTTTTACCAGGTGTATAATAATTTCGACTAATTTCCATGAAATGGGAAAAATCTATGGTTTTAGATGTGCAGCGAAGAAGGAGTAACAATGTTTACTAATAAAAGAAGCGCGAGAAACAATTTAAACTAGTTTCAATTTTCGGAAATTCATTTACAGAAAACTTGAGTGGGGGAAGTAGTGATCCATACTAAGTAATTTAGAACGTTAAGACAATGTAACCACCACAGTTTTTTAACCATGAAGTTGTTACTTGGTAAGAATGAGATACATTCACTAATACTGTTCATATGCTACCTCAGTATCCTTCAGTCCTCACCGCTTGTCTAGTGCGTGTACCTTTGGTGCACATGGTCCTGGGTTCGAGCCCCGGTAAAGCACAAAAATTTCACAATCATACACTTTAGCCTAACCACATGTCTCTTTTAGCCTAAAGGGAATAACCCTGAGTCGCTCAGGTTTAATTCATTTTTCAGTATCCCTCACTACTACACAGCAAAAAATGAAGTGCTGACAACACACAATGACTACCACTTTAGCGTGTTACTTGTGTGTTAGTTCAACACCATGGATATCGCCTTCCGAGCACATCAGAAATAACTCCTCAGCTAAGAGCATTTGTATTGGATTTTATTGTTTGGTATGGGCAAAGCCTTACGCAGTATATTTGGCATTTATACAAAGTAATGAATAACGTTATGTTTTCTGTAATCGGTAAAAATAATAGTTTTGTAAACCTGTAGATTTGGTGTGCAACAGTTACACGAGAAGCAGTTGTGCCATCTGTTGTTCCTATGTGCTAGTACATAAGAATAACCGAGAAGGAAAACAGATAGTAGCACTGCTATTCATGTAATTGTTGTCACACATTTCACAGGTTTACAAAACTATTACTGTGACCGATTACAGAAAACATAAAACGCTATTTGTTACTTGGTAGAAATGTCAAATGTACTGCGGAAAGGTTTATTTATACCAAACAAATATCAATGCAAATTCTTACAGGCAGTATCGAGTTATTTCTAATATGCTCGGAAGGCGATATCCGTGGTACTGAATTAACACATACGCAACACACGAAAGAGGTAGTCATCTTGTGTTGCTTTAACACTTCATTTTTTGCTGTGTGGGGAGCACATGTACTCCACAAGAAATATGTGAACTCCTCAAAAATCTTTTAGAAACATGTGGTCAATTTATAGACAAAGCATGCCTACGGTGGCGTGGTTCTATAATCCAGCTCACTGAAGACTAAATGAAGGGCCGGCCTATATTGTGAAAGTTTATCTTGAATGGTGGTCTGTGCATTCACCAGCTACACTGGATCCGTCCAACTCCCGATCATGACTCCGAGCCCATACTAATAGTAAGCCCCGTCCTTCATAACCTAAATGTTGCATAAGCACACAAAACACTTCAACACTTACCACAAAATCAAATGAAATAAGGTTTGCTTGTAACAGTTTTAAAAAAATGGGTCATTGTTACTCATGTATCTTATAAAGTTAAGAGAAAAATGTAATTTAGAATTTAACATTTATTTACAAACAAGGAATAATTCAACATGAAATTCTGTCAGAATAGTGTTAAAATTTAAAAGGAGGAAATGAACAAATAAATGACAATCTACAAATTTACTTTACACAGGAAAAAAAGATCTTACATGTGCAATTCGCGGAGAATATATCAAATATAAATAAAATTCTTATATTATTCCACTGGCAATAAAAGTATGCACCTAGAAGATACAATGTATAGGAGCGTTCAACCCGAATTTTGGCGCATCAGAACTTTTGAACTATAAGTATGAATGGAATGAAACTGCTACCGAGCGAATATGTGTGTGTGTGTGTGTGTGTGTGTAGACATATCTGAGATATAAACCATGAAAAGGAGAGTTCGACAATCCTCCTTACGAATGCCAGAAACAGGCTTTTTTTTTTTTTTTTTTTTTTTTAACGAATCATGAAAAATCGACACATCGGCACCAAGTGCAGACACCCCATGGCCATGATAAACGTGCCATAAAAACCACATGTTTTCCGGCATTAAGGCGTGATATGGTAACACTGACAATACCAGACGTTACCAACACACGTAACTGGCCAACAATTATCTTACGGATGTACTGTTACAAACAAACAAGAATATGAAAATCACAAAGGAAATCACTGCCAGGGTATGTAATTATTACTTTTTCTCAATGATTTGCATGGTTTTGATTGCTTGTAACAGTATATCAGTAAGATAATTGTTGGCAGCCACGTGTGTTGACAGCATCTGGTACCGTCAGTGTTACCATACTACACCTTAACGCCGGGAAACGTGTGCTTTTTAGGGCACGTCATTATTACGGCCTTAGGGTAGCTGCATTTAATGCCAGTGTGTCGTTCTTGTTTCAGAACAATACATTCCCACTCAGCCTCTCAGTAACATTCCCATTTTCTCACAAACAATGCTGCATCTGTCTACACTTCGTGATTGTTCGTTTCATAGAAGAAAATTCACAACTTTTTATCTGATTCTGGCATTTGTGAGGATTAATATAGAACACTTCTCCCCATGGTTTATATTGCAAAAAACATGTACAGACAAGCCTTCCCTGGGCAGTGGTTTCATTTCGTTTGCCCTGATGGTTCAAAAGTTCTGATGCTCCGAAGTTCAGGTTGTGCGACTTTCTGGACGTCCTATATAATCTATTTACACACAAAGTTGGAATGTGTTTAAATAAAGAGCACATACCAATCAGTAATTTTAACGTTAAATTAACAGCATTAAAACTTACATTTCCCTGTTTTCTATATACAAAATATTCTATATAAAACAACTGATATTCACAATAATAACGAATCAACTGATGTAGACATTATATCAAGCTCTAAAATCAACACGACAAAGAAAGTACAGTTATGTATACGATGAAATAGTCTGAAATGACACAAGTTATCTGGAAGCAGTTTTTAATATAATTTACATTAAAAACAAGAATGACTACAGTTAATCAGCATAAAACTGTTTTCATTTGTTTATATAATGAAAAATTATCTTAAAAAATGAATACAGTAACTGTTTTTCAAAATGGCCTAACGAAGAAGGCGAAACTTATAATTATCACATTTTCCTCTTGACATGTAAGGGTAAAGAATATGGCGATTGATAATAATAGTCTAACACTCATCCGAAGCAGTTTTGCTATTACCAGTATCTAGACCTGAATAGTGATTTTAGAGCACAAGTGAATAATATGTTTATTTACTTCACGTCTTGATACTGATAATACGAAGACTACTCTTGTTATAAAGCAAGGACATCTAAGTAAAACTCTTTATCAAACCATAACCATTATTTCTACTAGGAAGATTACTTTGAAAATATGTAGTTTACAACTGCTTGAAATCATTTCAAAATATCTAAGAAAACATACGTTAAAGAAAAAAAAAAAAAATTGTTAAGACCTTCAAGTTTTCATAGCTTATAATTTCAATACCTAAACAATCTTCTAGTATCCTAAACGATATTTTAGAATGTACGCTACCTTGGAGTGGTGAATCGAGTTGAAAAACCACGTGTTAGGCCGGATTTAGGGATCAGCCCATAACATTCTTTGAGGGGAAAAATAATTTTCTATTAAAGTGACACAAATTTTGATTCTACCATAATGATTCTTTTAAAAACGCTATCAGCTAAGAGGATCTTAGAATGACTAATATTTTAAATAAATAATTGTCATAGAGTGTTGAGTTCCCGAAAACTTTTGCAGTTCCTTCACGAAGTAGCTAAGTTTTAATATTTGTGATGAAGATATCAAAGAACAAACTTGTAATTTTTCAACTATTCACTATACGAAGGTGACGTTGACGTTCCTTCTGAAGATGATATCAGAGGATTGTTTACGTATCGAAATCGTAGACTTCTAAAAACAGAAATAAGCAAAGGTATGTAAGACTCAATTTAATTTTTATTAAAATTTTAATTTCTATCTGATCTATATAGTGCAAGCACAGTTTGAAATTACTGTATGAAAAGACAACAACGTAAAATGTTAATAATAATGATGCAATTAGAGACTACGAAACTTTAAATAGATGGAACTTTTGATGAATTGAAAAATCAATTTGAATCAAAGATATTCGGATATGTCTGCTTTTTAAACCCTGGTACCTTAAATACTCAGTATCGAATCCTTATATTTGGTATTCTTTCAACTATACAGATAACACCCGAAGGTGTGAAAAGGACTCACACAAGAGAAATCTGACTAAATGTACCTACAAAGAAGACTCACGACACAGTGTCTTCACTTCTGAAATCATATTCTTAGAAAATGTGACACAAAGTTAAAAATAAGACCATAAATATATTTGAAAAGTATGAAGTTATGTATTTGGTAACTCTTAATACCACTATAATATACTGCAACAGTAACAAATAGCTATTATATCAGCAAACCACAAACTAATATATGTAACTTAATAGTCCCGTATTTTAAGAGGCCTAATCATTGTGAAATTAAAATACTGTTAATTTTACAGTAATTATGTGATACCTTCAAATAGATAAAAAGATAATCGAAGTGTGAAACAAGAGCGCGCTACACAATATTATTTTGCATGATGTACCGTTATCAGTCACATACTAGCTTCTCGTTTGTAGCCATTTAGAAACGCGAACATAAATGCCGATTTTCTAAATGGCTAGAAATCGAAATCAGATAAATGAGTAACAGTATCTTGTAAAGTAATATTGTCTAGGGAGTCTTGTTTCACATTTCGATTATCTTATCTATTTGAAAATATCACATTAATTATTGTAAAATGAGCGGTATTTTAATTTCGCCGTGATGGAGCCTCTTAAACTAGAAAACTGATAGGTACTACTATTCACTATAGTGAACAAAACAAAAAACATGGTATTTTGAAATCACTTTAAAACATGAGACATTAAATGGACAAAAAGAAACTCTCACTCTGAACTTATATTTTCATCTACATGTAAATTACGTTAAGTTACCGTAAGTATTCAAGTATTTCTGTTCACGGAAAGTACATAAAGAATATTTCAAAGTTACACTAGAATATTTAGAATAAAACAGCATACATGCGCGACTGAGAATGACAGACAGTACATACTGTTTCTGAATTATCTTACACGCTACTACCCTTACATGCTAAATATTGTCTAAACGATAAATATAAGGCATTCGTAGTTGACATACCGTACAAATTTCCTTGATATCCCAAAGAGTTGTCACATTTGCGCAATAAGTAACTCAAGATAAATACAGTATACATGTACTCTTCACACATGAACAAATAGTATTGACAGACTGCTGATTTATTATCAAGTGTCGGTAACGCTTAAAATATGTAAATGTGTATGTATAATCTCCAAATTGCGTATGGCAATGTTTAAATAATTTCGGTCTACACAAAAATATTTATTGGCTAATCCGTTATCTTTCTCCGATTGCGGAGGAAGAAAATAATTTGCTCTGATAATCCACATGTTTCGTACAATTTTATATGCTGGTAGATGTGAGAAGTTCAATCTCTTCACTTGAACAGAGGACTTAACACTTTATTCGTTACCTTCTAGCAACAAAACCAGATAAATAGCAAGTATCTGTACTTTTATTTTCTTTAGTATTTCAACGCAAAATAATCATAATGTGACTATACATTATTTAGTTAATCTCTAAAGCAGTAGTTCTCAAAGTGGGGTCCGCGACGCCTAAAAACTAAAATGTGTTGTAATAAAATGGAACTCGTAGCTCTTACGCAAGAAGTATTTTTTCAGTTACTAGAGAGAAAACAATTAGAAATTATACCTACGTTTGTAAATTTAAATGTTTACCTACGTTTATTAAATTTCTGCCCTGAAGCCGAGATTGAAAGACATTGCCCTGAAAAGTCCTTGATTTTCAGTCTTGAAAGTTACTGTATTTTCAATTGAAATTTCGTTCACTAGGAAACAATTATGCAACTTTAGAATAAATTACTTATTGCATTATTTTTCTTGTCAATGGTAATTCTAATTAGTGCATTTTTTTAAGTACCATGTGAAATTTCAGGTAACATTGCACGGGGATCCGCAGATCACTTTCCGAATGAACAGGGGGTCCACGTCATCGGAAAGTTTGAGAACCACTGCTCTAAAGTATTAACAGTTTTCTTTAAAAGCAGCGAAATATGGAATCTTAAAGAGACAAATAGTGTATTTGTAGAATCAGCATGGGAATTCATGTTGCTGACATTTTTGGATCTATGAGAGGGTGAAAAAACAAACCTCATTTAAAGCTATTTACAATATAGTTGTTGAATAAAATATTAATTAAAAAATTCAGCATATTGTAACAAAATTTTAACTTTTCTTATTTAAGTATACATATAAATATACACACGCACATATATATTGTACATATAATTCTCTGCATTTAACTTTACAGTAGTTGCAAAAATATTAATATTTGGACAAACAGATCACTTGTGATAGATTTACAATTAATACTCGTGACAACTCTTATTTTTGAAGCATTAAAAAAATCTATATTTAATATTACTTCCTTCCCTAAGTATTTTTACTAGTCTTATCACTTCATATTAACATTCTATATGTTCTTTTTTCTCCCCTTTTTTTCGTTTTTATATATTACATAAAGAACAGATTTATAGAATGCGATTTGAAACTAAATATATATATATATATTTTGATTTACATGCACACACACTTTTTTCTCTTAATTTCTAGTTTTTTTTTTCTTATTTATAGATAAGAATATACATTTTGCATTTCATATGCACAATAACAAATATATGTGTATAATACGAGACAATGGTAAATGTTTATTTTCTTTATTCAAATTCCAATTCACTTTCATTTACTGGTCCTTTTTGTTCATAGCATCATGATACGTTGGAGGTGATTCCTGGAACGAAATAACATAGTTTCTCTTAACATTCCTTACAAACTTTAGGCCGTTCCCAATATTTCTGCTTTCTCTACGTTATTACTTATTAACTTGTTTTAATAATTTTTAATTATCTTCAGTAAAACCTATTTAAGGCGATCATTCAAAGGTTTGAAGTGATATCAGTCGTCTAACGGGAGTTCAATGATTTAGCAAAGATTTTTAAATCTCAGATAATCTATATATATAAAAGAGAACGTACAATTTTTTGTCCGCTCATCACGCTAATACGGCTGAACCAATTTCTTTCATTTTTGGGGGGTTATTAGGATTTGGACCCTAGATGGTTTTTATCATATCACTTTAATTTTTAATTACCAGTGTCTTGAGATAATTGACCATTCAGGTGTCCATAACGTACAAATCCTTTGTTATTAGTTCATCATAGGCAGTGGCGTATTTAGGGGGGGGGCTTCCGGGCTTAAGCCCCCCCCGAAATCTTACTTACTATAGTAAAGTATATGAAATATCTTGCAGAATTTTCAGATTTTCAGGCAAAGCCCTCCCCGAAAGTTAGCAAAGCCCCCCCCGAAAGAAAATCGTAAATACGCCACTGATCATAGGTAAAAATAAACGTATTTATATGCAACCCGCATGACCGTGTCACTCGGCGGGTTAACATAAATGACAGGCGATATACAGCGGAAAATAGCTTGAATCTTCTGTTTAAAATTTTTTAATTGATTTGCTTATTTTTACAGACACTTTTACAATATGCCAGCACCGGGATGACCGCAGCGAAGCGGGGCGGGTTAACATAAATGACAGGCGATATAATGTTAAGATTTACTGCAATCTTCTATGGTTTTTATCATATCACTTGAAAGCGAAAAAGTAAAAATTATCTAAGTAACAAAGTTTATTGCGTTCCGGGGTGACCGCAGCGAAGCGGGGTGAACGCTGCTAGTAATCAAATAAGCAATGATGCAACTGAAATATCAGATCTATCCACTTACACCAACTTCTCTACTGTACTATCAGTTGTACTCTTACATTAAAACATGTCAGTTCCGTTTCAGTCAAACTACAACAGACTTTCAAACTATGGAAATTCAATACTAAAATTGGAAATACTTTCTGGTTGAAATAGAGAGATATTATCAAACATACAGGGTGAAGCAAAAAGATGTTACTATTAAATGGATGCTCTTTTTGATTTTGTTTTCCATATTAAACCATGGTGTGCCGATATTCCATTGAGGAACGAAGAAAAATAGCTGCCTGGATGGAGATCTTTCAGTCCCCAAGCATCGTACAAGAAAAAAAAAAAAAAAATCATGATCTGGATCAGACAGCATGCACCTTCGCGCCTGACAATTGCTAGGATCTACGAGAAGTTTGTAAGGACAGGGTCCGTTCAAGATGATTGCAAGAAAAACAATGGTAGAAAGAGATCTGTCCGAACTGAAGAGAATATCATCCTCGTCCAGGGAGCGATGGTAGCCAGCCCAACCAAGTCCTCGCGCAGACTTTCTCCAGAAACTAATATCTCTCAAGGGTCAGAGGTTAGAATTTTACCGTGATTCAAGAATGAAGCCATACCACTTACAGATTGTGCAGCATCTCACACACGCGGACAAAGCACGTGTGAATGCTACACAAATCTTGGAAATAGTGCGCATGGAGCCGGACATTCTATTCATGTTTTCTGACGAAGCAACATTCCACATTAGCGGTCGTATGAACAAACTCAACTGTATTATCTGGGCGACCGAGCACACGTAGAAAGTTCGCGGGCTACACAATCAACATTGGACAGACTTCTTAAGTGCATTAAGCGGGATGGGTGTCAAATTGAAACCCTGTAACCAAATCCTTGCCTTGTAATTTCACGCGAGAAAACCCATATTTATTATTATTATTATTTGGTCTCACCTTTAGTAACCTATTCCTTGTACACTGAATTCATATGGAAAAACATTACTCGCTATCTCTTACTATGTTTGTTCTAAGATTAATACTGAAACCAGAGGTGGTAGCTGCTGCCTACCACTTCCGGTTCCAACAGAGGACTCAAGTGAGAGCTGAAACAATTTTGTGTTACTGAATCCATAAACTTGTCGCTATCTATTCCCATTTTTTTTCGTTATGGCCATCAGTGTTGAAACCAGAAGTTGTTAATTTTTACCACTTCTTGTTTGAATAGAGGGTTAATGGAGGGAATAGAGTCGATTGTAGAAAGACTGAATTGGTTTCTAAGAAAAAACCGCTTATCGATCTCTCTCAAGTCGGAAGCAGTAATAAATTTCTACCACTTTCAATTTAATGAGAAAGATGGTAGATTAAGATTATATCCTTTCTGGAGACGCTGAATCGATCCCCTTGTCAATATCTCTGTTTTTGCTCTGATTACAGACTCTACTGTACAATTATCGATTCATAAAGAACAACAACAAGAATTTTGGAAGACACCTAAAGACAATTATTTCTAAGCTTTTAACATGTCCTCAAACTTACTGAATAATTCACAAACTTTGTCATAACCACAACAATACGAAAATGAAGAAATAGCATTCCATAAGAAAGGTGTTACTGCAGTGGCTTTACTAAGAAGACTGTCTAAAATCAGTTTTGAGAAATACTAAAAGTGCTTTTTCTCCTCTCCGCTGATGCACTTAATTTTGCCACAAAGGCGCTTCTCGTCAAACGCAGAATTGGCTATTGTCTTGAGATTTCGCTTAGAAATACTGCACCAGAAACTTCACACTTACATGAACGCATACCTCTTCCGCAAACTCAGAGGGACGCCAATTTTTTTTTTTTTTTTTTTTTTTTTTTTTTTTTTTTTATGATTTCGAAACGTAATTATTCTTCCCGTCAGCTCAGGTTATCAACATTACTTGGTTACTGATTGTTAAATTTAATTTAGAAACACCTCGCCTCCCCCCCCCCTCCACAAAATATTTGTAGTAAAAAAGTTGTTTTAAGAACGGTATAAGTTATATTTACTTACACGACCCAGTGTTTACCTATCGAGAGGAGAGGAGAGAAGATTGGCATTACGACAGTTTAAATACACTGATTTTGTAGAACTAATTTTGTGGAGAAAATACTATATATTTTCTTCACTTACCCGTTTGCTCCTCTCTCTTGTTCGGTATTATGAAATGGTATGCACATCGTTTATTCGTCGAAGTTTAGCACTTCTTTTAAACGTCGAGATTAAATCATACGTAAACCTACAGCTTAAGGTGGGATCATAACCACCGTAATGCGTTCAATGCTCTCCCAGCGGGAATAGAATCCGGGACCACGAGCGCGCGCTAGCCACTAGACCAGCGGGAATATAATATAGTTGTTGTGTGAAAGCCTTCAAGCCGCTGTATACTGTACGTTAAAAATCGTGTTTAATTAACAGCTTTAATTGTTTACATTGTCCACCAAGTTATTTGCGGATACACAAAAATTAATGCTCAAATCTAAACATTGGGTGATATCAATAAAACGGAGAAGTTACTCATTACGCCCAATTTTGAAGTAGTTACTCGCATTGGTATCAATAAAAAGAGAACTGAGCACTAGTCGTCTCGGCTGACCTCGGAGAAGCCCCGCCCTTTTGAAGTAACCACACCTCTATTCTCGAGCCGAGTAACAACTACGCGTTTGATATCAATAAAAATCAAAGACTCTTCTGTGATGCTAGTAACTTCTCCAAATTTGTGGAGCAGCTGACTCCGTGCGAAATATGGCAGAGTATATGATTGTTTTACTACGTAGAAAAACTTATAAACTGCATAGAAATGTTGGAAATGGAGATTACAAAAAGCATTATAAATTTATGAAAGAAAATGTAGTGATTAGCACAACATTTTTAAAGGAGAATCAACCGAAATTCGGGGTGATGGACTACGTAATGATGAAAAGATGCGGATTTTCTTCAAGGGCGCCGATCCTGTGGGAGCCCGGGCTCCCCAAAGCTCATGTGGGTCCCCTATTGTATTTATGAATATACAATATTTGGCATAATTAGAGTGCAATTTGTCTTAAAATCCTGATATATATACCTTCTGCATCTGAATGCCCTCCCTCCCAAATTTACAGAGAAATCGGTGCCCTTGGTTTTCTTGCGTTACGTGAGTGATCCGAGATTCCAGGTCGGAATGTCAGGGGATTCTGGTGTGGCTCAAAGTACTGTCTATGACTACCTGAAAATGGATTGTTTCCGGAAGTGTGCGTAATATACAAACAGCAAAGGCAGAGTGGCAAGAACAATATACATTTCCGGGTGCTATCGGAGCACTTGACTATACACAAGTGGCATTAAAGAAACCTAGTATTTTGGAGAGTAATACGTTAATAGGAAGAGCTATTTCGTGGCTAAGCGGTTAGCGTACATGCCTTTGGCATAGGAGACCCGCGTTCGATTCCCGGCAGGAGCTCATGTGGTTTGGATTCCACGTTAATCAGTGGGTTCTGTCTCATATAGGCACGCTACTGAAAAGGACGTTAAACTAATAATCAACTCAACTCAACGTTGATAGAAAGGGTGTATACATGAGAATGTATTTTGTTTATGTTAAGGCGAAAGGGGACACGTATGGTGTGGAAAACGCAATCAGATGGACGTGATTTATGACGTGGGTGGCTGGACTTTTTTAAAAAGAAAGTGTCTGATTTCGTTCTTAAAGCCAAACAATCTACAAAGACCTTGGACAACACGTGATATGCGCTTGTCGTGTTAATCTTGATATTGCTGGATTCCAATCAACATCCATCAGCTCAAATAGGTTCATTCCCATGGTTTCAGTATTACTTTCTTCTATCCCGTTTTTTTTTTTTTTTTTTTTTTTAAGTTTTTTCTTCTTTTTTATTTTTGTTTTATTCTCCCTCGAATATTAAAGATTCTCTTTTGAATTTGCGTCTCAGTCGTAGATGTATTTGATATTTCGTTGCATTTCACTGTAATTACCTTCAAAGTTTCGGCTTTTCTTCGTTTACTTCCTGGTAGCTGTGACTTTGAAAGTACCATTGGAAACTCTTTTACAATATCCACAAATGCACTTTGATTGAAGCTATCGTTGCTACTTGCCCGTTTCATGGCTTTTAAGATACTACGCCATAGGTTAAAAACAACGAAATGACTGCACGATGAATGGGAGAAATGAGTAATCACTTCTTTTATTGATACGACTCAGTGCTACGTGCAGAGGAAGCGCGAGTAAACGTTCATAAATCTGGAGCAGACTAGACCTGAGTAGTGGCTTGGTTTATTGATACGAAATTGAGGGAGGAGATTACTCCAGGTGTAGTTACTCCGATTCTCGAGCAGGACTTCTCAGGAGTAGTTACCTATTTTTATTGATATCACCCATTGTTACTGCTCTTGTCATCATAATAAAGAGCAAGCCATATTTATGATCAGCATCATCACTATACATTTTTCAAATAATTAAATTCAAATAATACGGTTTAAGCTGCAATTAAACCACCACAATAGTTTTAACCCATTCAGATCTGGCGGTCACAATTGTGTATATTAATTTTCTATTGCATTATTTCTACTTAAAGCATTGTTGTGGGCATTCAGGCCGATTGTTTAATTTGTGTAGCTTTGCTTCACTGTTATACAAGAAGCTGCTGCGTTCTAGTGAGTAGTATGTAATAAAAGTATTGTAAATAGTCTGCGGTGTTGCAGTTTTATCAACAGGTACTACCTCGTCGATTTTATTACAATAATTAGAAGTTTCTCGTTTCTGAACTATCTTTTTGAAGTGCTTGCGTGTGTTTGTGAATATCTGTTATCTTTTGTGGTAAAATTACAAATATGACAAGCAATTCGTTATAACTTTATTTGTTGTTGAAATATAATGTACACAATTGTGCCCAAGAGGATCGTAATGAACAGATGCGTTATCAATGAAAGCTTATTGAGTATGTGTTTTTGGGTGATAATATTAGTAAGAATTGGTTTGTTTTAGCTTCGATCGGACTTATATCAACGACATGAGACCAAAATTTTCTTATAAATTATATGGTACATTGAGTTAGTGTGTACACGAATTAGAAACATGGATAAACCATCTGGTAGCAGCCCATCTCTCTCCACGGAGAAAATTTTAGATATGTTGGAGAAAGGTGACATTTCGATTTATCTGAAGATGAAACCGAGGAAGATTCACCGCTTTTTTATTTTAAAAAAAATATCAGTGTGACCGATAGCCTTCTAAATATTTAATGTACACAAATGCTATATAAAAACTAAAAATTTATATGACAGTGGAGTCCAGATGTACACATTTGTGCACATAAAATATCTGGAGAACTATGGGTAACAAAAACAAAATTTCAAGCAAAATGGCATCAGAAGAACCCAATGCGTTTAAAAACCACAACAAATAATTTTTTTCAAGCTTAAAAAAAATTCAGGTCTGAAGGGGTTAAATTTCCAAATTTGTTGCACGCTAGTGACATCTATTAGTTTGACTGTTTACTATTATTAATTAGCGTTATGTTATTACAAATAAGATGTACAGTATAATCCTCGACATGGAAACGTCATCCAGTTAGCTACAAATATCATCATCAGTATAATATTTTACGAGAGAGCAAAAATAGATAACATTAGTAAGAGCATCAATTTACGATGATCTATAAATAATTTCCATTATATAGGATGTTGATGAATACAGTGTCAAATTTAGATGATTCTTTATATTAAATGAAAGAAACTTCTTTATATTAAATGAAAGAAACAAGTTCTAAATTAACATGAGTCGGAAACACCTCTTTTCGGAGTTACACAAACCACCGAAAAAGTGAAAACATCACTTTCAAAAAATTCCGTGACTTGAAAATAATATATATAACTTTTCACACCCGGTTCAAGGAATTACACAAAACTACGAAACGCTCTGTCTAAATATCAATGTTTCACAATTCCCTGATATTAGCGTAAGGAATCGTATAAAGTTTGAGATATACGGGTATACTTTTAAAGTACTGACTACTCGTTGTGTGGGTAACAGAGAACTGTGAAAATGCTAAGATAGAGCGCATACTAGTTCCCGTGTAGTTCTTTAAACCGCTTGTTATAAGGCTCCATCATATACACGACGGAGTTTTAAAACGCGATATATTGTATTTTTAGTGGTTTAGTACTCTGAAAGGTGTTTTCTGACCCATGCATATTAGAGCTTTTTTTTTTTTTTTTTTTTTTTTTTTTTTAATTTCACTTCATATAAGGAATCATCTAAATTCATGGCACGGTGTTCATTAACGCGTGCTGTGTTCATTATATCTCGCGTGTATTTAATTTTTATTATTACTATTATTTTTAATTTTTTGAGAAAGTAAACGACAGATACGTTACTGCAGCTGTACCGATAGAAGTTTCATAGGCATATTAAAGCTGAACTTTATTATATTTATAGCTCAAAACTCCATACAGAAATAGAACAATGTAATAAATTAAAAACTTTAATCCACTCAACACCTTCACTCAAAATATTTAAGCCGCATACAGCACGCAGTTGACGATGAACGTCTGCAGCAAACAGATTTTTTGCCCAAAGAAATCTTATCACTCAGCGTACCTCACATTTGGCGGGATTTTTTTTTAATTAATGACAGCACATATTATGTGACATTATAACCAGCACACGAGCGGCAGTGTGATCCTCTCGCTAACGCAGCTAGAAGCTTACTGAACCTCAGAACAAATAACGGTAGCGCTCCGCCCACTATTAGTGTATATACACACACATAAAAATATAAAATTAAGGTAAGACTTACATAGCTGCTAGGTTGGAGCCAACTCAATACAAAAGTATTTTCTACAGACTAACATGCAAGGTAAGAGGCGTGAAAAGAACATTACTTAGAAAGTAAATGCTCATTGAGTTGATATTTATTTATTTATTTGTCTGTTCTAATCTACCTTGTATTTAATATTATCTTACTAATAAGAGTAGTAACTTACGTAATAAGCTGGTGGTGGTACGTATGCACACTGTGGCTTATTGGGATCGTAGTAAGCACTTTGTGCGGCCTCTGCTGCTTTCAAATCTAAAAAAAATAATTAAAAAATATTAATACATTTGTTAAAATAAAGTTAAATAATCACAAATACGAATTTTTGTTTATAGTTTTCTTAAATAAATACTAGTTTTATATATGAATTACATACATAAGAATGGCATTTGATTACTGACAATTCCCATAGGCAAATCAATGTCAACTTCGTATTCTGCAGGAATTTTATGATTTGCATCGAAACTGTTTGAAAATTTTTAATACCCTGGATGCAAGTATGATCTTCATTTGAGTTGAAATGAAGATGTTAAAAATTAGCAAAAAACTAATATAAGAAAATACTCGTACACAGTGACATGACTGCCTTAATCCCACAAACACCATTTCAAGTATCCCACAAACACCATTTCACGTATCTTAACACTGTTTAACAAAATGCAAGTAATCTAAGGATTACATGCAAAAAGATTGGTTTGATTGACCAACTCTCAACCTCTGCCCTACTTTTTCTGAATGTGCATGTGGGATGAACCGATTATTATATCGAAAATATTTCAAAAGCTAGCTAAGTTTCATTATCAAATTTTACTTCTATTCTTTACATCAGAGACATCGAAACTTAATGCAATATACACTGTCTCAAAGTACGATGCATGTATTGCTACTTTAAATTTTTTATACGAGGGCAAGTCAAGAAAGACTTGGACTGATTTTTTTCCCGGCAGTTCTGTTAACGCTGGAGCTTCATAGTTTGGCATACAAGTAGGGTGGGTCTTGCTGTGCATATATATAAAATGTTGTTAAGGAATCATTGCATGTTTGGTAACCACGACGTTTTATTGCAGGTGATGTTCTGCGCCGCCTCTAGAAGTCGCCTGTAGAAGAAATGGAGTCATTACGAGATGAACAATTTGCAGCTATACGGTTCTGCTATCGCCTGGGGAAAAGTGCAACAGAAACTCTAGGAATGTTGAGAGCAGCCTACAAAGATGACGCTCTGCCACGAAGTACCGTGTTCTGGTGGTTCAAAGAGTTTAAAGAGGGCCGAATGACAATCACGAAAGCTGGTGGACCAGGTGTATCAGCGTCAGCTGTTACTGAGGTGAACATTAACACGGCAGCAGTCATTGTTAGAGAAGATCGCCGCATCAGTATCGACGATCTGGCAGCCGCACTCGCATATCTCATGGCAGTGCCTTCAAAATGAGCCGAGTGTATGCGCGATGGATTCCGCGACTCCTGACACCAGAGCAGAAGGCCGTTCGAGTGGAGACTTGCAGGGAGCTGTTGCAAAGGTTTGAGGATGGTGGAGACGCCTACCGCACCGTGCGACTTTTTTCTATTCCCTGCCCTAAAATCCAGACTGCGTGGACGCCGCTTCTCCGATAATTCCGAGGTTCTGAAGGCATCGGAGGCGGTTTTGAAGGACCTATCAAAGAATGGCCTGCGACACGTGTTTGAGGACTGGAAGACTCGAATGAAAAAGTGCATTCAAATGGGCGGGGACTACTTTGAAAAGGATCATGTGCCTGTTGCTGAGTAATAATAAATTGCCTAGAAAAAAAATCAGTCCAAGTCTTTCTTGACTAGCCCTCGTATAATACATAAATTTCTATTTATATATTATATAAGCCTTTGCAATAACACCATTAGCAACATGATGAAAGTAGATTGGCTGGAGTATCCTCTTACAGCATCAAGGCTATATCATAAGACTTACTGTTTACAGAGGATTCTGAAAGCAACACTCGGGCTTATGCAAATATTTTCTCCGAAAATAATAATAAATAAATAAAAATTCAGTTTTACGTCCCACGATTATGCCGGCTAGGGATAAAGGAGACGATGAGAAATGAATGAAATGGTGGAATGAAGAAAGTGGGAGGAAACTGGAGAACTCCGAGAAAACCCACGCACACGGTGTTTGACCACCACAAAGTTCACTTGGTGCAAGCCAGGATCGAACCAGGAAGGACCCCATGCACCAGAGGTGAACGCTCTATCACTGAGCCACCGCGGCCCCATTTCCGAAAATCGAATCTGGACCCACGTGCTTTAGATTTTCGGCCATGAACGGGTACATTATAAAATTGGAGTGTACGTTTTAATCAGGGTTATTAGACTGCACGAATCCTTCGGAAATTCCTAATGCAACAAAGAGAAATATAAATTAATAGCTAACAGTTAACTAAAAGTAATGGATTATATTATATATATATCTGCAGTTCCATTATTTCGAACATCTGTTATTAAATCATAATTCGCTGGTTTCCCTATTCAAGTCATCAACTTTTCGAAGTTGCTGTATTCCTGATAAATATGTAACTTCTACTTGTTGAGCCCTCATTGCACGAATAAACTAAACACGCAGCTGACATTGGTGGTGAGCAGTTTAAAACTCAATCCTAAGGTTAAAATAATTATTTCCAGTATTCTCTTGCCTCTTACTTGTCCCATCCTCTTTTATGAAATAGTAAGAATTTTGAAATCAGGGTTGTTTGATTTAAATCACATTTTTTTTTAAATCAGTGATTTAAATCAAATTTATGTTTCTTTAAACTGAAACAAAATGCAGTACTTTTGAGCATTCTGAAACTCTAATCCAATTTAAATCTAAAATTCGTATCTTAATCCGTACTGTAACGGCAGTGATGCCAGTTCATAGGATAATCAGAAGGAATGTTCTTAATAGATTACTTGGTTTATGTGTAGTGATCAAAGTTAGTTTATGATTCAAGTAAGATACATACTGATCTATTAAGATCAGATTTTCGTACTTCTTGGAATGGCATATTATTGATCATTAAATAATGTGACGAATTACATGTATAATCACTAATCGTGTTTGTTCCCTTATTAGTAGATAGCTGTCAGACGATACTATATAAGGAATCTAAAATTAACATTTACCCAACCTCGTAATTACTGTTCCGTTTATTAGTTCGTAGCTCATATATTTTAAGATCAAATAGGATGCAAGTTTAAACTTTTTTTTTTTCTTTTAAAGATTAAAATTCCTGAGCCAAGAATTTTGACACTAGAATTCATCGTCAATGACAATTAAAAATTTAGAATTCAATATTCACAATTTTCAGTTCAGAATTTTACATACCATGTTTGCTAATACCTACGTGTATATATCACATACTTTTCTTTTTACCATAACTGCAAAATTATTAATAAGAACACTGAAAAATATATTTTTAAGAAATGGTATTTTTGATTACAAATTACAAGCTGTTCGTTTATAGCAGTGTCTACGTCCTGTGCCAAACTACTTTCTAGTAACTACTAAACTATCTTACATAGTGTTGTATTATGTTGGTCGTACTCAGCGTAGTTAACTTGAAATTATTTATGTACGTATAAAAAAAATACATACAAACACACACACACACACACATACATAGATACACACACACACACACACACACACACACATATATATATATATATATATATATATATATATATATATATATATATATATATATATATAGTAACAAAATAAAATTAAATATTTGCCTATACAATACATCTAGTGATTATTCCTCTTCCATAGGTAAATGTAAGTGCGTACAAGAAATATGAACACTTGGCATTACATAAAACGACAATGATTAACATTATATTAAAAAAGATACTGATTTATTACGATATAGTAAAAATAGAAGAGTGTAAAAATTACTCATTTTATATACTAAAATATAAAATAGGCTATATACACACTCTGCAGTGCAATGCAAATTTTTCTAAACGAACATATTTAAATTCTTTTCTGATTAAGTTGTTTAAAAAACTTAAGAGGCTTTATCAGTGCCTAAACGATTTCGTATTTTAGATTGTACAAAATCAAAGAAAAAATTCTTTCACTGTGTCTATCGATAACGAAATTAGAAAACTGTCACGAAAGTCAAGAAATTTAGCTGTTGGGTCACAATTTTTTGCACCTGTACAAATGTAAGTACAAGCTGAAAAGTTTTGTTGTATAAAACGTCAAAATTTACCCCAAAAATGCCTATGGTCGGCCTTAGACGCTACCAAATCACAAGCAAAGCACGCTTCTATCGCTTGAATGAAAATTCGGCCTAATTCGCTCTTGAGAATGTTACGAAATTTTATGGTTTGGTAAAGAAAAGGCCACGAAATTTCATTTTGAAATTTTAGTGGACACCCTGTTTCAACTCCTACAGATGAAACAGAAGCTGTAAACACCTGCATAATTGGCTTCATACTTCCATGTCAAGCATAATTGCTTTTGATTTCCACCATTCAATGGCTGTTACACATTGTAGAACTTAGTCTGTGAAAATCATGCTAGAGAGAGGAGGAGACTTCGCTTGAAATTTAATTACCATGGGCAGTAGAGAAGTACTACCATAAGCTTCTGCAAATTTCAAAGCTAAATCGTTCCCTTCGGCAGTTAATTTAAATTTTCGCTGTTTCGGATCGAGAAAGTAGGTCAAGAAATAGGGAGGCGTTAATGCTTCCGTATACCTGTTTTCATATTTATTTTCTATTTCCTCGTCTTGCAATGCGTCTTTTAACTCTTCATGAAGACATTTCCATATTCCTACAGCGTCGGATATTGTTGCTTCATTTCTTTGAATTCTGTCCAATGCAACAGAGATCGGCTTGAGGGTTTGGTCCACGTGTCCTACATTTATTTTAATATTTACATTTTTCGCTTTGTGTTGTATCGTTTTGTGCATTTTTGATCGAATCTTCACATACATTAAACAAAACTGGCCAATTTTTAATGCCATTCTCGTGCCATTCCAAAATCTTCCACTAGTTGTTCTGCTTTGTACACTTCTAAATGTTTCTTCAGCTGGATAACAAGATTTTGCATTTCTGAGCCACAACCTTGCATTTCGCATGAAATCCTTTCTCGTTTGCAGTTAGAATTCAGATTTAAAAAAATTAAAAAATATATAAAAACTATACGTTGTCTTTCTTTCGTTCAATTATTCAGATTTGAACTCCCGAGATCAAGGTGACCACCTACCGTTACAAGTTAAAAGAACAGTGATGTACTGCTCCTGACTAATTGTCACGTATGAGAAACACCTTTCTGAAAACACACCCTAAATATCGGGAAACCTCCGTAACTCATCAAAAACAAAATAACAAAAATGAACATTTAAATTTTACTGTTTTGTTTTTTTAAATCAAGTACTAGTGATTTAAATTTAAAAAATTGATTTAAATAAAAAAATCAACAAAAATTATTTAAAAAAAAAAATTCGTGATTTTTTCAACCCTGTTTGAAATCCAAGTAGACGCGAGTAATGGAATATTTTTCCAACTACTTAGGTACTAGATGTTGATATTATGTCACTACAATAATAAAGTAAGGGAAAATATTGACAAACTACTGTCTGCTATTCCCTAAACCACTGAATGTCTCAGGGAAATATTTTGACATCATTGCTCAAAAAACTGACAAGCTGTAAACGTACCAGCATTTTTACACAGTCCTGTGTTCTGTCTTCTCAATGAGAACACCACTTGTGTTCAGGTGAAGAATACGCACAAACAATTCTTTTCATTCTTTGTTTCATAATTCAGGAACAGTTTAATATTGTTTGTCTGTCTGTCTTGATCACCTACCCTAGTTATATTCCCTAGTCTCTTCCATACCGCTCACTTATAAACAGGTTCCAAATTCACTATATATGAATAAGATTTTTAAGATGAAGTTCAGAACTTACTTGCTAAGGACTACTATAAAATACGTATCTAATTCTAAGAATAAGCAGTAAACTTGTATCAAAAATGATTATTTATTCTTATATTATTTTGGTCCTCTCTGGGACCTTCGTAAGTAATTTTCTTTCTGCTGCCTTTCCCCCCACCCCTGTTATAAATCATCCTTGAAGAGGACTTCCTTCAAATATTAGAACGCGGATTTTCCTTTTTATTTTTTTTCCTTCCTTGTAGGTCCTCTCAAATTTTCAATTATAAACACCTGTTCTTGAAAATTTAATTTTCAATGCCCCTCATAGATTACACAAAAGTAGTAGAAAAATACATTTCTGCAAATAGTTTTCTATGAACAGGTATTAAGTGAAGCTGTGTGAGAATCTACAAGGAATACTAAAGGAATAGAGGGTTTTCGGAGTCTTGTGTTTTAATATTTCGAAAAAGTTCTTTGAGGCTTATTTTTATTGTTTTGAGAAGAAAGCTGTTTAGGGCTGAAATTATGTAAGAAGTAATATCAGTGCTTATTTTTAGAATTCCAGCTCTATGTTCATTCTTTAATTCTACAAGCTCTTTCAAATTAGTTTAAGTTTCTATTACGTTAATACGAACTAATCCAGTCTTCCTACTAGAAAAAAAATATTACACTTTTAGTTTCATAACAATACATTCTTACACCAAGATATTAGTAGGTGAAATTAGTCAGCATTAACACACAAGCTTGTAGTGTATCAATGTATTCTAAGGACGATCACTGAGTCAAGTTTGAGATTTTGTTTCAAATTATCCTTATACCTATAACTTTACCCGAAGTACTTTCCAGACTGTAGTAAATGTGCAGTGATTACGATCTGTTAGGTCATAATAAAATGAAACAGGCTACAAGCTATTACCTGCTGCTGTCGGAGCACTTGCAGTATTTGGTGGAGGTGCCTGAGCGAAACCCATCGCTCCAACAGGTGGTGCTGTTGCATAACCATTATAGCCTGTAATGCCTGGGTATGGAGGTGGCATATCTGTCATATACACTGATCCAGCTGCAAAGTACAAAATATTTGATCAATTACCAACATCTTTAAAGGCAGATATTCTTAATCTTATCCCTAGAGCTAGAAGCGGTCGCTTCTTAATTCAACTATTATAATTTTAGAAGTCCATACTTGACATGTTGAAGGATCTATTCTCACTCAATCCCTGTCTTGCTTGTCGAAATACAAATGTTTTGATTGCATTCACTCGTCACAAGCTGTTCACTTACTGGTTTGTAAAAACTATTTATTTTTACTTAAAAATGTTTATATATTATTTTGCAGTACGCACTGGCATTCACACTTTAAATAGTGATTTTTTTCTATTAATTCATTCACTTAAAATATTACCGAACTTAACATATTACCGTTATTTACCAGTATCTTCATTTGTTCCTGAATCTAGTTCAGTGGACAAACTAGTGCAAGTTTGATGACTTATATGGGTGTATTTCTACTTTTGTAACTAAGCACTTACATATTGTTATTAATAAAGTTGCATCTAAATTACTTTTTCTATGTTCAAATTCATTTATTTATTTATTTTTAAATCATAAGATCCACTTCATTTCCTTCACGACGTTTTGTTTAAAAATTTCTTCTGTGTGACTATTTGATAAACCTTGAAGGGTTGCGGGTATCAGTATTTCTAATAGGACCCCTCATTCTAAATACAGTGTTTTTCAAAAAGAATAACCTGCTTTTAAAAGTCTATATTTATTGATAAAAACACACTACAAAACGGGATAAATTGCACAATACTCACAAAAATCTTCAAGTTTTAGGTATGCTATTACAAATTCTCTGTTCACCAGCAGCAACACGAATAGACGATAGCTAAATTCGTCATAAACTTTACAAAATGTATGTGTGTTTACAGCATCCTGTCTCTTCAAATTAGCGATACCAACGACGCATGTTTTGGGTCAGACGGATCAATGCCAAAACGCCGACGAAAAGTACGCTGGACCGAAATCACTGACTCGGTCTTTGAAGACTGCAACCGACAAAAGGCATTCTGTTGAGTGGACGCCATCTTACTTTTGACTGACTGCAAACTGAGAAAACGCATTGACTGACATCTAACGGCGATTTTCTGAAACTCTAGGCCACGCCCATTCAAACAACACTCATTTTTTTGCCGGCACGTGTTCCATGTTCAGTAATTATTACCGTCCAAAAGCAGGTCATTCTTTTGAAATACGGTGTATGAGCACGTATTTATATTGTGCTTAAGTCATAGAGACTGTTGCTGCATTTGCACTTTAATTCATACTCTGGAAAGGGAATTCTGATCAACAAAATAATTCCTAAAAGTATTTAAAATATTTACAAAACTATTAAACGTATTTACGAAACTACTGCATGTACGTATGGAGTACGAAGTTTACACAAAACGCCTTCACAGTATGCTACCCTCTCATCAGCCAGTTGCCACAGCGACAAACTAATGTATGTAATGTGAGAATATTAGAGCAATTCAACCAACCTATAACACGCAATCTTCAGTATATGAAAAGATCAGCAACGGGGAGAGGATGAAAAGTGATGGCATTACGGATTTTTATCACTGGACTTCACTGCAATACGAATCCTAAACGGCGGAAAAAGGGTTCGAATACTTTCTATAAACCTATTCTCTTCGTGCAAAGAACACTCATTTCATTTATTTAATATTTAATAAACTCCTAAATGCTTTGCGAGTCAGAATTTCGTTCATTTTTAAAACAGTGTCCCAATAAAATGTATACACTCTTTGAATGTCTGTAACAATTATTATGATACGGAGAAATTTCAGAATTCAAAGGTAATGTGAGTAAATGTAGAAACCAGCCATTTATCGAAAGTGTTCGAATTATTGTGGTCCAGACACAGCTGATAACGCTGACGGATGGAATCCAAAACGTTCCTAATAGTTCAATTGGTGGTATTTGAGCACATTCGTTTTCAATGGTTGCTTTCAACTCACTGATTGTAGCTGGTCTTGTGCTATGAACACTGCTCGACATTTTTTTTTTTTTTTTAAAGCATAGGGGTCAAATCCGGTGAGCGTGGAGGGTACTCGATACTGCCTCTTCGTCCAACCCATCTGTTCGGTAGATGTTTGTCAATGTAGGATCTTACGTAGAGATAGCAGTGCGGAAGTGCTAGAAATAACATTTCTAACGCTTATGAGCTTTTAGAAAGTATAACGTTTAAATCCAATATGTAAAAAAATGTCAGAAACAGTGTATACATTTTATTGGGACACGCTGTATATATGTGTATAAATAAATAAAAATGTCTTATATAGTTTTAGCTCACCCAGGTTCAATTAGTATTAAAGTAAAACGAAAAACTTCCAGAGACAAGACCAACAGTGCTACTAAGCATGTATTTAATTCCTATGCTATTCTTGACTGTAATCCATTATTTAAGTAATAGTTTCTCTATTAGATGCAAACAACTTACAACTGCCTGTAATTTAACAGTATATTTCAGTGAAAATGGAAACTTTCTCTTAAGGATTTAGTTATGTTCGAACTCAAAACTCCCTTCTTCACAACATGAACGAATATACACTATAGTGATTGGAAATTTCCAAGGTATAAAATGATTCTGTTTCAAAATTAATGTCTAATCTTCATTATGTGCATTATAGGATTTCCAATATTCAAGAATGTTTTGTTTCAAAACAACACCGACAACGTTTGGGAGGTGATTCCTAACACCAAGATAAGACAAAGTATAGACAAACCTGGGTGCACAAATGCTTCCTTTCGGAGTTAAAGGCTGCCGAAAACTTGAAAAAATGAACTTTAAAGGTTCATAGCTCCAATACTATGAGACGTACCGTAGTCAGGTCAAAACTTCACTTAGAAAGTAATATGTGCCCTACCCAAAAATACATGTTTCGGAACCCTACGGTATTCACACAAAATTTATTATAGAGGGAGTTTTGCTACGGGTATATAATTTGAAGTACTCACTACCAACCTCTATAAAAATTGTTGTGGAAGTACCACAGGATTCTGAAAGATATTTGGATAGGGCACATATCAGTTCCTACGTGAAGTCTTGACCCGACTATGGTAGGTCTCATAATATTGGGGCTATGGACCTTGAAATTTCATTTTTTAAATTTTTTTTTTTTCATGTAAATTTTCACTTATTCGATTACCAAAAGTTTCGTAGACTGCAAACTTAAATGAAGACAATTTTAAGTTCAAAATTAACTGTTGTGTGTTGTAGCTCCAGTTTCTGCACAAGACATTATTCGAACTGACATCAGAAACAATATTTGCCTTTGATTCTGTCAGTCACATTCTTCTTCTCCACAAGCTTTCCAATAGGTTTAATGTACGAGGTAAATTTCTCTCTTTAATCACCAGCTATCTAAAGGGACGTAAACAGAAAGTTCTTCTTTCAGGGACGACTTCTAACCCCCAACCTGTGATCTCGGGGGTGCCTCAGGGAAGCGTACTAGGGCCCCTGCTATTTGCCCTGTATATGGACGATCTCTACTCTCACCTATCAGTTAATCCTAGTGGCCTTTTGCTTTTTGCTGACGATTGCAAATTATATAGAGAAATATGTTTCCATGACACAATTGCCCTACAGGAAGACATAAATTATCTTGTAGACTGGTGTGAAATGTGGCATTTGAAACTTAACAGTAAAAAATGTGACGGCATTACAATTACTCTGAAAAAAGTCTCCTGTTCCCTCCAAATACCATATTAACGATTCCCCTATAACACATTCTGCCAGTCATAATGATCTTGGTGTCATCTTTGATTCCAAACTCTCGTTCTCTGACCACATCTCCTCAATAGTTAAGAAGTCAATGCGTATGCTGGGGCTTCTTTACCGATTCACTGAACTACGTACTGTGGCATCATTAACAACATTCTATAAAACTCTTATAGCACCCAAGACCGAATACTGTTCTCCCATATGGGACATGGCCGCACCTACACATCTCTCTAGACTTGAGTCTGTTCTCAATTTCTTTATTGCAATAGTACGTTTTCGTGTCCCCGCAGTTCGAATATTACCTAAGGAGGAAATTTTGCGATATCTTAATATCCAGACGCCGGAAGTACGCAGAAATAACTCTGATTTGAAGTTTCTTCATAAGATTGTAAATGGGAACCTAAGATCAGAAACTCTAATTCAACAACTATCCTTACAAGTCCCTTCCCGCAAAACCCGGAATACCCACCTATTTCATCTTGCACGCCCTAGGTTGACAATTATACAGAGGTCTCTTTTTCACCGAGTACCCAACTATTATAATAATCTAACCAGTGAGGTGGACATTTTTTCGAGCTACCCGGTGTTTGAAAGAGCAATAAAACGCGTGCTGGCTAAATAATATTATTTGTGCACCCTTTGTTAATACTATTGATATTACTGTTGTTGTTTATTTTTAAATTGTTTTTCTTTTTTTTCCTGCTTGTTGATATTTCCCTGTGTAAAATGGCACAATTATGCTGTATCTGGGAATTTATTCAATAAATAAATAAATAAATAAATTCAAACCCAACTTGATTTTGTTCTGGGATTACATCCAAAACAAAAATTGAAATGAAGAAGAAACTAGATATACACAACGTAAAGCGTAAGACAGTTCGTAATTTAAGACATGAGAGGAAATGTTGGATCTAGTGTGATCTTTATTTCGAATCCCTTCCGGTCAAGGAAACAAATGGCTTTAATCTTATTAAAATTTTGCGTAATATTTGCTTCTTTTCCGGGTTTTTGCCAAAAATAACGTTCACACTTGAATTTGTAATCAACTTGGACTAATCTCTGTATACACATAGTCTGTTATTCAGTAACTGCCGAAATTTCAATGGGAACTCCCATCGTTTTCAGCAGCGCTTCCTTAAAAAGCTACAGAAACTCATTCACATGGGTATCCATCGTTGTGGCATAGAAGTATCGAAACAAACAAGTTTCTTATGCCTTGTACTAAGTAGGACTTATTTCGAAATATATTTCTGTTTTTATAGTAATCTATAATACAATTCTCAAAATGTTAAACAAGAAAATAATTATGTTTCGAAAGTAACAACATTCCATTTATATATTTCTTAATTCTGAGTGTTCACACGAAGGCGGTGAAGAAAAAATTGCCGAAATTATTAGCAACAATTAAAAATAGAACATAACTTAAGAAATTTGGAGACCATTAAGGAACTTGGGATTCTCCAACTCAGCAGAACCAAAGGATTCGATCTAGAGAAACGAATGTTTACTTGCAGGAATCAAATTGAATCATCAAAATTCCTTAATTCAGTGGAATTAAAATAGTTTGATTCGGAGGAATGTTTCCTGGTTGGGATGAATTGAAAGAAAAGCAGATTCCGGAAAAAAAGAAACTTCTCATCATGACTATCTCAACTTCATGTTAAGAGAACCAATGATTCAGTATCAAAGTTTTATTAGGGAATGATTAAACAATCGTTGCGGAATTCCTCACACTGTAAACTTGTTAACAGCAATTCTACACAACATTTCCTAGAAGAGACAATAAATACAGGAATCTTACATGTTGATGTTAAGGGAGCTATCTTATCTAATACAGTCTCTTAAATTAAAAGAACTACATGCCAACTTAGAAGTCCTCACTTACCTGGCGGTGCATTAGGAAAGGCGTGTGTTGGTGGCGCCCATCCATAGTAGCCACCAGGGGGCGGGGCGTATGCTGGTGGCGGAGCCGCATACCAGGGCGCACTAGGTGCTGAGTATGGTGGTGGAGCTTCGTTGTAAGTGCCGTTTCGAGTTGCTGTAAATACAGTTTATTTCTTTATTCAGGATTCATTGAAATTGGAAAAAAAAAAAAAAAAAAAAAAAAAAAAAAAAAAAAAAAAAAACAGCTGGAAATTAACAAGAAATGCTTATACAATTTATGCTCGAACCTACAATTCAGACTAAAATTTTCCCAAGTTCTTCTTCACCAATCCAAAATGAGATTCTCAAGCTTTAAGGATAGTATACACTAAATTTCACCAAAATTAGGAATTTCAAGCAGATACAACGCACACGTAAATCAATGTTGGCTGGTAAATTTGAATTTTAGCGTTCCTTTCAGCATAGAGCCTATACGAGAAGTGGACCTACAGCTTAACGTGGAATCCGAACCACATGAGACTCCATCGGGAATCGAATTGTTTCACGAACCGAAAGTACACACATATAGCGACGAAGAGGCTCAAGAATCAATGCTAGATTGTAGTGAAGTTCATGTTACTAATCGCTTTTTCACGAAGCTTTGCAGCCCTTGTAAACAATGCAGACGACAGTGTGTAAATGTTGCCAACTAACAGATTAAAAAGTTTATAGAAAACCTCGAGCTAACAGATTAAGAAACAAACCGAAGAGCGGGAGATTGAAAATGAAATGGCATGGACTTCTGATATATTACCAAGATGCATTTTCTTTCTACTGAATCTTTGAAGTAGCATATAAATATAGACACAGAACACTAGGAAGCATGGCTACCCGCAGTGGGGAAGGGGGAAAGGGGATGTTGCCTCCCTTTGTTTTAAAAGGTTTTTGGAAGTGCATGTCAAGACATACTAATTTGCTTACTTAAATGTTGTAACACTTAATATATTCACATTAAATACTATAGTATCTGGTATTATAGATTTACTGTAGTTAAAAAGCATACGCGCGTAAATAACTGTTGTTTTACTTTATGTATTATGTGCCCTCGTGTATCAAAATATTGTGTATTCGCGACTGAGTGTGTGTCGGTCTTTTGTCCTCCCCTGGAATCGGTATTTTACCTCCTTGAAAAAGTCCCGCGGATGTCCATGCCTGGAAGCCGGGCTGAACAATCTCTTAAATTTTCCCTGTAACTGCAAATCATGGCTAATCGTGGTTGACGATAAATCCTCATCCTTTGATATCAGGGAGTTCGCATTAATGGTTCAAAATATTCAATCTATCACTACTAAATTTTATTTAGCCTGCCCATAGCGTCAAGGGATAACATGGAAAATTAGAATCAGAGCTGTTGGATCTTACTATGTTCTCTAGTCTCTGTTGTCTTACTATGTTCATTAGCTTGACTAGCAGATCTACTAAAACATATGCTCTTTACTCCTGTCCATTTCAAGACTTTTTCGGATCACTACGTAACTCTCAAGTAGAGGCAAGAGAACATGTGGATCAAATAATTGTTCATTAAAAAAAAAAAAAAAAAAAAAAAAAAAAAAAAAAAAAAAAAAAAAAGCGAGAGTTTATTGAATATATTACAATTTTAGTATCCCTTGAAGATCTTTTTAGATATTTTGTTACTCCTGAGAACGGACAATCATTCTTGCGACTCTTAAATGTTCATTTAAACCTTAACGTACCAAGCCTAACTCGCCAACGTTGTTTACAAAGCCGGGGTCTTCTGGCGACCCCAAGTATTATTTTAATTTCTCAACATAGTATTGCAACTCAAATTATTATTATTTTGATGTCTAAAAGCTTACCTAATTTAAATGAGCATTGTTGACATCAAATATTATGTTTACTTTAACAATATTCAGTTTTTCGTACAATTTTATACTTTTGTGTTCATATGTCTGAAATACAAGTTTAACAATGGAGCTTTTACCTTGTCAAGTATGTTTTTATTTTTTGTATTTTTTTTAACGAACGCATCGTTGATCTAATTATGTAATAGATAGTATATCCCAAACGGATGCAGGACACACATAAAAATCGAGAATAAACTGATTCTTATAGTTGCAGCAGTATCACCAAATATCATTCTCTGGGGTCCCTAGAGGGTATGTTAAGGGTTAAACCCGATCGTTTCTTTTAATCGATATGCGAATTATAACCAGGGGTAAAAGTGTGGGGGAACGTGGGAGAACGCCATCCCCGACCTCGGAAAAATATGTACGGCGTCCCCCAGTTCCTAAAAAATTAAAATGGGCAAGGATAGGGGGGGACGGCGTGACGTCATGCCGCTTGCTACCGTCCCCCTACCTTTTCAGATCCACTTTTACCCCTGATTATAACATACAGAATTAACATCAGACGTTACGCTACTTCGAATCGGTGAAATAGCTTTTATCTTTCTTTCTTACTTATCTTTAAAATAATAGGCCTACAACTTTTTATATCCAATTATCCGAAGTAGTATGCATTTAATATATTAAATAGAAATTTAGTAGTACAAGGGCTCAGTTTTTCTTTTGGGTAACGTAATGGACATATGCAGCCCAGTTAACTGAAACTGACTAAATAATCTGACTACGAAAAAAAAAAAAAAAAAAAAAAAAGCAACACTGACCATGAGCCAAATGACCATTATTCTTCCATAAGAAAATAGTCCAAGAAATTCCACTTGTTCAACCTAGGTAGCAATTATTGTATTTTTAAATCACACGAAGAACATTTTAGTTTCAATTAAAAACACATCTCTACATGTGGATTGATATCTTACACAAAAATATTAAATTTAACAAGAAAACAGCCACAACCACTGACAAATACGCAGAGCGCGCGCTATAGTTTATGATGGTCATGCAGGCAGGAAGGTTACCAGTGAAGGATTACATGCACGTGCAGAAGCAGAAATATTGCGGGAAACAGACGAAGCATTTTCTCCTGCACCAATCACTGAAAACTCGTGCGCGGAGTGATACAAATTGAGTTACGCGGTTTGTTTTTGAAGGGTGCAAAGGTACGTGAAAAAGCGATTAGTCAGTATGACCGTTAGCATGGTCACAACGTCGCACTTTTGGGACAGACTGTGTATTTTCACAACTTTTAATCATCATGCAAAAGTATTATTTTATTCATATAAAAGGAGAAGTTATTTTTCCTGCTTCGTTCTGAACGCTTCCGAGCTGGTGAGAAACTCTGTACTTTCTTTCCTTGCAGGTGTTTTCCAGACTCACTGCCGCCGTCGATAATACAAAGAAATCATTCTTTCTGAACAAAAAGTTACTTATCTCATTAGCAGAGTGCTTCGAAACCGCAAACTTATTCTTTTCTTGAGTGAAATTACCAACTCGTGACTTTTGCTATTGAGACTATTTTGTATATTCTTCATATCAATAATTATTAAAGTTTGGAAATTTTTTTTTTAGACACAAAATCGTTACATTGCAAGCAGGTGCGCAATCGACCATTGCAGTCCCACGCACTAACATTTTGTTATCTTAACTATCGTGGGAACAGTGCCCAGTCTGTATGAATTGCAGACAGAATGGTTAATCTCCACAATTGCCAATATGCATTCTTTTTTTTACCAAACTGTTTTGTATCGCACTATGAGGTGAAAAATCATTCAGTTATGGACTGAATTCTTAAAGTTAGTTTGCAACATCCAGTTTTTTGCTCCCACGAAACTTAAACACGTGTTGCTAGAGCCATTAAATATACCACAACCATATTTGTATCATGCATGAATATACAAACTTCTATATTGCTCTTATTAAATTTTAAAATACACTGTCAACCAGAGACATGATAACCGAGATTTTCCCAGGTGTTGGCAGTAGCGAGGTTGTTGGCGCTTTGTATTGAGTGAGAAGAAACGAAAAAGTCTACGGCAGACGAACTTATGTGCTAGTATGTAAATGACTATGAAGAAGTATTAAGTTTTTTTTTGTGGAATCATAATTATAGCATCAACTGGAAAAGTCGACGAAGTGTTGCTTACGTAACTACTTTATAAAGTGTATCATCTTTGAAATTGCAGAGCCTCGTTGGAAGTTAGTGTTCCCTCCAATCCCCACACTCATTGCCCCTATTTCGCAGTGAAAGCCCAACTTCAACGTGAATAGTGATTTAGTGAAAGGAATTACAAAAATAACCAAAGGGCTAAATTTTCAGTGTTGTCATCTACCATATCTATCTATCTATCTATCTATCTATCTATCTATATACCTATCTATCTATCTATCTATATATATATATAGATAGATAGATAGATATGGTAGATGACAACACTGAAAATTTAGCCCTTTGGTTATTTTTGTAATTCCTTTCACTAAATCACTATTCACGTTGAAGTTGGGCTTTCACTGCGAAATAGGGGCAATGAGTGTGGGGATTGGAGGGAACACTAACTTCCAACGAGGCTCTGCAATTTCAAAGATGATACACTTTATAAAGTAGTTACGTAAGCAACACTTCGTCGACTTTTCCAGTTGATGCTATAATTATGATTCCACAGTTGGAAGTTATTGTTCCCTCCAATCCCCACACTCATTGCCCCTATTTCGCAGTGAAAGCCCAACTTCAACGTGAATAGTGATTTAGTGAAAGGGATTACAAAAATAACCAAAGGGCTAAATTTTCAGTGTTGTCATCTACCATATCTATCTATCTATCTATCTATCTATCTATCTATATATATATATATATATATATTATTCGTGATACTAGGGATTTTATCTTTCTCAAGTGTGTGCGCAGTATCATTCACTCAAGCATTCATGCTATAGTAAATGAAAATTTTGTGTGTTGTTAATATCCTTTCGTTTACTACAAATTATATATATATATATATATATATATATATATATATATATATATATATATATATACGTCTATTCAATAAATAGGAATTCGCCCAAGGTAATATTCTTTTTTATTTGTGCTCGCGGATGCTTATGGAACGTCAGCTTGCCAGTCGTATATATGCAAGTGTGTGTACAAAAGTAACACGATTCAACCTGAGTTTCCGAACCACTGAGGTTACTTACACTACCAGCCAAAAGTACTGCACCGCCACTGATATCAGTAGAAAACGAAATGAATGCACATAATTATGAACACAAGTAGAAACATTTTATATTTGCGAAACAAAACAACAAAGGGTAATACAAAATCAAAACAGAAGAGTTAGAATGTGAAACGAAATCATTCAAATTTGGGATTCATCAAAATATCCACCAATAGCTCTCAATGCAGCAGCACACAACCTCGCAAGTAATTTCCGTAATGTTTGGGTTTTAAGTCCATTCCAACACGTTTGCAAATGTACCCACAACTGTGTTTTATTAACTGGTCGACGTTTTCGAACGTTTCTGTCTAACTCATCCCACAATAACTCGATCAGATTTAAGTCCGGGCTTTCCGGTGGCCATTGCATGTTTATCAATTCTTTTCGTCTTTCCTGCTTTTCTAAGTACGGCTTACACAAATGAAATGTGTGTTTGGGATCATTGTCTTGTTGAAAAATAAATCTCTGACCGACAAGCCTTTTGCCACTGTCTCTCCATGATGCGATGATAATCTTTTTTCATTGTTCTCTCAATTTTCACCAAATCACCAACATTTTCACCCGCGATACAACCCATACCATGACAGACCCACCACCATGTTTCACACTTGGATTAATGCATTGTTCGAGCCTGCGTTCTCCAGGAAGTCGACGAACAAACTTTGTGTTTAGTTCCAAAAATTTCGAATTTACTTTCGTCACTAAAGAGCATTTTATACTACTTGAGCCCAATGCAATCGTTTACGTCTTTTTGTTTACTTAAAAGTTTTTTGTTGTTGCAATGCATCTCCTTGCTGAACCGTGTTTTCGAAGTCGGCGTTTCAGTGTTTTAACAGATACGACTGTTTCTCGGATAGCATTAAGTTTTTTCTGGGCCAGTTTGTGTTCGTTGACGTTTGCTTGTGACCACAATAAATTGATCTTCATTCTTTGACGATATTCGCGGTCTTTTAGGTCATCGACGATTAACATTTGACGGAGTTTCGTTGAAACATTGAATAGTGCGAACACCTACTGTAGATTGATGTATGTTCACTCTTCTAGTGATCTGTCACGTAGAAAACTTTAACGTGTACAATTCCACAATAACATCACCTTGTTCTTTACTAAGTTCACGAACTTAAGCCATACTGTTCATATGTGTCGGACAAACAATCACTTATTTAGTATATTTTAGCTGACAACTCTTGATGACCACTGTCCCTGAAAGGCGAACAGAAAACTAGGAAAAATTGCAGCTGGTTTCGTACTTACAATGACATTTTACATTGTATGTGAACAAGTATTCATGTTAATATTTATACCAGCTAAAAGCATATTATCTTCCTACTTGTCAATAACTATTCTTTTTGCTGTGAGGGTGGAGTCTCGCCATATTTTGAACTAATTTTTGATCACAAGAAGTTATTTTACTGGTGACAAATTTAGAAACTTTTCAGAATGACTTAACGATAATTTATGTATAACATTCCAACATACTTTCATGAAAATCGGTACACCTTGTACGTATTTACAGCATTTCCATGGGTGATACAATACTTTTGGCCGGTAGTGTATGTCATATCGCTTATTTTATTTTATTACTGTCAATTTGCGCTTGGACAGGACATCACCCAGTTTGTTATCAAATGTTTCTTAAGGGAATACTCGAAGCCAGTACCCAAGTGAGACGATAGGTAGCATCATATTAAGCTATATCGTTACAGAAAAGCGAGTATATCTCTTTTTAAAATGGAAAATTACGACAATTAATTTTCTTCCTTTTCCCTTACGTCCCAAGCAATAAAAATGATTGGTAATCCTCAAGGGAAACTCATGTCTCAGAAAATGTTTATTTTCAGGCGACGATCGTTATTTGCAATCGTGTAAAAAAAAAAAAAAAAAAAAAAAAAAAAAAAAAAAAAAAAAAAAAAAAAAAAAACGTTACAATAAGTCGACACAGTGTTCTTTCGATGATCATCCGTATATACAGAGCTAACATAAATGATTAATTTGTTTTGAAAGGCCATATTTTCAAAAGTATTACACATACACACACAAAAGATATATGAAAAGAACCGCAAATTCACCTAAGTTTGTATTCTGTATTCCAGGTGGCAGTGCGAAGCAGGAGGGGTACAAGACGGGGCACCCCCTCATTGGCACATCCTGCATCACTGAATTGGGCGTATTGGTGAGAATGACCTAGCTTTGTTCCTCTGGTCTCCCCAATCTGATTTAACGCCCTGCGACTTCTTCCTGTAGGGTACATTAAAAACCTTGTTTACGTATCCCCACTACCGCAATCCTTAGTCAAGCTCAAAGAACACATCAGTGCTACAGTGCAGACAATTGACAGGACTATGCTACAAAATGTATGGAATGAGCTCGAGTTTAGTTGATTTTGAGTTTAACGTCCCTTTCAGCAGCGAGGCTATACGAGACGGGACCTACTGATTAACGTGGAATTCGAACCACATGAGCTCCCGCTGGGAATCGAACCCGGGTCTCCCACGCCAAAGGCGCGTACTGGAATGAGCTCTAGTATCATCCGGACGTGTGTAGTGTTACCATAGGGGCACATATTAAACATTTGTAGGATGTGTAATACTTCTGAAAATATAGCCTTTTCAAAATGAATGAATAATTTATGCTAACCTTGTATAATGGCCACACGACTCGAAGTACCGACATAGAATTTAATACACTTTTGAGGTTTATATGGCATTCCGGAGCTCTCTAGATACAAAAGCCATGAGGTCTAACCGATTTATCCAATTTCGGTGTTCATGACCCACTGATAATACTACCATGTGTAAACAACGTAATAAATAATGTTACAACGTCAGCGAAAAAGCTCTTGTTCGTGTCAGAAGGACACAGCGCGTGGTACTCAAAATTAGGTTTCCAAGTAATCTCCACGACCATCCAGCACTCTTTCTCCACCTTCCTGCAGCTGAGTAATGCACTGGTGATAAAACTCGAGTCTTGGACACGCAACGAAATTTGTTAATGTGTCCAACAAGTCTGCCTCATTGTCGTAAGATTTCTTACGGAAATGACTGGTTGTCCAGGGAATAGAACATGTGGTAATTTGATAGCGCTAGGTCCGGTGAGTGTGATAGACGGCATAGTGCCTCCCAGCCAAGTCACTGAACTGTATCCCTAGTCCTTTCCACGTGTGATAGTCGAAGAATAGTGCACTCTTGCGATTAACCAATGCTGGCTTCTTCTGGCACAAGTATAGATTGATAGTGTGGCCTAATGGTAGGAGCTCTAATGACTTGGCAACTAGTCTACCAGACAGAGCATGCAACATCTTGCGTGGGCGCAGAGGTGGTCTTGAGATGTAATGCATAGGGTCATGTGGTGACAATATCTTGTACGCTTGAGTGTATTGTACTGGACCCATTTTTCGTCATTCGTGAACATTCGATCAAATAACAGGTGTTCCGATACCGATACATCAACGACAAGTAGGTTGTTCGTTGTTGGGCGCCGACAGTGTGTAGGGTACTTAACTCTCTTAACTTTTACACTTTCCCTATAGGGTGCATGCGAAGTCTGACTGTTTCCTCGAAAATCTGAAAGCGTTCGGCAAGTTCATAATCTGTCTTTCCTGTATGGCTGCCTTGATTTGATTTGAGTTTAGCGGCCCGTTCAGCAGCGAGGCTAATAAGGCGTGAACCTAGTTTTAACATGGGATCTGAACCATATGAGCTCCCACCGGGAATCGAAACTGGGTGTTTCACGCCAAAGGCGATGGCTGCCTTGAACTCTCGTCATCCAACACCGGTGTTCAACCCACTGTGGGGTTCATCAGCAAGTTTTAGATCTCTCGACTTGAACTCCTGGTACCAATGCCAATTCTTTCACGGCATCCCCCTCAAATGTTTGACGTATTTGAAGGCGCGATGCGGTTGCTGTCAGCCTCACCGGAACGTCATACAGCAAACAACCGCGAACGAGATCTATCGACCCATTGCTATGTGTGCGCAACGTGCCTGTATTGGTGCGGGTCAACAGCAACACTATCCTCACCGCTTTTGCAGTTCGTACGTAACTTCGTTTCCTCTCTGTGATCGCTTCCCCAAGTGGGATGTGGGAGTGGCAGATCATAGTATAACTGAGGGGCACAATATCTTTTCGGGAACCATTTTGATAGTGAAGTGTTAAAGTTACTGTCAGAGAAAAGTTAATGAAGCCATAGCAATACTGGAAAAAGCCAACAATCGTAACAGAGACATCGGCCTTCAACTCAACCACACATGAGTTTCATTCATTGGAAGAAAAACGAAAACACAATAACCAATCAGGCCTGCGTACGAACTTAAACAACCGACTAATCAGAATGAGGCCATGGATTGACGGTGATAGGACATCTCCATCCACAAATCACATTCTGGCATGTTCTGGCCAGAACTTATATAAGGAATGCTGCTGTTTTGATTCTCTTACAACTGCACCCTGATGATGAGAATAATGTTACCAGTTCTTGAAAAAGTCTGACACCGTGAATTCACTTGATTGCTAGCTCGAGAGCAACTATATTGAAACATTTTTTTTCTTACGATTAATGTCGGTAAAACAATTGAAAACACACTGTATTCAAATTTCAACAGAGTTCTTTTCAGTATTGATTTAAATCATCTCAAAAAATTAATTTTCAATAATGTGTACAGCAGTTTGTTTCTACATTTATCTATTTCGGTCGACGCATTTTTGTGAGTGTTGTGACAGTTCTCTATGCTCATGTCATACACCAGCTTGTCGCCATCTATTTGAGGAAGCATTAAAAATCATCTTTCACTTCGTCGTCGATGGTGAAGCGCATTCCGACCGAATGTTCTTTCAACTTAGAAAAAGATGGTAGTCACTGGGTGCCAAGTACGCATTATAAGGTGAGTGGGTGATGTCCCATCCAAATTGCTGCAGGTGTCCCGTTACTTTCTTCGTCTGAATTCCAGTACGACAGATGCGAACTCCCTACACCACTTGTAGATGTTTCTGACACCCATACACAATTCGCTATACATTTCAGTCAGTTGGCGATGAATTTAACCGGTTTCACGTCCTTTGCGTTGAGAAACCGAATAACTGCGAGAACTTCGCACTTGGCGAGCGGGAGCTGCATTACAAACGATTGCCAAATCACGAATGAGCATTCAGCGAAGTGCATGTAGGAATGGAGAAAACAAAGAACATAACAGTGTTGCCAACAGCCCCACAAACAGTTTGCCTGTGTCCTGAACACTTTGGTAACCTTACTTTTGGCATTATCTTCGTATACTTATTTATTCGCGAAGTTTTAAATTCAATTGAAACGACATTTTAGACTGAAAAAATTACCATTAACAAGAGAAACTAAATTTTAGAAGTCTATCAGGAACTATATATGAAGGAAGCCATTCCAGTATTTATTTATGCAACTGAACAATTCTTTAAACACCGGCCAGGATAGCCGCCCTCGAAATCCGACGACTCCGAAACCTTGAGACTGCAAAGCAAGAATAAATCCAATCGTCCACGGTTGATCGGTAATCCTGATTGAAACCAATCCACCTTGCATCTTCATTAAGCAAACACTGACTCGAAACGCATTCATATAAACTAGTATCTAATAAACACTCACCCATTTGCGCTGCTTTCAGCATGGCTTGACCAAATTCAATTGCACCACCAGATTTAAAATTCAATTTGAATTTTGCTTCTCCTACCCAATTGCCATTTTGCTGTGCTCTTACTTTCCCTTTGATATAATTAGACCCAAATATGGGCTGCTCCAATTCTACCTAAAATATTCAATGCAAGAGGAAATTAAATTTCTTCAAAATCGAAAAGGAAATTTATTTTTATATTACAACTATGAATATAACTACAGTAGACTCCCGAGTATCCGGCCTAGTTTCCGGTCTACCTTTTCGTATCTGTGTATTTTAAAATCAGTTTGAGTCAATTTTCTTAAGAATTAGGCCTTCGATTTACGTTAATGTTTTGTTTATGTTTTCTGCATTTAAATTAGAGATTTCAGAGTTTATGTTAAAATGTGAACAGTTTACATATACTGTACGTATTCTTTAACTTACTTAACGTACGTATAAATAGAACTCCGGCCAACGACGCCGACTTTCCAAACTTTATATGGGTGCATATGCGGGATGTGTTATATGTTTTCAAGGGAGTCTCGATATTGTTTGATTGATTTCCTTTTAGTTAAAATATTTTATGAACAGTATCATAAAGGGCTGTGTTCGATTCTATTCATAATATAGTTCAAATTTCATTGTGGGAACTGCCTTTGACTAGGCCAAAGACAGGCAAGAAGTGGGGAGTGTGTTGCTTTCTTGTCTTTGTACAAACACATTTGAAACAAACAATTATGTTTTAGAGGTTAGAAATTTTAACTTCCATCTCAATGTTTTGATTGCTTATTAATTTTTGACAATGACAAGTGAGAAATATTTATTTTAATTTGTTCCTATCAAACTAAAAGTCTTGTGGGTGCTTTGAGCCCCGGAGCATTCACGTAGTCGGCGAGCATGACTCCGACCTACCCGGCTTTTTTGTCATCCGGCCTGCTCTTCCTCCACACTAGGCCAGATACTCAGTAGTATACTGTATTTGAAGTATACACCACATAAGCAGTCTCAGTTACTGTTTACTTATACGTCAAAAATCTATATGCATGTATGAATTAACAATAATGATTATAATTAGATTTTACTTTGCAAATATCTAAAGCAGTGTTTCCCAATTGGTGTGCCGTGAATGGGCCGCTGGTGTGCCGCGAGGAATCAAAACAAAATTATTAATTTTATAGCAATCAAATTGCAAAACGTAGGGAAAAATGTATATTTGTATTTCACATTACTATGAACCTACAATTTTCAGTTTTATACCAGGTTACTGTTCTGTACATTTCTAATGTTGAAAAAAAATGGTTATCATTGTTATGACCATTATTGCTTCTTTATTATTGCAGACTATTTCGTAACTTGAAAATTTAATATCATTTAATCTTTCCGACAGATTATCTACATTTGTGTTTTAAAAGTAAAAGAGGCTTGCTTGTTCGTTCGTTATTTAGTGATCTTCCTTCTTAGTAAGAGGTTGGATACAGATTTAAAAAGAAAGCGTATTTTTAAAAACCTGAGTCCAATATTTCATTGCAATTGTTTTTTATTTTTAAATTATAATGAAAAATAAGTATAATAATTTACCACGGGGAAAAACCAGTGATAGAGCTTTCTTCTCTGTAAGATCAATAATCACAGAAAAATACCACTGTGTTTTATATTTACAAATAATAATATCTATAAGTGTGCTGCGAGAATCCAAGTAACACCCGTAGTGCGCCGTAAGTTGAAAAAGGTTGGGAAACGCTGATCTAAAGGATATAAAGTTCTGATCGCTGTAATACAAGAACATATATTAATAAACAATGAGAAGTATACGAGAAGAATCACTGGGACAGCCTTTGTCTAGCATGAGACCTTTGCGCAAGCAGAACAAGATTCTATAAGCAACTGTTACGCAGTATGTGGTTCATACCCAATGTGCAACTGTAAATCCCCTCTCCTGCAGGTGGTGAACTACAAAAAGCATGTAGCCAGTGTTCTGGGCTTAAGAAAAGTCCAGTATTTTTTGATCAAACCGGGGCACGAAATCTCAGGTCTAAATCCAGTAACCGCATCAGAATTTGGGAATTGAAAAATTAAAGGCTAATACCTAGCGCCAAATTGGTGACCGAAAATTTCGCAGCCTGGATTATACTATTAATAAGTTTTGAGTAATACCTTCTTTCGACATTGTACGTAGTCTTATACTGTTTTGTACAGACGTTAACAATTCTTTAGCAAAATGGACAACTGAAGTGTATTTTTAAAAAACTAAGTTTTATTATCCTATCGCTAAGTACATATAGAACTAGTTACTGATACTGAATTAATCATCAGTACTTCATATATTCCATTCCTTGCCTACAATTAAATCTTTACATCAAACTTTTGCATAAAATTAAAAATTCAAAATCCCCTCTCTAACTTGAAAGAATGTGTTTTATCGATTAGACTTTTGTCGTACGCACGTGAGAAAGCATTATTAGCGACTCGTGCTTGAAATATGCAATGTTTCTATCACAAGTTTAACGTTTGGTGACTATTCCCTGTAATAGCTATATTGTGTGGTTACAGGAAGCTGGACTGACAGATTACTGCATGTACTGTAAACAAAACGAACGGAAAGATTGTTTGCCAATCACCATAGTACCCTTCCATGCTGTTTGGCCCATAGCTGAATGTGTCAAGTATTTCAAGTACTATCATTTTTGTTATTTGAAAATCATACGCCACAAATCATCTTGTCATATTACTACGATAAGAATTACGACTTACTATCCGTTCTAATTTTGCCACCACAGCTACTGTTTCTGCTGATGCAAAGACTGACTGCGTCTCCAATGTACTGTATGCTCTGTCGAACTGTCACACGCCAGCTTTCCTCGCACAATAAATACAAAACACAAATGAATTATCCTGAATGAAAACAATCTACGGATCTTTGTTCTGGATGTACGTACTCTCTAATATCCAGTCATCGCGCTTTAAACGGTCCTTTTGAGTTACTAGATTATTATTATTATTATTATTGGGGGATACACTTTATTCTATATATTTTCAACTAAATTCTTGAAGTTTAAGTCATCTAATAGGCTACTCATATTTGGATGGGTTAAAGTGACAGTGGGTTAAGTAATATTTTATTTATTTCCCAGAAATTAAAGCAGAAGGCACTGTATAAATTCTGGAATACAGCAGCTATTTCCTTTATCACCATAACTAATTCTGCAATCTATTGGCAGTTGAAGAAACCAGTGACATACGTTTTATGTTAACAGATTGACTTATCTAGTTTGTGTGTTCGTCTTTCTGAAAAAGTGGCTTACACCACTGTAACTTTAACCCGCCTATTTATATTTAGATCGACCTCTTCTTACCTCACTTAACGTAACAAAAGGGAAACTGAAGGATTCTAGTTTATCATTAGCTTTGGTGTTGTTGAAAATCATACGATGGGTAGTAAGGTACATTCGCCCAGTTTTAGAACCCTTCATAAGTGAATTCTCACAACCATGAAATTCTAAAGTCACATGATCAGCAAACAGAAGAATACTGGAAAGAATAGAAGTATTAATACAACATTTAAACAATTGCATATTACAAAATAAAAAGACAATCCATGCTGCTCAAAACACATATTGCCATATACATATTCTTTTTAAAAAATCAGGGTGGAAAAAATAATGTTTTTGTTTTCCAAATATTTTTGTCGATTTTTTATTTAAATCGATTTTTTTATTTAAATCAAATCTTTCCTCTCGTATAATACAAGTCGTAATGAAATGAAATTTTTAGTTTTACGTCCCACGAATATGCCGGCTAGGCTAAAGGAGACTGTTGATGAGAAATGAACGAAATGGTGGAATGAAGAAAGTGGAAAGAAACGGGAGAACCCCGAGAAAGCCCACGCACACGGTGTTTGTCCACCACAAAGTTTACTTGGCGCGAGCTGGTATCGAACCAGGGACCCCAAGCACCAGAGGTGAACGCTCTACCATTGAGCCACCGCGCCTCCCCAATGCAAATCGTGAACTAAAGAAAAAACACTAGAAATTAGTACGTATTAAATGTTAATTATGCCATTTAAGTAAAAGTATTGGGGTTGAATATTGAATGAATCCCCAATCGTAAACATATTTCAATCCCAAACATTTTTTTTTTAAGTATACAGCAACGTTTATCAACATGACACTTTTTTCCACAAATATTCTTGATATTTAGGAGGGACATCTTAAAAAATCGGAACTAGCCTGAGGCACGAAATACATATAAAATACGTAAATGTCCATGGTGATTCCCCGTTGCAATAGTTAGCAATTTAAAAATCTTATGTTACGAAGAGAAGAACAGGATTCGCCCGTTACCCGTTCAAAACGGGATTTTCCCTAATCATCCTCTGCATGACACTCGTTTTCATACTGTACATCAAGGTGACCAGACGTCCCGTTTTAGCCGGGACAGTACCTTATTTTCAACCGCTGTCCCGGTTTTTTTCTGATTCTGAAACGGGACGCCTAAATGTCCCGTTTTTAAGTAAACATGATTCAGGTGTCCCGTAATTATTATTCAAAATATAAATGGTCAATACTAATTCTACACTCTTCCGTACCAACATTCATTGGGAAGGTTCAGCCGTGCCTAGAACTTCTGAATATTCAAATGAGAATTGAGTGTTCTGTGGTTCAAGTGGGAATTGAGTGGGAAATCTGAGTGTTGAAGTAGTTAAAAGTATTGTTGGATAGTACTTAAGTTAGAAAAGCTGTGTTATCATTCTTACTTGTGTAATTTGTAAATTGAAAACACTGCTTAGTCCCGAAATACAATGTGGAAGTCACTCCCCTTCCCCATCGCCGATTCCTATGCGTCCCGATTTTGAAAGTAAAAGTTCTGGTCACCTTGCTGTACATACATTTGAGTTTCACTTTATTATGATTATTATCTTCCATAATCGAAATAACAGAACAGAACAGAAACGAGATTTTATTTTCATTTAATTATTTCGGAATTTGATTTAAATCAATCCATCCTGATGGAAATTGGTCGATATTTGCAGTTTTAACGTCTCTGTCCAGCACCAAGACTATAGAAGTGGCCCCTATAAGAAATACGAGGAAGGAAGGTGGCCCTGGAAAGATGGTGAATAACGAGGCAAAACCAGTAAAAGAAAACTCAACAGAGGACGAAGAGTAGAAGGACAATAGATATTTGGTGGTATAAAACGTGGTCTTGAAGGAAAATTTTTTGTGCTACTTGTTCCGAAAAACAAGAAAACATTAATCAACGTAAAAAAGGATAGTGTGCTACCAAGAACGACAATCATATACCTTGAATGATGAAGGATTCAAGCACCTCTGTGTGAGTAATATTATTAAACTTGTGTGCATAGAGGGAAATGGATGTGTGTACAAGAAGAATGGAAATTGTAGATGATGAAAACCAGTCCGTGGACACCCAGGGAACACAAAGCCATTGCGGAACTTATGATATTCCACTCCTGTTATGTGAAAGAAGAGTGGCAATTTTGAGGGATACCTTGCAGAATTTTTTTCAAAGACAGAAGACAAAACGAAACTATTGTGCACAATTTCCTATTGCAAACTGCGCAAATATATAAACCAGTATACTAAGGTAACTGCTATGTGAAGGAAGGGTACAAAATTATAATAGAAGTGTTAGAAAGCTATGGCATATGAATTTGTTCTCCACTATACTAATTTATATGCATATATCCACCGTCACTGACGCACCTCACGATGCCGCGCGAGCCACATCGCTGCGCTCCTGCCCTGACTACGTATAACAACATTCGTTCTTTTTAAGGGGCACGCAGCACAAATTGGTTCGTGTACTTATACGCATTTATGTCATTGTGTTTTATACGCCTGAAGTCAATTTGCACCTAGTACTGCAACATCTGACGAATCTCATTGCATGGTAACTTCGCCTAAGCCTACAACAGCTAAACAATTATTTCTTAGGCAATTTGTAATTTTCTATAAGTTCCAGTTTCTATCAGTTCATTAGCTGGCGGGGCTTAACAGAATCAATGTCCTCTTTAATTGAAGTAATAATTTTGGCATTACTGCCGTCTCGCCGGACCAGACGAAAATCGGAAAAAGGGACTATTATTTAGGTACTTTCCAAAAATATTAGGTTGTGACCCTGATCACTTGGTAGAGATCACTGCATAAAGCACGAACCAACAATATGTGCTAGGTGGTCACTAAAAAGCACTGATTTTATCTTAGCCAGGGCAGAAGCGCAGGAGGGGGGGGGGCAAGCGGCAGAAGGGGGCGTGTCCATAGGGAGAAAGTGAGTCAGCAACGGTGAATATACGTTTAAACGAGGATAGTGGAAAAACACTTTGTGTCATAAAATGCATGGCTTATGTGTTGCACAGCCTTGGGGGAGATAATGTCATCCTAAAAAGTACCAAAATTACTAAAGTACGTTAGATTAGATTAGGTTTGGTTAGATGCTCCTCTTCTTTTCTGTAGTTTCTATTCGTTTCTACACTTACGACAAACTGTTTAGTAAACCATGTCGTACACACAATTTGAACAATTACCACTGCTTATTGTTGTACAACTCGATAAAATTCAAACACGATATGTGACAATCTTGTCCTTTACGCATCATTTTCACATTGCCTTTCGAATAAATCATAACAACTGTACCTCACCGCTAAATAGTACTTTCGCCTCCACATCAAAAACAACTGACAAGTATTTTCTTAACTTCAACTACTACTCTCATTTGATTTTCACTCCCTTTTCGGGAAGGTTCTAGAACACAGGTCCCTCCGTATAGGTAGTAGAGTTGGTTCCTTGCTGTACCAAATCACTGCCGAGCGAGCATGAGCGAGTAAAGGCGGGTTAGAGCCCTCCAGGGCAAGTTATTTCGTGCCTTTATTACACTTTAATGGGAAGGGGGACCTGTGCTCTAGAACCTCCTCACAAACCAAAATAAATTTTCCAATTCATTGGTAAATTTTACAAAATTGGTCCGGCGATACAGCAATTAACTCATAATCTTATCTCCTATAAGCCAATACTCGAATTCGTGGCCGGCTATTCCGAAAGAGTACTCTTGTAGAGAAAAACTTTCCTAACAAAGTCCAAATAGAGCTATACATAAACGACGCAGTTTCGTTACCATGGGAGTTCAAGTTCACTGAGTTAAGAGTTCCCACCATAGGTTCATAGTCCAAACACAAATGTCTCAATATACATACCTGCATTTTGCTGTAAACTTTAACTACATGCTTTGTTATGCAATATCTCGTAATGCAATTAACGCGAAGCGATGAGTTAAACGTAATTTACAAAATGTGCCATTATCTATTACATTGTGAAACTTGTATTAAAATTATGTCGCAACACTTGTACAGATTTTATATTCCTTATCAGATATGGAAGTCCTAATAGCTCATTCATATAACAATTCACATACAGGACTGAATAATCCTCCAAGGCATTATCAACATAATATATTTAAAAATAATACTTATTAAATTATTTTGTATTAAAATAAAAATAGAACACAAAAGTAGTAAACGGAAGTCTTATTCAAGTAAAGTATTCATGTTTGACGTGACTGTCATTTCTCCGTTATTTTAAAACATTACTTCCACTTAATTCACCTTAATTTTATTTGTATATAATACAGAAAAATTAATACATACCACTCCCCTGCATGGATCAAAACCCCTCCGTTTGCGTGTGCTGTATTTAACGACATGCTGCTGAATTCTGAATGGAAACACCTCGAATTTCGTGTATTTCTACAAACTTCCTCCCTCTTCGCTTGGTCAGCAGTCTACTGTTTTCTCGTGACGTTACGTCACTAGCTGAATAATATTACTGCTGCAACATAGACGTGGGAATGAGATAAATTACATCGTTTTCAAACTGCTTTTCAGAAATCGATGATACATTCACTGACATGCGTAGAAGAACAATAATTGTATTAGATAATCCTTTATTTCTTAAAGGGACCTCCGCCTATTTTCAGCTGGGAAGTGACTTGAGTATAATATCTTATACGATAATATACGAAACGTATCTTGATAATAACAATAGCATTAGGAGCGCTTACTTATGTACTAGAGCAGTGTAAACTAAAGTGAATGTTAAATTTTGTTGATAATCCGGCCAGAAAAGTGTGTATCCATATGTGTCAATATGAAGATAAGTAATTAATGACAAACGATCTATACCCATGTTAAATATTCAAACAAGTTTTTACTCGACAAGCGTTAATTAGTGATTCTTAAGCTTGTCGACTTAAACATTAACTTAGATTGTAACCAATCATGGATGAAAATCTTAGCCGAGGCTATATACAGCTCGGTAAAACACGAGCTGTCAATGATTTCAGATTTAGCAAAGGATTTACTCATCTTTCACCACCCATTGACAAATGCAATTGCATATATTTGGCATTGGTTTTAGCTGGTGTTGGATTTCTTTTACCTTATAATAGGTAAGTAAAATTTATCTTATGCTCCTAGATTAGTTTAAAATCATGATACGCAGGTTATTATTACTATTAAAAATATTCTTAAAGTGTGACAGGCTCTGATAAGTTATTTAAGAATCAAATATAATTATAATAAAAAGTTCTGGATTCGACACCCAAATTATGTTTTTCATTGGTTATGTTTGATTCGTTACCTAAGTGTTTTATATCGCCAAAATGCAGAATCCAGAAGGAAGTTTTAATTTTGCTATTATTATTGAAGACAACCTTTTCGTTCAGTCGCCGATCGGGTTCGCAAATTATTATTTAATCTTAACAAGTTATCAAGGGACTCTTGTTAGACTCAAGTAATGTTAGACTTTTTTGGGTTACAATTGGAAATCTTTTTGAATCATTAGGGAACATGGTGGGTCGGTGGTAGAGCGCTTACCTCTAGTACATTCGGTCCCTGGTTCGATCCCCAGCCAGGTAAGTTTGTGGTGGACAACATCGTGTCCGTGGGTTTTCTCGGTGTACTGCCTTTTCCTCCCACTTTCTCATCCCATCAATAATTCCATCATCATTCACTTGCCTTAATCATCGCTTTCCTTAGCCTAAAGGGCATAATCGTGGAAAGTTAAACTGAAATATTCCATTTTCCTTTTGAATCATCATAAATTTGAAACAAGAAACTTTAGTTTAGAATGTATCACTAGACTGGGAGAGAATTAGACCAGTCACCTTCGCCCTAAAAGTGGAAAATGAAGATTTGACTCACTGCCAATTAAAGATGAGTTTTTGTGATTTTTCTAAATATTTCCAAATACAGTAATAATAGAATATAATACACATAATTGAAATACTTTGTTTTCTCTAGTGAGTAAATATTTCTCGTAGATCAAATGGAAAAGTGAAATGTTACTGAAGGAAAACATTCTGAATTGATCACTCTTAAACTAGGCTTTCAAAAGTTGTTAATATTTTTCTCAAAAAAAAAAAAAAAAAATCTATCATGGGTGATTCCTTGGAAAATTCTCCGTCTAGGCAATTTTCCTTCTTATGAAAGGTCGTTTATATTTTGTTATTTTAAGTAAATGCAAATGAGGTATAAGTACAGTATATATCGCTTATCCACAAGACGAATATAGCAACACATTTTTAAGATTTTATAAGACAAAAAAGGAAGCATATTAGTTTATGTAAAAGGAAGTATATTAGTGTAATACCGTAAAACTGTATTTTTTTCTTTTTACAAGTAAATAATTTTAATTTTCTTAGCTGTGTTACCTGCATTGTAAGTGAACGACACAATGTAGGAATTATTTCAATATTTTTTTTAATTCAACATTTTAGCATTTTTTAAATATCAATTGTAATAAAATGAAGTATTTATACATAATATTGTAGATTGTTCAAAAAAGTTCCTAGAACTCCATATAATGCAAAAAGTCAGAAATCGAACAACATTTATTCAATGCACTCTACATAGTAATCAATCACAAGTTGCCAACGCTCTGGTAACATCAATATCAGCGGCAAAGAGTGACTGAACTTTGTCATATAGAACTTCTTGAACACAAACAATCACCTTAACTCAAACTCAAAGCTTCGACCACAAAAGGTTCTCGACAAGTTCGAAAATATGTGGTAGTCCGTAGAAGCCAGATCTAGCGAACAGGGCGATCGATTGAGCAATTCTAATTTGGTGTCAACGGGTCGGGCAATATTGCTAATGTGTAGGAACGTGCGTTGTCATGCTGCAGACACATACCCCACGGGAGTTTACCGCTCTGTTTCTCCTTGATAGATTGGAGCAGCCGGCCGATCAGTTCATCGTAGTAAGACTTCAAGAAACACAGTCTGTCCTCTGAGTAGGTAGCCGTTTATGATCATCGCATTAGGCCTACTTCTGCTGTCGACGTCAGAGAGATCTCTCGTCAGGTTTTTCCTCAAAAAATTGGCCTCGACTTTCGACAACGGACCATAGTGATGAACCTAACATGCCTCACTATTGATCTAAGAAAATTCAGGGGCGATGCTTTGTAGCGACAAGGAACTCTCAAGAAGATTACACTCAGTCAGTCTTTCATGTCCAACGAGTACAGACCTTTTTCATATCAAATTTTCCTGAAAGGATATTGGCAATTGTCCTCTCATAACACGGTTGCTACACCTCGCACGGAAATTGATCGTTCATTGGCAAGAATGTGCCGTAAACCAGCTATGATTTCGTTGTTGGTAAAGGTAACTAGTCGGGGTCTACCTTCGATCGACGTTTCCCAAGTTTGAATGTAGTTACCCATTTGACAACTGTGCCTATAGCATCCTCAGATGAGAGAGTCTTCACTCATCACATCATCAAGCTCAGTTTTGATCAGTAGGAGCATTGTAGTCTTTAAGTAGAACAACCCGATAACTGAATACATGCCATTTTGATCCATTTTCTCTGAATGGATCAAAGAATATCATGAAGATGAATATTAGGAAAAAGATCTAAATATTAATATCCGCTTATTAGCTTAAAATAACAAATCTGGATGCAGGGGCGGATCCAGGGGGCAATCGGGATGATCGCCCCTCAAAACCCATCCCAAAGTTTGAAGCCCTTAAAAGTAACAATACGACAACCCATCGCCCCCCCCAGAAGTCGGTCCTGGATCCACCCCTGTTTGGATGCTAGTAAAATAGGCAATTCTCGCGTTGGAATAGAAAGGAGAGATGTCACTGATATCCTAATACAGACAGGTAGCCAGGAGCAAACTTTAGGGTATGCTAAAGACATATTCAAAAATAAAATTGAATGGGCTGTGTACAGAAATAATTAATTAATAAAAGAAAATAATATAAATAATAAGAATATACTATAATTGCCAAGGTATAAAATCAACTCTACTTCATCTTCTCTGGTAGTAGCGAGCACTAACCGGGTAAGGTAGCGTAGGTCTGAAGAAAAAATATTTTAAAAAATTACTCAGATTTTATGTAGATTAATGTGACACTGGAGTTTTTTAAAAAAGAGGTGACGTTGTGTTTATAGGCAGTCGGATGGAATGAATATGAGAAAGATATTCACTCAGAGCTCAAATAAATAGCTTATATCTGTAACATATACTGTAGGTATCATATAAACTTAAAAATCTTTTAGCCTTTATGTAATAAAATCATATTTTTTAAAGCATTTTCTAATTAACTCATAAAACTAAATATGAGTTTTCTCCATATTACATATTATTAGCATAGTAATAGTAGTAGCAGGAAGGGTGCCTATTCCCCCAAGTCTCATTCTACATTTACTTTCCTCACCGAAATTTGTAATTTTGACCCCCAAATACTTTTCCACCCATGAAAATTTGCAATCTCTAGTTCGAATGTATTATTTTGAGTGAGAAATGTTTCCACAAATAATCTCATGGATATAACCTCCACCCTACATCTCGCCTATGGACACCCCTGAATAGCAGTAGTGATAGTAGTAGTAGAGAAACAGATATACACTGATCAGTCAGAAATTATGACCACCTACTTAATAGTCCGTATGTCCACCTTTGGCACGGATAACAGTGATAACGCGTCTTCGTATGGAAGCAATGAGGTCTTGGTAGGTCATTGGAGGGAGTTGGCACCATATCTGCACACACAAGTCACCTAATTCCCGTAAATTTCGGGGAGGGAGGCGATGCGTGCTGACGGCACGTTCAATCATATTCCAGAGGTGTTCGATTGGGTTCAGATCCGGCGAGTTGAGGGCCAGCATATCAATTGGAACTCGCTACTGTGTTCCTTGAACCACTCTTCGCCTTGTGACATGTCGCACCCTCCCATCGACATGATGAAGAATGTATCTGGATCCATCGAACCATGCAACTCTCTACCAACTGCGCCAAGCTCCAGTGGCGATGGTCACGTGCCCATTTCAGTCGTAGTTGCCGATGTCGTCGTGTTAACATTGCACATGGATGGGTCATCGGCTGCGGAAACCCATAGTTAGGAGTGTTCGGTATACTGTGTGTTCAGACACACTTGTACTGTGCCCAGCATTAAAGTCTGATGTTAGTTCCGCCACAATTAGCTGCCTATCCTGTTTTACCAGTCTGCCCAGCCTACGACGTCCGACATCTGTAATAAGGGGGGCCACCCAACCCTTCGACGTTTGGACGTCTTTTCACCTTGGTTTCGTCACTTGTTGAAGATACTCACAACAGCACTCCTCGAATACCCGACAAGTCGTCGAGTTTCCGAAATGCTCGTGCCGAGCCTCCGGGCCATTACAATCTGTCCTCGGTCAAACTCAGATAGATCGCGCACCTTCCCATTCTACACATGGGAAGCACGCTCACTGATACTACATGCACCGTACGTGTGTCTGAGTAGCAGGTATTCCTCGTCAAGTGACGCTGCTATCGTCTGGACTGGTTTATATCGATAGTAGGTAGGTGCTCATAATGTTATGGCTAATCTGTGTATTTCTTGTATTTTCGAAAGAATAAGAGGAAAATCTTTAAACATTTCTGCAAAAATGAAAATAAATATTTTAGCAAAGGTGATTTTCTTTTGCATTTTAATAAAAGAAAAAAAACTGACGTTTTTGTTTATTTTATTTCTAGCTTCATTATCGCTGTGGATTATTTCCAAACGAGATATCCTGGATCAACGATTGTATTCGACATGTCGTTGGTGTACATTGTAATGGCGTTCTTCGCTGTACTCGCCAATAACATCCTTGTAGAGACACTTTCCTTAAATACAAGGATTACATTTGGTAAGTAATATCCAAAAATAAGTGTTGATTCCCGACTTTTTCGCACGAACGTTTAAAAATCCTGTTAGTGTGGCGTTTGAGAACTCAAGGGATGGTAACACTACAATTATACGAAGCTATTTCCAAAGGTTGCAAGCTTGGCACTTAAATATCGCGCCATTGGTTCATGGCATGCAGTGCCATCTATGTATCAGTTTCAACTGTTTATCTGCGTCAGTCCGTTGGAGGCAGTCATTTAAAACAGTCACTGTGCATTGAGTTCGCAAACTGCATGATAATGCTCCATTTCACATCGCCACAGTGTAAGATTGTGGATTCGAGGAGATTCAACATCCACTTTATAACCCAGATTTAGCACTGCAGCTTCGGCAACAGTAGCAGTGTGAATTGGAGCATTGTCATGCAGTATAAGAGCTCAGATGCATGATTCAATTGACTGCCTCCTATGACTGGCACAACTAAACGTCATTCTATGGCCACTGCTCAACTCCGTTTTTTCTTAACAAGCATTTTGGAGCTACCTGGGCCTTCAGCCAATCATCGGAGTATTATCAGTCAGTTACTTTTAATGAGGCTGCTTCAAGACAGTTCATAAACATTCTTTCAACGAGTATCTTGAGGAAAATTTTTAGATTTTAATGCATTGTACGTTTTTGCTAATAAAATTCGTGATATTTAAAATTAAAGTACTTTTATAAATCCAATTTATTTGTCTAAAAATATACAAACGAAACAAGATTGGAGAAGTATTTTTTAAAAAAGGAATTTAAACTCGTTTTAAGTTGTTATGCTAAAATCCGTTAAGCCCAACACAATATATCACTTTTCTCTGGCTACTTAAGTTCCAACGGTAAGCGAAAGTGACATTTAATACATACTTTTATAACGTATTTATGCACATAATTGTCTAAAAATATTATTTGTTGTCTCTAAACAATTTTCGTATTTTTTCTCTAGAATTTGTCAAAGGGGACCTAACGCGGTTTACCATAATGGTCCTCACAATTGCAAGGACTGTTCCGTCTGTACCGGAAGCTCAGTAGTATGTAGTGTGGTATCTTTTTTCCCTACACAAAGAGAAGATATGAAGGGAATATAATGATATATTCTTATCTATATATCAATAGCAAATTTGTTTTCGGTATGTACAATCAGACAGTAGATATTGCCTTTGAAGTGGTACAAAAATTAAATCTATGGAATAAAACAATTAGGAGTGAATTTTAAATATCCGAGCTGAAATTTCCCCCGGGAAATCTCTTAGATTCACAGTTATAATATTTGTGCAAATTTTAAATGTTATAACATATTTAGCTCTTACAGATTATTGAATATTAGATTGATTCATTTTCGTTCATTTTTAGGATTTTTTTCAGACGTCAATGATGATGGCAGTGCTGTGGAATATACAAAATTGTAGATATGTTATCAGTAATGTGTAGCATTATCTGTGGTTTTCTTGAGGCTAATCAATTTTTGTTTTCAGAGTTTGAAGCATGTAGTGTCACGTTGGAAAGAAGGGTCATCTCAAGCATGTTGTCCTGTACAAGTACCTGTAAAGGTTCTAGTGCCACAGAGTCATCCAGACAAATTTGTGCAGTGCACGGAGAAAACGCTATTGCTGAAAGGGCTATCCGGAAATGGTTTAACAACTTCCGAAGCGAGAACTTTGACCAGAGCGATGTCGCACATTATGGTCGCCCTTCCCACTTTAATGAGGACTATTTGAACGACTTCATCTACCATCATCCACGTCAAAGTACCCTGGAATTGACCATGGAGATGGGTCATGCAGAGGCAACTTTTATGCGTTATCTTCAGCCTGTGGGAATGGTTCAAAAACTGCGATCGTGGGTGCCTCATTCACTCAGGTCAGACAAGAAGAACCAGTGTGCCATATGTAGTTCTTTGCTGATCCACCACCGTGAATCCTGTCACGAACATCAGCCCTTTCTCTCCAGTATTGCTACAGAAGATGAGAAATGGTCGCTGTACGTTAACTTTAAGCAGATGAAGGAATGGGTCAGCTCAAACAGAAAGATAACACCACATCCCAAACAGGATTTGCATCACAAGAAGACAATGTTGTGTGTCCAGTGCGACATGATAGGGCTTATCCACCGTGAACTCCTATCCCGTAATCGTACCATCACTGCTGTTGTATATTGTGATAAACTACAATATGTTAATGCAGCACTTCAAGAAAAAAGGTCAAATATCTGCTACGTTGACAATGCTAGACACATGTGGCATACATGACAACCCTTGCCATTCAGCAGCTTGACTGGAAAGTTCTTCCTCATCCAGCGTATTTCCTAGATGGGCTCCTACAGATTATCATCTCTTCGGGTCTCTGTCCAATGCACTCCGTCGAAAACGATGACCAGCTGCAAAATTTTGTTGATGACGTCTATGCACCCAAGCCACCATGTGTTTTCCATAAAGGCATTAAACAACTCCCTAAATGTTGGGAATAGATTGTGAGCAATGCGGAGTAATATATCGGCGATCCATTGATGACTTCAACCCTCAAATAAGAAATGTCTCCATTGGTTTCAAACAGCATGAACTATTGAATGAACCTAATACTATGATAGAGTAGTAAGTAAGTTCTTTGACTATTTTGAAGTTGATCTTACGTCCTCCAAAAGCATACAGTAACGAAGTATTATTATTCTTTATTTCTAGGCTACTTGGTATCGTTCTTCACCCTCACTTTCGTCGCAACTTGTCAGATTTGGTGGGAGGTATTTGAACCATCAACCTCTTACACAATTAATCTGGTCGCTGTTGCCGTTGTCGCTTTAGGCTGCACAGGTAAATAAATCATGTTGAATAAAATAAGATCATTCCAGCAACAGTATTGATTTCACATATTTTTTTATGTTGTTCAAGCAAAGTATCATACTCTTGCAAGATAAAAATTTTTAAAAAATAAATAAATAAATCTTTAAATAATCAAGATGGCGAAACTTAAGTAACAAATCCAGAAAGTGAATATATCAAATTATAGTTAAATTATGGCAAGTTGTAAAATGATGTGTAATGTATATTGTAATAACTTTTCTGCTTTTGGTGACAAGAGCAATAACCTCTAAAACAGCAGGAATATTTAAAGATTGAAGAAAAAGACAATGATAATATTTAATAATAATTATCGAGCCAATAGGAAATACTTTGAAACACTCGAGGTTTCCCTGGTACTATTTAAGTAACTTATTTTCTGTAGGAAAGAATGAAGTATAAAAATAAAAAAGTATCTCGCATCATTTTAAGGAAATCTTTTAAGGAAAAAAAACTCCCGAAAAATGATTTTCCGAAAGTTGTCCTTAAATTGTGCATTTGAAAAATGAAATGAAATCTTTCACTTTAACGTCCCACAATTATACGTTTTAAGCTAAGGGAGACGATGATTAAAACAAATGAATGATGATGGAAGAATTTGTGGAATGAGAAGGTGTGATGAAATGGGAGTACCCCGAGAAAACCTACTGACACGGTGTTGTCCACCACAAACTTATTTAGCCAGGGAACGAACCAGGGATGTACTAGAGGTAAGCGTTTCACTACTGAGCCACCGTACCCTCCCGACTGATCATTTAAAAGCTCAAGACCGAGCTAAGCAGCTTTCTCTACGGAAAACGAAGAAAATTACTTCATTCCATTAAATTCGTTACTTGAAATCGTTCGACAGTCCCAAAATCACTCTTAAATGGGTTCTGAATCGAGTTCTAGTTACATCATCTTTAGCACCCAAAAGATACAACGAAGTATCACCCATCTAGAAAGAGAAGTGAAGACTCCGCTGGTCAAATAATAAAGTTTTCCTACAGTTTTGTAATTGAAAACAAACATAATTAAAATAAGTTATATATATATGACCTCTAATTTGATATAAAATTTATTTTCAATTACTTTTCTGGGAATAACAATTATCTTAAAAAACTGTCAGCATGTCTCCGTTATTGAAATTTTTTACTTTCAAAATTTATAATCTAGCTCAGAACAAAATTTAAAGGTTCTTTCTATGGATTTTAATGCGTGTTAATTACGTATTCCAACTTTGTACAAATAGAATTAGTGGTGGCAATAATAATAATAATAATAATAATAATAATAATAATAATAATAATAATAATAATAATAATAATAGTAATTTCGTGTGTTGTGATGATCGTAGTAAGAGTTCTAGAGCACAAGACAAATTTTTATTTTATTATTGTTATTATTATTTTGTAGAATCATCAAAATTGGTCAAAATAATTGTCTGAATATAAAAAGCGACCCTATTCAACCATTTTAACCCTGGAACTCCAGACATATTTTTATACCTTTGTGTACCAGTCGGGTCCAATGGACCCACAGTAATATATTGAGACCTTCTAGCCATATAAATAAATTTTTGGGAGAAAATGAATAACGAAATACTAAACAATGTCATTTTTGCACTGTATTTATGAAGAAATAATAAAATACACTTCGTAGTTATCGTAGTTGTACCGTATACTAGAAATATGGTAACTTAGCAGTATTACTATTTCTTTATATGAGTTCAAACAGAAGTTCTAATTTTTAGGCATAATGAAATAGTCGACCTTTTAAATGCACGTAATAACAACATTAGATTACAAGTAGCAAATATTTGCTTCCAAAAACTGAAAATTATGATCCCTTTGGAAATTTTATCCTACCTTTGTTGTTAGTCCACTTGCAAATTGTTTCCAGAATGTTCCTACGAAAAAATTGACAAAAAGCAGATTTCTCATCATCAACTTCCCTTTTAGCATACTGTGTAAGACCACGGTCCTTTCTAGTTACATTGGCAGCACCAGCACACCCGCGACTGGTAGTGAATGGTACTAAATTCCAATGTTTGCTTCATCTTGCACGTCGCTGTTACTAACATCAGAAAAGTCACTCTCACTTGCAGATAACTCTAATAATTCACATTCCACTTCTCCATCATCTGTCGAATCACCAAAAAAATCCTCTTCTGCCAACAGACATTGGCATATGTCGTTTTCGGAAAGTCCACCACTTGCCATTATCCTCACACACTAAATCCAATGACTAAAGTGAAACATTCCCTGGCTAGTTTAGAATATATTATAGGTAGAAATTTATAATATGCCCCTGAGAAGAGGTTTCAGGGAGAACACTATAAACCAGTAGACATTACGTAAAAAAGGAATAATTAGTTAGGAAAACTTACTAAAACTGCATTAAACTCCTTTATAAGTAAAACATTTTAAAACGTAATACTGATAACAAAGAATAAAGAACACGCTGACGTTAATTCTGCCATCTGTGGTGCACAATGTAAATCAAAACCAAAGTTGAACCAGGATTCTTATTTAAAATATACAATGGGTCCACTGGACCCACCTGGTACACAATGCTATGATTTTTATATGTACCACCTGACTTAAAGGAACAAAGTATTTCTCACATAACATGGGAGAGGAGGATCATAAAGAAAAAGTCACGGAATATTAGCGACCACTCACGAACATTTTCTCTGTAATTAATAAACGAAAAGTAGTATGGGTCCAATGGACCCGTTTGGGACTCCCAGGGTTAAATATTAACTTTCAAAAATAAATCAATTGTAAGGATATTTTCAGGAACCAGTTGTGTTACGAACCAAGGGCGTTGATTTCTCTGTAAATTTGGGGGGCCCAATCAGATGCAGAAGGCATATATGAGGATTTTAAGACAAATTGCTTTCAAATTATGCCAAATATTGTATATTCTTAAATACAATAAAGGGGCCCACATGAGCTTTAGGGGGGCCCGGACCCCCTCGTCTTCCCCAGGATCGGCGCTCATGTTACGAACAAATGTTGGTATATAGAAATGGACAAAGTTATTACAATAAACAACATTTATTTTTCTTTCAGTTCAGCAATCCAGCTTTTATGGATATACAAGCATGTTACCAAGTCGATATACTCAAGCTGTGATGACAGGCGAAAGTAAGTACTACACTGAACTTCATATTTTTTTTTAAATGAAAAATTTACAAGTAGTATGAACATAAAGAGTAAATGTGTCACGTTAGGAAAAGACAAATAAAAATCTGTTAGTTAACAGCGTATTTTGCTATGTATACAACACATATCTAAAGAACAATTTGTCGCGCCCACGAATGGTCTCAAGGGGAAATAGACCTTCGTGGCCAACTGGTAGGATTTTCAGTGTTTTGAAGTTGTGAGAACACTGCTTCTATCACTTGCATTCAGAGAATAATGAATAGTTTGCTCACTCTTCCAAGCAGTAGCGGCTAATGTTAGTGTTGCAGCGTTGCGCAACGACCAAAGTATTTCAAGAAAAAAAAAATTATTATCATCAATAGTAGTAAAGAACAGAAAAAATACTTTTTAATACTCGTATATATACACTTTAAATAACTTTTTTTTTTTTTTTACTTCTGTAACTGTCCGTTCCGTTAATCCGTTTTAAAAAGCGAAAAATAATCCGTCATAGAGTCTCTAATTTATATTGTGTTGCAGCGAGCATACAACGGCCAGATTCCTTCAGCGCGGCAATTGGAGCAAATTTTAAGTCTCCTTCCCCCTATCTCAGAAGTTAAAGGGACTGGTCGTTGCAGTGCTTCTGCAACACAGCACGGTTTCCAGTGAACGATAAGGTTTTTTGTGCTAAATAAGATTTCTGAATTTTCTTCCACTAGCAATTAACAAATTGAATTTGTTTTTATGCATTCATATTTTTAAATTACGGGACCATACTGAAGCAAATCAATATAATGACAATTAAAAAAAAAAAGTGATTGCAGAATTACAAAATAAGAAAGAAAATATCTAGTAGAGGAGAAAATAAATGAAAGTAGACCCGCATTTATAAGTTAATTCTTAGCTTATATTGATAATGAAGGCTTCTTCTACAGTAATTTGTGAATCAAATATTAATAAGTCAGTATGTAGAATCGCTATCCCCCCCCTCTGTGGATAGTATTTTAGTATAAACATATTTCTTTTATAAAATAAGTATATTTTATACTCTTGGTAATTTCCACATAAAACTGTATGATGGGGAACGCCACATTGAATTTGGGACTAGTTAGCAATGCTCGTTGGCGTAGCCACGTGGGGGTTCACTGGGTCCGGACCTCCCAAAAATTTCGAAACTTGACTAACATTTGTAGACTTTCTTAACGAACTATACTTGTTTAACAGAGAAACGATTGATGTAGGCTAAATATTTTATTTTACGCCTCATCATGTACTCTTCTTATAAAAATAATCGTTCTATCGTTTTTTCTAAAAATATAGGTGACAGTAAGTACGAATTACTTATCGTCTTTTCGGGTGCAGTATAAGACAGGTTCCATATTATGTAGACGTATTGGACCTCCCTCAAATACTTTGGACCCCTCCCAGTTAACATTTCTGGGTGTAGAACTGGCAGTGCTGTTTGTTTTGATGTTCTTTGATTTTTGGCATGCTGTATCCTTCATCAGGCGAGTTTCGAGGTTTTCTTTCCAGAACATATCACATTAGTAAGCGTTGTTTCGCCTCATGTGGAAGTGTATTGTGTTCATCGTGCATTGCGTAACAACCAAGACGGATGATTTGGAATCTAGTTTTTTTCTTTTACGCATGTGCGTGTGTGTGTGTGTGTGTGTGTGTGTGTGTTGATGTATGAATATGTGACATTCGGAATTCATATACCAGTACCTCTTTTGTATCAGCTGGTTTGGTTTTTAATTATTAGGTTTAATTTTATTGTGTGTGCTTTAATTCTGTAAATAACTTACAAATTCTGAATGAATTGTATAACATGACTTCTGTAAATAAGTTTAAAAAAACTGACCAGCTTTCAACTGAGGGAAAAATTGCAATTAAGGCTTAGACAAAACAAGCAAAGGGAAATTCAGGAGAGTGTTCGAAAAAAAAAATCCAGTTTAAATTTACAGGATATCTTATGGGAGTAGTGTTACTTGCACCAGATACTATCGAGGAATTCGGATCACTGTTAGGGACTGAGTTTGCTAGAATGAATCATTCGCAATAATCTAGAAAAAATATTTAGTGAATCTACAAAGCTTCTGAAATTATATTAACTGTACCTATGGCATCAGCAAAAGACGAAAAGTTTTTTTTCCACATGAGAAAGAGTTGATACTTTCAAGGAATTGAATGTCCCAAGAAAGGCTATCACCATTGGTTATGCTTTCCATCGAAAAAGACCTGACAATAAGAATACTAGAGCTCAACCAGCATGTATTAGACAGATTTACTCCAATCAAAGAGAGGATAATAAACTCACTAATTAATTAAGGTGATTAATCGGATTAAATGTCCTGCATTTTTAGAACACAATTTTATTTAATTTAACATGTCACATAGCATTTGCATCTAAAGTTATGCTGATTAGTCAATGATCAACTTTATATCTTCTCTTATCGTTCGTACTGCAACACCCGAAACCACAATCCACCGGCCGCCACTGCTTCCAAGTAAGCTTTTGTAGTATCAACAGTTATTAATTCAAACAGGCATGAGCGCTTAACTAATTTATGGGCGTACTAACGGTGTATGTAAGACACCGACAGAGAACGATAGCAAAACAACAATAAGGTATTTATATACCGCCAAAACATAAATATCACATAATAAGAACAGTTAGTAACAATCTACCGCATCGGAATGTCATAAATCACATCAGGGCCAATAGCACGAGAATAAGCAGTCTTGAAGAGACTGTCAACCACTAAAACTTTTGAGAAGTCTATACACAACAAAATAACAATATCAAAGAACTTCTGAGAGATGCTTACCTAACCCAAGCCTTCTAGCTTGCCTGGAGCTCTAAGGTGTTCTGGTCACTTATCTTGTTGTGGACCTCTGTTAGGAAGTTAACCTCTCTCTTTTTTTGCTATGGAGTTCTGAGAGATTCCAAACGGTATACCATCCAGCTTGCTATGGAGCTTTGTGGTCCCTTCCCATCTAGATTGCTGTGTAGCTTTGCGGGACTTCAACCTCTCTTTGCTTGCTGTGGAGTACTGAGATTCCTAGCCCATCTCACTCACAAGTAAGGGACCATATGGTTGTCGCGCAAACCAGATGCAGACATACGCCATTTGATTGAGCATGAAAAGATATGGAGAACACAGAAATTTAAGGTGCTAAGGGCCATAGGGAGCGGAGCGAGGAAAGAGGAAATATTGAATGTCGGCAAAATTGAAGAAAGTCAGGAATGATGGGAAAAGTTAATTTCTTGCAAACAGGGAAAGAAAGTCAACCAAAAGAAAGAAACTAAACATAACAAGGGCATCAAGGACGAAGAAAGATCATAATCAGGGTTGCCATATGGACCGCAGTGTTGCCAGCGCTGAATAACATTGATATGGAAGGTATAGCACAGTATAGCGATTCATGCACAAGGAAAAATATTAGTAACACAAAAGACATTTGAAAAGACTCTGTACACGTGCGTAAAAAGGTTTAACGATAGTCGTGAGTGAATAATGTACATGAAGGAGGACAAATATGAAAGTGAAGGGGGTACACATGATAACACAGAAACGAAAGTGTTTTGGAGCATCGTTCCATGATGATGATGATGATCAGTGTTCTACCCGAAGACAGGTTTTGACCTGAAGGTCCGTGGAAGAAGTTTTGTGGCCCGATCTTCAGGGTAAGGATCGTGTTTTGCTTTTGGTTGACTCCTAGACTCCAAACAAGGATGACACTCTTTACAAAATGACAGTTCCTGACGGTGTTCAGTTCTACAAAAAGCTGATTCCTTCGAAATGTACAGGCCTTATACAATCTGCTGATGCGTTCTTCTTTCGTCCATTCAAAAACATGGTGAAGTTCATCACAGATACGTTAGTGTTCTCCAGTATTAATGTATGGCAACGTGAGAACTTTCTCCGCCTTCAGTCATTTGTTCATTACCAGTTTTCCTCTGGGCGATTCCAAAAGATGATACGCTTTGCGTTTTACAAATGTGGCTATTCCAATGAACATCCTGGACAGTTTGAAACACCTTTCGTATATTGCTTTGAAAAAGAACTCACAGAGGAATGCTGCAGAGACTCGTGTTACCAGCTTGCTTTCATCCGTTGTGCTCACTGCGAGAAATGTTTGTGTGTTGACCATGCATTCCTTCGAGATATTCACGTCAACTGCAATTAAACTACAAATGGTGCGTACTGTTCTCTATTTTCCTCCATTTGTATTCAAGCGGGTATAATATTCACTCACAACTACGTTAAATCTTTTTACGCACGTGTACAGAGTCTTTTCAATTGTCTTTTGTGTTACTAATATGTTTCCTTGTGCATGAATTGCTATACTGTGCTATATCTTCCATATCAATGTTATGCAGCGCTGGCAACATTGCAGTCCGGATGGCAACCCTGATTATGATCTTTCTTAGTCCTTGATGCCCTTTTTATGTTTAGTTTCTTTCTTTTGGTTGACTTTCTTTCCTTGTTTGCACGAAATTAACTTTTCCCGTCATTTCTGACTTTCTCCAATTTTGCCGACATTCAATGTTTCCTCTTCCCTCACTCCGCTCCCTATGGCCCTTAGCACCTTAAATTTATATGTTCTCCATATCTTTTCATGCTCAATCAGATGGCGTATGTCTGCATCTGATTTGCGCGACAACCATATGGTCCCTTACTTGTCAGCTTGCTTGGAGCTTTATGAGAAGTCTTCTCTTGGCTACCCGGGCCTTGGGACACCTACTTACACTGATTACTTAAAGAATTTTTATTTACCTTAGTGAAACTATATTATACTGTTTTATAACAGAAAGTTTTATAATAAAACTGGTTGTGGGAGAAAACCGATTCCCGTATGTAATTGCTCTCGGTAATTTTACAATATTATATACTGTCGTCTTGCAAGTGTCACAATGAAGAGTTTAATGAGAGTATTTTAATATGCTATTTCATATCCGTGTTTTTGTCCTTCATTTTGATTTTTCTTTATTTTTTTTAAAAAAAAGAAAGTCACAATCGTAGTATATCGTACGCTATTGATGAAACTAATCTAATCTTGAGCAAACTTCGCACACTGGTTGATCTAGATTAGTTTAGTTAGCATTGTAAATATTATTGCGTACAGGATGTTTTTCCTTCAATAAAAAACTATTAATCTTACTTTTATATTATTGACCCATTTATTGTCTAAAGGTTGTTTGTTGAGAAATTTAAAGAAAATTACAATTCTTTCTTTCATCATCATATTTATAGGTCAGGACAAAACATAACGGTGACCCATAAAGAACATAACTTTTGAATTCCCGTCATTTCTGTTCTTGTAAGATGGCAGCACTGAACATTACACGATTTTTGTCTATTGTCTTTATGGTCGGAGCGCCCAATAGTGCATGATTGTCACCTCTTTTCTGTATGGGTAAGAATGGAGAGAGGTTTTCTGGCCCGGTGATTTCTCGGAACTTTTTGGCATACTTGCACCTCTAGTACTAAAATTACACTCTGAATCTCGCTCTTCAGCTCTGGACGTGATCGTAGTTGGTTGGCGTACACACGAGATTTCAAATACCTCCACAGAAAGAAATCACATGCTGTCAAATCACAATATATATATATGAGTAGCCAATCTACGTCACCTTTACGAGAAATCACCCGCCAGGGAACCTCTCTCCATTCCAACTCGTATAGAAAACACATGACGATAATCTGCTATTCTGCGCTCCGTGATTACTAACCACAAGCACAGTTAGGGGCGGATCCATGGGGGGCGATCGCCCCTCCAGAAGAGGAAATTTTCTTATTTTATATATATAAATAAAACCCATCCCAAAGTTTGGAGCCCTTAAAAGTAGCAGTATGACAACCCACCGCCCCCCTCAGAAGTCGGTCCTGGATCCGCCCCTGAGGACAGTAGATGAAAATCGTATAACGTTTTACTAGAACAGAAATGGCGGGCATTTCAAAAGTTGCATTCTTTGTGGGATACCCTTTATTTTTAAGTTCTATGTGTACGAGGGTATTTCCAGAAGTTTCCGCCTGACCCTGAAAGACCGCGTCATCGATATTAAACCATTCATGGCATACAGTGCCATCTACGGAGGAAATAATGTATTAGTTTCAACTGTCTTAAGTGAGTCATTTCGTTGGAAGCAGTCATTTGAATCAGATTATGTGAATTGAGCTCGCATCCTGAATGTCAATGCTCCAAGCCATACGGCTGTGGTGCTAAATCTGGGATCTAGAGTAGGGTGGTCTAAAAAAAATTCATATTTTTATTTCAAATGCTATTAATATAGCGGAAAAGCTGCGAGTTGGGGAAATTGAAAAGAAGTAAAGAAAGGAATAAAATCAACTTATATCTTCCGATCGCGCATGTGCTCCAAACATTTGCCGAAATTTGGAAAAATTCACATTTTTGCGATTTTTTTTAATCTTACTTAACCTGTCAATATTCAAATGTAAAAATTTTAGTCAAATCTTACTTAAACCGACAATGATTTAGAGAAAAGAATTGTTCAAATCAGTTGAGGCATTCCTCTCGCGCAATGGCTGTCAATTCTAAGAAATGCAGGCACTCGTTGTTACTCGCTGAGGTCAATGACCACGACGCTCCACCCACGCATAAATCAGATTTCACAGGACCTTCAGCTAAGAATGAGTGTAAACGGAGATGTTCAATTGTTCAACATGAGTTTCTTGGATTTACGACTTTTCACACAGACCTAGTTTTATCAATAAAATCTGTTTACAAATATTACTAATGGTCTATAATAATTTGTTTCTAAACATTTAAACTTGCATTCCATAAGCAAAAAACGAAATACATGTAAGTTGTTAGTACTTGTTTTCCTTGAACTGTGATCTACCTTCATGTATAAATTTGTTTTCAAAATTTCATTAACTTTGAAGGCAATGCGCGATCGGAAGATGTTGATGGATTTAAAAATATTTAAACATTATTTTTTGTGGTTTTAATACATAATTTGAGCTATTATATTCCTGAAGAGGCTAATTTAAAACTATTAAAGATTATTGTAGAAATGTGAATTTCCCCCAAATTTTGATAAACTTTAGAGCACGTGCGTGACCGGAAGATATAAACTTTTGAGCACATGCGCGACCGGAAGATATAAACTTTAGAGCACATGCGTGACCGGAAGATATAAACTTTAGAGCACATTCGCGACCGGAAGATATGAACTTTAGAGCACATGCGTGACCGGAAGATAGAAACTTTAGAGCACATGCGTGACCGGAAGATATAAACTTTAGGGCACATGCGTGACCGGAAGATATAAACTTTAGGGCACATGCGTGACCGGAAGATATAAACTTTAGAGCACATGTGTGACCGGAAGATATAAACCGATTTTAATTCTTTTGTTACTTCTTTTCAGTCTCCTAATACACAACTTTTCTGTGGTACTACGACTTGAAAATAATTTTTTGAATTTTTACTGTTGAGCTCGCATATTGCGTGACAAATGTTCCATTGAAAGACTGTAGCTTCGAAGAGATTTAGTACCCACATACAGCCCAGACTTGGCAACAAAATCCATGTTGACTGAAGTATATGTAGTGAAGAGCTTATTGCCAGTAATACGATATATCAATGTCAAGGCGGAAACTTTTACAAATACTCTCATAGCACATTTCTTTGGAACCCACCGAAAACAAATTCTAATCGAAGTACGGACGGAATTACAGCATGCTTGACCCATTCATTGCATTTCGGTAGTTTGCAAAATGGATGATAGGTAATATTAGTATTATACATATATATCGTATATTGTATGGTTATGATAACTTTTTTTTTTTTTTTTTAATTTTCAGGTGCCGCAGGGTTTTTGGTATCCACAAACCGCATAATTACCAAACTCCTCCTAGATGACCAGAAGGTGAACACCATAATCTTCTTTGTGTTGTCTATCTTCATTGTGGGTATTTGCTTCGTTCTCCATCAAGTGGTACAACGGACAGATTTTGTCCAATTCTACCTCACTTTATGTCGAGAGAGTGGGGAGTCTTCGAGCCATAAAATAGTATTGGAGCCAAGTGAAGATGTTGGTTTGGTAAGCATACATATAACAACTATTTTCTGGAGCAAAGTTCTTAATAAAGCTCTGGAACTACGTGTAACTTTAATGAAAATATAATCTTGCCAAATTAAATACTTATTATTAATAATCTGTGTTGCAGTCTCAGCAACACACCGTTACCTTCATTAGACACAATATGAAAGTGCAATTTAAGGCTACAGCTTACATATTTCAGAAGAGGTCACTTCTAGTAATCAATAAGACACACAGGCTGTAACGTTAAATAGTACTTTCATAATGTGCTTGATGAAGACAAAGAAATGATCTCGAAAATGTAACACAAATTGGTAAAAGCAAGTGTTGATTTTGAGTTGAGTTGAGTTTTGAGTTTAACGTTGCTTTCAGCACCAAGGCTATATGAAACGGGACCGACTGATTAATGTGGAATCCGAACCACATGAGCTCCCGCCGGGAATCGAACCCGGGTCACCCACGTCAAAGGCGCGTACGCTAACCGCTTAGCCACGAAGGAGCTCTTAAGTGTTGATTTTGGTCAGATTTTTATATTTTTATCTAAGTTCTCAAGAATATACAGGGTGTTACAAAAATTTGTCACCATATTTTGGAAATAGATTCCTCATATCAAAATAAGAAAAAAAGTTCATATGGACCTGTGGTCGGAAGTGCATAGTTTCGTAGTTAGAGGGTACCGAAAACGTGAAAAAATTAACTTTACAGGTCCATAGTTCCATTACTATAGGACTGTGAGGACCTAGTATGTGAATTATCCAAATATCCGTCTTTCAGAACCTTCGGTACTTTCACGATATTTTTTAGAGAGGCTGTTTGGGAGTATTTGATCACTTTCCACCTACCTCTTTAAAAATTGGTGTACAAGTAGTACTGGACCGTTCTTAAACATGGATATTTAGAAAGTTCACATACCAGTTGCTCACTGATGTCTTAACCTGACTACGATAGGTCGCATAGTAGCGGAGTTACAAACTTTGAAAGTTCACTTATTTCACATTTCCGATACCCTACAACTCCGAAATTATCCATTTTTGTGCACAAATCCGTATGAACTTTTTTTTTCTTTCAAATTTTGATGTAAGGATTGTGTTCCCAAAATATTGACATATCTTTGTAACACCCTGTACACAATGTATTATAATATAGTGTAACAGGTGTATGCCTATATGATTCATTTAGGCATATCTCAATTACGGCGAAGTGTACCTACTTCATGAATTTAAAACTTATCTATTTTGCCAGTAATAATCACATAGGACACATTTTATGTCGTCATACATTACAGAACTCACATGTAGCTGAATGGTAAACATTATCGTCTTTGGTTCGATTCCCGGAGAAGTATATATGATGCACAGCCCATGCTAAACTATAGATGTACATATGTTATAGTTTTGGTCCCGTTACTCAGGAAGACCATATGACGTCATATGAGACGTCTCTCAATTACCATTTTCTTTCCTTTTAGTTCCATTGAGTTCTTTCTGTTTAGTTCGTTGTCTGATGAGGCGTTAGCGAAAAAGTTTACAGTTTACTTTTATTTATACGTCTGTGTTATAGTATTTTTTTTCTGAGTCCTGGTAAGTAACTTGTAAGTTTTAGGGATTATATAATTAAAACTAAAAGTGCACTTATAGAAAATATATATTAAAAAAAAAAGACTAATATTACATAAAATAAATGATAATAATAAAGTAATCTTGAACTCTCAATATTACATTACAAGAAATTACTAATGGCAACTTACTTATGCTAAATATTTCATAATATTAATATAAATATTACATTGTATTTATGTTCTGAATATATTCTCTTCTTTAAAGGTGAGCCTAGAATTTAACTAGTTTCTGATTAAAAACCCTGACATACTAAAAATAATACTAAATTTTATCATTTTTCTTTGCTTGTTTTTCATAAGTGAAAGGAGATAATGGAATGTAACTTACCACAATCGTAGATAATGCTATTCTACAACAAAAAATATGAATCTCTAGAATTTTCAGTGTTGCCATCCATAGAAATTACACTGTTGCCAAAATAATATTTCCCCCAAAATCCAATTTAAGGCAGTGATTAGAGGAACGAATTCAACTGTATTTGCTTACGTATCATGTTGTTTTGATACACCTTGTAAACTACTTTTTAAATAATATTATTTAATTTTAATAACTGTATGTTAAAACTCTTCTTGTTTATTGGAAACTAAATACAACTATAGTAGTAGTTTAGTGTTTATTACTAAATACAACAAAAAATAGTTCAGAGGATGCCAAAACAACATAATACGTAGTCAAATGCAGTTCAGTTCAGTCCTCTAATCACTGCCTTAACTTGGATTTTGGAGGAAATATTGTTCTGGCAACACTGTAATTTCTATGGATGCATACACTGAAAATTCTTCAGATTCATATTTTCTGTTGTAGAATAACATGATCTATGATTGTGGTAAGTTGTATTTTATTATCTACTTTCAATTATGAAAAACAAGCAAAAGAAAAATGGTAAATTTAGTATGTCAGGCTCTTAACCTATAAATTATTTAAGTACCTACTGAAATGATTTAATTTCCAGATGGACCCGATGGATCAAGCTGATCAAAAGAATCAATACGGAGTCTTAAAATTACAAAGTCCACCACCGACAGATTCCGGAACCAGTTCCGATAACACTGCGCAGTATTCTCCGTTCAGTTTTTCAAACCCTGTCTATGAACCCACAACCAAAGGCACTGGGCCTACTTACAAAGTAGAAGATGTAGTGATACGCATGCGCAATGTATACGGAAGCAACTATTCCAAGAATGTGAAAGCTTGGGGTGGTGTTAAAAGTAAGTGCTATTCTAACATGTTCTTCTTATGTGTTGATTATTAACATACGCAATGATATTCAAACAAAAGAGCAACAGTTTGTTTAAAGGCATATTTATATTATTCCTTATATAGCAGAACCGATTATAATAGATGTGCGTATTAAAACAATCTATATTGAAGAAGTTATAACTTTAAATGCCATGTGAAATTTGATTAGCATATACCATACACTTTCTAAAATATTGTCACGAAATCAAACAATCATCTTAAATTTTCAACACATAGTATTTTACTAAATAATATTTGTAAACGCCCGACAAACATGCCAATGGACGCTATAGCATACATATTATCATCATCATAGGTATTCTGCCATTATTGACAAATCACTTGCTACAACTGAGAAGCTTCCATGCTCCACGGTCTTCCGCTAACCTCTTCGTCTTCACATACCATTTTTCTGTTTTCATATCGTCCATTAATTGCAATCTCCTTCCCCTCCTCCCTCTCTTTCGTGTCACCATATCCTCTAGCATTTTCCTCATTATACAGTTCCTTCTTAGACAATGTCCCAATCAGTTTTTCTTTCTTTTCTTAACAATATTTAAAATTGTTCTTTTTTCCCTACCATTTCTAATACCCTCTAATTCGTTTGTTGCTCGAGCCAGCTAATTCTCTTCATTCTTCTCCATACCCACGTTTCGAAATCTTTCAGTTGTTTTTAATCATTTTTGCTTATTGTCCATGATTCTAACCCATACAGTACAATTCTCCACACGAAGCATTTTATGAGTCTTTTTCTCAGCTCGTTATTCAAGGTCCCACAAAATAGTATTTTCTTCTTCCTAAAGGCTTCTTTCGCCATTCCTATTCTTGCTTTTACTTCACTTTCACATTTCATATCATTACTATTAATAATACCCAGCTATCGAAAACTAGTCACCTGTTCTATTTTCTCCCCTCCTACTTCTATATTTGACACCGACCTCTTCGTTGCAATCACCATGTCTTTTGCCTTTCTAACATTTATTTTCATTCCATATTCTTCACAGCCTTTCCTCAGGTTTTATAACATCTTATTGAGTTTCTCTTCAGAATCAGCAACAAGCGCCATATTATCTGCAAACTATATATTGTAAATGAAACACTACTAACCTTTTATCAGTAAATTAAAGTGATTTTCTTTAAATTATTTTAGTAATCTCCGCTACTTCTTGTAAACTACTATGGATCCTCTCATCTTAGTACTCATTCATTCATTCATTCATCAACCCCTTTATTGGTGATAAGAATAGGTGCACCAGACATATCATTCCTATGCGGTACAAATGTTTAACTGTCTTATGTTTATAAATAGTTTTATACACATAATAGTTTAAGTTTTCTAAGAAGCTCACAGCTCTTATGATTACTAGAGTGTGTGATTAAGCTTTCAGGAGTATTACATAAATAAAAAAAAATCATGCTTTTATTTTCATCATTATCTAAGTTCCCTAGAAACCCTGGAGGAAATAATGGGAGCGTTAAAAAACACAATGAGGGGCCAACCATTATGTTATGTCACTATAAGGTCTCGATGCCTCGCTACCAGCCTGCGAGTGTTCTTTTGATCAGTAAAACATTTTTAAAAATTATGACATGGGTGGATGATGGTCCAATGAACACTCACCAAGATCTATATACATACATAGACATTGTCCTAGTTCATTTTCGTGACGATAATGATTTTCTAATGCTTAGATATTATGGAGCTAGCTAGTGTATGTCCTTCCTAGCACAATATTTAACAACAGCACAAAACAGTAAAATAACTTGATATATGTTAATTTATGTCTATCAACTGTAAGATAAGAAATCAACTATTATAAAACCTTCATTTTACCTAAATTTATAATAAAGTTAAAAATCTAAAATTCAATATTGATCACGACAATTTGGACCAAATACAGCATACATTAATTTTGTCAGACAAAATAAAACGAGTAGACATTACAAACAACATAATCTTCTGGATGGCACAATTCAGCAAGCTCCCTCTGTCAATCTTGAAACTTTGTCCTCCATTCTACACTGAACCGGATGTTAACTCTCTTCATTCAGCTTTTGACAAACACTCTCATGCACTATTATGTAAGATTTTCTTTTATTTTATATTTAATCTAAGTTACCTTATTTTTAATCTTTCTCTTGGTATTGTATTTCAAGAAAATCTAAGTTGGAAATAAAATATCGATTTATATATTACGAATATTAAGGTATAAAATGTTGATTTTTATACAACATCCTCGGCTCTCTTCATTCGATCATTCATACATGATGTTAATGGTTTTAATCTCCTTCATTGACATCAGCCAGTATTTTAAGAAGCCTACGAAAAGCTCTTGAATATTCGAAATTCATAATGAACGATAAAATATTGAATATTTTATATTAGCTAATAATCTAAACAAAGGATTTTATATTTCAAAAGAATTAATAATCTAGGATAAAACAATGAATATTTTAGATTAATAGATTAAGGAAAGATTGAATATTACAAGTTATTTAATAATCTACGGTAAAGTATTAGTATTCCAAATTACTTAATAATCTAAGATAATTTATTAAATATTATAAATTAGTTAAATGATCTAAACAGTAGATTGAATATTTCAAAAGAATTAATAACCTAAGATAAAATATTGAATATTTTAGTTAATAACTTAATCAAGGATTGGATATCACAAGTTATTTGATAATCTACGATAAAGTATTAAATGTTTTGAATTAGTTAATAATTTATACAAAGGATTGATGATCTGTAACAAAATACTGCAATATTCAAAAATAATTAATAATAGAAGTTTAAAATACCACTAAGTTAAGGCATGATCAGTCACAGTATGGATAAAGTTCGTTAAATCCTGGACGTCTCTAGTAGAGTTATAAATGATAACAATCCTGAATATTGTATGGTGATATCAATACGTATCAAGTGACCAGTGATGGATAACCTTAGCCTCATTCTTCATTCAAAAAACTGTGATGATTTTATTTGTTGTCATGTCATAATTTGATCTTTAAATTTGTAAATATCACCCGGTTGCAACATCTCGTAAGAAGTTTTCCCAATGAGCTTTCTTGTAGCAATAATTAATAATTACAGGCAATTTATTAATAGGGAAAAAAAAAACATCGCTGATAATCTTTGGCTACTAACTTTTTTTAGGATCTTCATATTTATAACGTTGATTATTTACATAAGAAAAGTCAAAACGGAAAATATTTAACAACAGTACTTAATTCTTCGCTCATTACTCTACGTTAGTGAACAAAATTAATTTATTATTTTATAATCTCTACAGTGCATCATACAGTAAGAAAAATGTCACAAGCTAATTTATCTGTAAGTGTTTATCAGGTTTCTCGTGTATCAAAAGGAATCCATTGTTAATATTCTTAAATAGTTTGTTACTAGAAATATATATAGGAGTAATTTAAGTTCTAAAAGAACTTAAGACTATCAAGAAGCTAGGCTAAGCTAAGCTGTTAACAGATGTACTGAAGTGTTTCAAAATTCAATTTCTTCTTCTTAAAAAAAAATATAGTTTAATTTACTTTCGAAAACAAAAGATTTTAATATTTTACACATAACTTACATAGTATTTTAATGTGAGACATTAAACTTTCGAACGTGAATTTTTAATAGCTATGTTCTTCTTGGTAGGCACTATGTTACCGAGTTTTATATTATAATAGAGACGTAAAATTGTTCTACAATAAGAAATATCTTCTTCTTTCCAGTTTACACAATAAACTTGTTGTAGATTTGTGATATTTAATAATTCAAGTTGTTCTTATTTCAAGTTTACATAATAACTTATTGTAGAGTTACGAATTTTGAAATTCCAGTTCTTTCTATTTCAAGGTCACGTAGTAAACTTATAGAAACTGAAGTTCCCCTTATTTCAGTTTTATAAAATAAACTCAAATGTAACAACGAGACTTCTATACAACTCTTTATATAAAATAATTTTTGAAACAGGTTTATTTTTCTTGGAAATACGATGTTTTATTTGATTTCAAGCCTATTCTCTTTACAATAGTAAAATAATAATAGTAATAGTAAAAATGCTTCATACTTTTCCCACTGATTATGAAAACTAACGAACCTTTTAGAAGATCACAGTTCTCTTCATCAACTTACTTTTAAATGTGAAAAAAATTAAAAACCGTAAAAAATAAAAAGTGAAAAAAAATGAAACGATCAAAAGGTAATTCGAAGCAACTACACAATTTCAATACTTAATTCCTTAGTTCTTCAGTACATAGTTTCTCTCCTTAAAAAAAATAATAAAAAAACTATTAAAATTAAACAAAACTTCAGAAAGCATCTCAATTGTAGGATGTTTATCTTCGAGAAAACTTCAAAAAATATATGACTTATTCTTCTTGTTCTTAGGAGGATTAATGGCCAGATGGGAAGTGGGCAAGAGCATATGGCCATATATGTTATCAATTGGTCTGGCCTATTTTGTCACTTTGTGTCTATATCCTGGTATTGAATCAGAGATCATCAGCTGTAAATTCAAGACATGGATGCCAGTAATACTTATGGCGATATTCAATGCTTCCGATCTAGTTGGAAAGGTCAGTGTGTTATCTAAGTACATTCATCATATTAATATGTTCAGTGATAGCATATGATTCTCTTGCTTTACTTACAGATTTATTTATAAAGAAATCAACACAAGTATGGCTCAGATTAATTATTCACTTTGCTTCACTTTCTGTCCATATACTATAAGTATACTAGGAAGACTGAGATAGTTATGAGGGTTTACGACAACATATAGTTTATAATTGTTTTAATAAGTATAACTAGTATGTTAAATTTCTATAGTAAATCTAAGATTAAAAAAAAAAAAATCGCAATATTAAATGACTTGAAACTTTCCTGCAATAACTGTACATTTTATTTATGTCACTATATTATATTTAACTACACTATATATAAGAATAAATACGAGGGAGGATTATTCCTATTAGTTCAATATTGGTGATTGATAACTTTTTTAAATATTACACAATGATATTAACTTGTGTTTTGGGGAAAGACCGGAACATTTGGAGTTTTAAACATAATTTTGTAAAGGAACAAATTATATAAATTCTTGACTGTCCCAGCTAAACCGTGACGTCTGGGAGCTCTATACACAATGACGTAACTGGGGGAGAAAACAGGCCTTGTGCACCGGATTAGGAGGGCGCAAAATTGGGCAAATATTTGGAGGAGTGTTTTGGTTTGGTTGGCCAGGGGGTAGCTAAAGCGAGTTCTTGCCCCAACCGACAGCTAGCGTATTTGCGTCGCAGCCTATACGTAAAAGACTTGATGTATAACATTCTCGGCTTGTCATCTTGTAGAATAGAAGTGATGATGTAAATTTGAAGTTTATAGTAAAATTTACTTCTTTTCCTAATTTAATAAGTGATGAAAAGCTCTTGGGGCCTACTTCTACGCAAGATCTCAAATAACGAAAGATATTGAACTTATGTTCAGTTAATGGTCTTGAACGCTGAATCGCTCAGCAAATTGTGGAGATAAACGTCCCTTTCAGCAACGAGGCTATATGAAATGTAGACCTAAAGTTTAGAGTGGAATCCCAACCATTGTAATGCATTCTCTCCCACCGGGAATAAAACCCGGTACTCTGTGCTGAAAAAGCACATGGTCTAGCCACTAGACCAGCTGATAAACCAAGCTAAAGCGGGTAGCTAAAGCGAGTTCTTGCCCCAACCGACAGCTAGCGTATTTGCGTCGCAGCCTATACGTAAAAGACTTGATGTATAACATTCTCGGCTTGTCATCTTGTAGAATAGAAGTGATGATGTAAATTTGAAGTTTATAGTAAAATTTACTTCTTTTCCTAATTTAATAAGTGATGAAAAGCTCTTGGGGCCTACTTCTACGCAAGATCTCAAATAACGAAAGATATTGAACTTATGTTCAGTTAATGGTCTTGAACGCTGAATCGCTCAGCAAATTGTGGAGATAAACGTCCCTTTCAGCAACGAGGCTATATGAAATGTAGACCTAAAGTTTAGAGTGGAATCCCAACCATTGTAATGCATTCTCTCCCACCGGGAATAAAACCCGGTACTCTGTGCTGAAAAAGCACATGGTCTAGCCACTAGACCAGCTGATAAACCAACTTATTACTGTAAATATTTTAATGTATAAGAATTTTTATTTACTATTAATAGATATACATTCCATCGTATCAATGAGTAATTACAATACACCTGCTTCTACTAGCTTTTTTTTTCTATCTGTTTCATATTTCAGGTATTGGCATCTGTTCCTTACGAGTGGTCACGACTGCAATTGGTAATTTTCGCTATAGCAAGATCTATACTTGTTCCTTTGTTGCTCCTATGTGCTACGCCGAGACAAAGTCCTGTCATACCTGGTGAAGGGTACGCTATGCTCTTTTCTCTACTACTGGGAGTTACAAACGGTGTTGTGGGAAGTGTACCAATGATCCAAGCCCCAAGTAGAGTACCGGAAGAACATCGCGAACTCACAGGTAAATTCATATAGCTCAGTCACAGTAAGATTATAAATATGCTTATTTGAGAAAAAGAACTTGTTATTTCACTTTTCATTTCCTTTTTGATGAAAAGAAAGAAAAGAAAAAAATCAGTATGTAACATTGTATCAGGTTTAATTAAAGCTGCTATTACTTTTTATTTTTTCTTAGCAAGTTAACAAATTTTACCATTTTTGCAAACATTTGGCAAAACTATAAAAGTTCTTAGTTTAACCAAACAAAAAATATGAATTCTTCTTCTTGTGTTCACATGAAGAAAAATGCTAGGTATCCTGTAACACCATCCACGCTCGGGCCACAGAAGTTTGTTGTTGGCTGAACATTATGAGGAAATAATAAATAAATTGAATTAAGAGATAGTTATTTCCGGTCTAGAAAGCCAGAAATAATGAGGTTCGAAGTGGATGCTTCAACCTTGCATTACCTATTTAAAAAAGTGAGCAATGCAGAATGTCATAGACCATTATAGTATTCTGATTGATTAATTTTCTTTCATTATTATTCTCATTAGTATAAGCAAATGTTACATTCAATTTGATAAAAAATAATTCGAAAATGCTAAATTAATCGTTTGATTTTCTCAAAATACTGAAAATTTCAAAATTTCATCCAATCCCAGAAATTATGTATATTTTCCCATGTCTTTTTGATATCTTCATATTCAAAATTCATTACTTTCATCAGAGTATGGAATATCTTCATAGGGCAGAGAAACCAAAGATGTAAAAGCTCTTTTATTTTCTTTTAATGTTATCATTAAGGAAATAGGTATAGGTTTGACACACCTTGTAAACAGTTTTTCTACCGCTTTGATTTTTTTTTTTTTTTTTTTTTTTTTTTTTTTTTTTTACATTTAAGAGTTGTGTCTTCGTTTCAAACGGAAATTGAACCGTGAACATGACATGCTGTTCAAATTTTCTCTTTTGTCTCTAACAAAATACCAGTTCTTCAAGTCTAATACATTATTTTACTGCTGTACTTGACAATATAAGAGTGCTGAATGTACATATTTGAAGTGAGATTTTTAGAAGATTTTATTTTATTTATCTGTTCTTCGTGTATCACCTACAAACCATTCTTTGTTAAGTTCGCTTCAAATACTTTACGCCAACTGCATTACATTTTTGACATTTCTAGTGTATTTTAACAGCAAGGTATCGTAGTACTTTGATTAACTTTAGCAATCTGACAAGCAATTACCAATGAACGTTGAAACCATTCTCGGACTATTATCAACCTTTAATGCATCTATCTCTGGTACATTCCGCAGCAAAAAACCTGCAACATGAGCATGTAAGTTTATTGTGAAATGACAAAGACTTTTGCTCCAAAATAAGTGTGCAGGGGAGGATGCCGAGGTTTCTCCTGGCGTGATTCATGCCACTTAGAAGTTATGTTGAATCCCTGGATTTTTAGGTGTAGTTTCACAATAAACTTACATGCCCATGTCGCAGGTTTTTGCTGCAGACTGTACATAAACGTACAATACTTCAACCACTAAGTTTCACTTCAAGAACTTTATCTTGTTGTTCTTTTTATCTAACCGTTTCTTCTAATTGCAACATTAACGTATCAGTATTCATCACCTAAATCGAACCACATCAAAATGTGAAAACCTTTCAATAAATACAGTCACTTATGGCTCAAAACAAACCTAACAATAATTTCAGCCACTTTTGGCTCATTCCAGACATTCATCAAATTCACAAAATATAAATTACATGGTAACGTCCTTCAATTGTTCTTACAACTTCTCAACACCTTGTCCGATTCCTATGTAGCACCTTGTCTGATACTTCTAGATAATTCCAAATCTTAATTCACAAAAACTAACGAAAGCAACGAGTATTAACATGATAGTTATGAACAAATGCATACAGATAAAACTAAATAAAGCTTATCTGTATGCACATAAGCACATAAATCACATTATGAAGTGATCGGCAAAGAAGAATGAAGAAAGAAGGAAAAAATAAAGAATACTAGTCAAATATGCTCGTTTAAATGTCGAAGTTGTCGATACTGAAATATAGTAATATTATGACCGACTTCAGTACTTGAACGGACACATTTGTCTATCTTTTTTTAAAACTTATTTATTCGTGATTTCTCTACACTCTGATGACGAGACGTTCAGTAATGAATTCTTTCTGAAGATACGACCTTAAAAGATGAACAGAGGGCGGGATGTTCTTCCAACCTTGACGGCAACCTTTTAAAGGCAACATTGGAACAAAATTCACTCCAATCAATAATATATTAGAATATACATTAGAATCAACTATTTGCCGCCCTTTAGAGAAATTAGGGATAGTCAGCAAGTTGAGAATATGGGTACCTCACAATCTCAGTGAATGGAAACGCTCAAGTCTGCTGTCACGGGTAAAAATCGGTACTTCTTTTTAGACAGGATTATAACAGTGATGAGAAATAGGTTACCTATGACAATATCGTCCGCAAAAGACAGTGGCTTGATAAGAAACAACCACAGCTACCAGATTCGAAATCAAACATCTATGGAAAAAAGATTTTGTTGTGTGTACGATGGGATTATCGAGGTATAACTCATCACGATTTGTTGAAATCAAATTTAACGATTACTGTGGACACATACGTTCAGCAGCTGCAAACAGTGAAAGAGAAACTCAATGAAAAGCGTCCTATACTCGTCAATCGCAAAAAAAGTTTTAAATGACAATGAGCGACCATATACAGCAAGAATGACCCCCCCCCCCCCAAAAAAAAAAAAACATTTGAGCTTGGATGGTCCATTTTACCATACCCACCTTACTCCTTACAAGTAAAGGGTCCAAATGGATGAATCGAGTTGCGGGATGAGACATAGTACGTCTAATAAGAGGATGTGAAAATATATGTATGTGCAAAGTTATAGCGGCTAAGCGCCATAAGAAACGGAGGGGGAGGAGGTCAAATTTGGTGGGGAAGGCCTATGCTATGCTATAGGAATACATCAAATAAAGTGTTGAGACGTAAAAATAGTGAAAGATAGACAATACAAACAGTAGTAGTTTCACATATTGGAAAAAGAAGAATGGGCAGAGTAGATCATGAACCTCCGCCGCCATCTTGAAATCCGCCATTTTGAAATCTGTGATATTTTTTGAAATGGAAAGGTAGTCATATGATATATCAATTATGGCCAGCATGTTCTCAAAAAGTCAATTATGAACTTCAGTGATCATTATGTGTACTTATTTAGTAGATTTAGGATCAACTTTATAGTTAGGCCTATTTACGAAAATCTAGGAGCCTGATACTTGTATGATGAAAGTTCGGATTATTACGAAAACAAATTTAAGTGAAATATATCTACAAGCCAAGAAAACTAACAGTGAAATTTGTTATCCAAGGTGTATATTAGTACATTATTATTTATGACATTACTTCCGATTTGCTTCATATAGTGCCGAAGAGAACTGTTCCAGTCTGGAAGAACCGTTTCTGCTTTTGGTTGAAAACAATGTGGAGTTTATATAGCTACATTTTGTTAAATGACATACTTACTAATATAGACCATAACACAATAAAATCTGATAGATTGGAATGCAATTATAACGTACTGTATATAGACCACTATTTTTTTCACAACTTGCTATATTTTCACTCAACTTTCTTTGTCCACCTTCGTAAGCAAAAGTAACTTGGAACGAGCGTATCTGGATGAAATATCTGTTGCATGTCGCATCATATCGCATGTAATATCTGGATAAAAAGTTATTACGGTATCCGGGCTCGATCCGTGTACCTTCCCGATTGTGATTTCTGTCCCTGTGAAGGGCTTAGCCATTCTATTACGGTACAGCTTTGCGCTGCCCGGTACGCACCATCCTTAACCGGCCACCGTGGAGAACTCTCTACTCTTCGCCCTCAAATAATATAGCTTTGCACTATTTTATTTGTGGGTTCAGAAAGTTTGTCCCCACGACAATCATTTAAGGAAGGCGCGATACACCTCACCGTAATGGTCCAGATTCGGACGGAATCACCTGGGCGAAGACCTAAGGCGTGTTATGAAAAATAGATGAGAACATCACCCACTTTCATAGATTGCTCACAAGTGACATAACAATCATATTCTTACTTCGTCATGCGATCTAGAAAAGAGAAAACAAACAAATCTAAACATTAGAGTGTCATTTATTCAATAGTTAAACATACCTGTAACACATTGAGTGTTTTGGATATATTGCCCCAATTACGTAGCAAGTTCGTAGATACGTTTTGGAATTATTTACAAGAACAGTTTTAGTTCGTCGTGGCGCCTGCTTTTGTGATCACATTTTAAGATGACATACTAAGAATCCGAAATAATCTTCTTGTAGAAATTGTCCTTTCTTCCAATTTTAAGAGTTTATGAAACAGTCTTTCCTGGCCGACGTAATAACAGCATTATGTTGCAGCTACTGTTGTAGAAAATATGTTATTCAGACATTTTCACTTTAGTCGGTAATCATGAGTCCATTACCTTCAAGTGCACCTTGCGAAGTCCTTTGTTTCACTTGTAATCTCGATCACGCCCCCCTGTCGTTATAAAATATTACTTGGGGCTGATTTACTTTGACAACGACTTACGTAAAAACCATCAAAACGTCCATATCAACAACACTATTTTTACTGATTGTTTACACAGTTTTGCGAATATTGATATTTCTTATAAAAGTATATTAATATTCATATTTTTCAAAGTATATTGGGGTCTAGGCTCGACTTTGTTCTAGAATTTTTGTCGAGTCATCGTTTACACACACACACCTACATTGAAAACTAACTATTGCGTTTTAAACTCTCATTTCTTTCCTTTTCCTTTTCTTCTACCCAGTCTTTTAGCACACCTGGCGGCAGCACAATGAGAAGCATATACCACACAAAACGTACAAATTCAGATGAACGTCACATAATACACTAACGCAGAATTTGCGTTTAAGCGAAAAATTTATTAAGCAAAATGTTGGTACAGTTACATTGGCGGTCGAAAGGAATGTACGTGCACCATTGAATAATGGTAAACGTTCAAGAACCCTGACTGTAGTTTCACTTCAATGCTCATCACTGCTCCAAAGTCAAGATGAATACTAGTTCACTAGGAATTTTATAAGAACTTTCGTCGGGTGATACTTCATCAGATGAAGAAGTCTCATTTAACGTAGAAAAATGACAAACGCGTGGGGCATTTATACGCACACATAAAAGTTTATGGGGCTTTTATATGTAAAGTGTTCTTTTTTTCTTTTTTTCGGCACTATTACTAAGTTAAACATTTATACGTGCATGACTCACAATTGATATACAAATAATTCTCATAATATACCTTTAATATTTGAATTACAATATTGCTATATGCGCTCTTATTATTAAAAATAACACAAACATTATACGAAATCATGGCATTATTTAGAGGTAAAATATTCACATTACTTACTTTACGATATTATGCAAAAACTATAGAACATAAACAAATAATCATTACGAATTACTCAACTTTTCAACAAATAGATAAAACAAATATTATTTAGAATCATATATTTCAATATTTCACAAAAGGAAATAAACAAACTTATTCTCCACATATTATACTTAAATTGCATAAATGACGAAGCACACTTGCACTTCTTACGCTATTCTGACAAAAAGTTACGTTATTCACATATACAAAGATTACACATCATTTAAATACAATAACTACATGAAATAAATTTATTACCACTCTTTTGTACTGTTACAATAAGAGTGAGGCCGGATAGAAGTAAGTCTGCCACACTTTTACGCTAATAAGCGCCTATCCACTTAAATTTTTAAGTCTCCCTTCCCCATTATATTTATAGTTTCATCCCATCCCTTTGGAATGGCAACAAGACCTTCTAGTGAGGTAGGAATATAAAACAACATAGAAAAATGAACCCAAAGGTTAAAAATAAATGGGGGGGGGGGAAGTTGCCATTCATAATTCAATACTCGTGTTACAGTATTCCACCGACACACAAAAACTTACTCTCACTCTAATAAAATCAGAGCTTATCATCATTTACATTTGTAATAATACATGAATGCTAAACAACTCACCTCGTACAATTGGTGGTTTAAGATCTTACAGTTAGTCTCGATAACTTATCGCAAAGCATCAACAAGACAATACGATAATTCACGTAAACGAGCTTTTAACTCATATTTCCTTTACATATGGATACTAATAAACAACATTTCATACATATTAGCATTTAGTAAACAACCATGTCCGTGATTTTTTTTTACACGTCACGTCTGTTTAGCTTAGGATTCAGCAAATGATTTAAAGCTAATATAAGAGTGCGATACCGACAATCTAGCTTATCGTTTAAATATTGCAAATACGTGTCACATTTTAATAGCTCATTCAACAACAACTGGACATTGAACTTATTACTTTCGCACTTGTTGAAAACAGACAAACTAACTTTTGTTATATTCAAAGAATTCACATTCACTAAAGTTTCCGGTTCACAAGAATTAGTTTTTTCACTATTTTCTTTTACAGAATCAAATTCTTTTTCATGTATATGTTTCTTAGCTAATTCTAACCAGATGTTCCTAGTTTTCTGAGTGGGTCTCCACACTCCCATACGATCAATAGAATGTACGCCACAAGATTCTCCAGTTAAAGGATCTACAAGTTCAAAGACTTTATCTGAAATTTTATTTTTACAAAACAGGGGACCTTTGTAAAGCATGAAAAACTTGCGAATCTTTTTGTCTATTCCTGAACTCAAATGTGACTGCAACAAAAATACCAAATCATTTTCTTTTATTTTATTTTTTCTTTCTTGGGATGCATTATATTTCTCGTTTCTTTTTCTAACTTTTTCACCTCTGCGGTAGTCAGCCATTATGAGTTTATTTTCCCAATTTACAGGTTCACTTTCATCATAGCTTTCGTTTGTTACAATGCCAAAATGCTTCAACACAGAATAGTTTATTTTACATTTAAATGAAGACTAGCAGGGCTGACACCTAAACTACTACACACAGAATAATTCAACAAAATGACAATTTGAGGTATATATCTCTATGACAACGATTACAAAAATAATTTTAAAATTTCGACAATTCCAAAATCATTGCAAATATCATATATTCCAAATAATCAATTCGGCGGAAGGTAATAATCTATTTAACCTACGCCTACTTTCGGTTTCTCTAACTCAGGAATAATTTTGTACGGTTTCATTTGCCAAAACATCAGGTATGTAAAATCACAAATGATTAAGTGGTTTCTAATCATAGCTTCACTTTTAGAACACACCATATTTATACATGCACTTTGTTTTTCAACACTGCAGATGGCAACATTGCACAAAATATTGCTCTTTCTTTTGCATTTTAACACACTAAACTGCTTGACTTTCACTTTATTAGCATTAAATTTTGCATCTTTTAAATTTTCATTCATTATGGCAACACTGCGTTGATACTTGGATCGCATACCAAGTTGTGAATTAAAACACTGATTTACGTTAGAAGATTGATTCACTAACTTTTGAACTATACCACAATCTTCACAATTTCTTCCTTTCTTTCGAAAACTTTTAACACGCTTTACTAGCATTTCTCGAAATTTCAATCGATCACTAATTTGACTTTTCATTTTAGATCGGTTTTTTGATGCACCTGCATGTTTGGGTTTTTTCATTGTGATGACGCATTCAACATACGTTTTTTTATTAACAAGCATTTTTGACCTACATTTCGTTTTGCATTTATTTTTATTTTTAATTTTGGTTCTTACCAGTGCGTGTGATTTACTCAATAGCTTGACGGACGTTTTTTGAAAAACTTTACAATTCTTACCATTTACAAATGATCTGCGGTTTGCACCTAATGCAACAGCTGATTCAATACTTAATGATCTACTATGATCGCTAGATTTCAAATTACTGTCATTCGTGCAAGTTCTTTTGGAAGACAATTCAGAGACATAAGCAGAAGCATTTTTGCGTGTACCATGCTCTATCATTACACTACAATGGTATTCAATTCTACTTTTAAGATTGGAACGCAGGACCTTGTTTGAGAATTTACGAAAGTTATGCAATAAGCGGAATAATTTTTTCACTTTCTTACGGACTTTATGCAACTTTCGTTTATTTTTCTTACTCTTTTTACTGCAAGCCAGTAAATGAATGCGCTTTTTGACAAGTTTACTGCACATATGCTTTACGCTACTGAAAATTTCACGACAAACTAGGCTCTTTTCTTTCCATGAGGCAAAGTTGTTACTACAATTGGGAAGCTTACTGAACTCAGAACTATTATCTTCGATTTTTGAATGTACAGACATCGTGCATACGAGTACAAAGAAAGTTATTCGTTTGACTTGCTTAACTTGTACTTGACTAACAACTAACTCACAACAGTGCAGATTACTTTCAACATGACCTAGTTTAACAATCGTTACATTAACAAAGTAAAAGCAACTAGTGCGGACGGGGATACATTCTAATTTACTAAGCGGTACACTACCTAAGACACTTTCAAGTGTTTGCGATAACAAGCTACCAACGCGCATTGAGGTCTCTTTGCCTCGAATTTCATTACAATAAATTACGACATTAGTGCTGTTTTTCGCTAAACGGTATACACACAGCTCATGAATATTATTCAACCCTTCACACAACACACAATTTTCTCTTACCTATCGCTTTTCAACTATTTTCAGAGTAGGTGTGTCTGCTACAGCAATCTGACAACAAGAACTTTCGTCAATAACTGGACTAGGAGTGTTCGCATATTCTTTATCTGTACAAGTACTAGTAACTACAACACTATTTCCTTCATTGCTTTCTTTTTCTTGTGACTCAAACTTATAACCTAACTGTATCGAAAATCGTTTAACGCTATCTGAACCTGCACGATTGATTTTGTCTACACTTCTTTCTAAACTCTTTTTCAATTTAACAGAAGATTCCTGTAACGTTAATACTCCAATTGTAATACCGTCAAAACATTTTTCTAACTGTTGTTTCGTTTCATTATGGCATTTTTCTACTTGTTGGTGGATTTCACTGTTTGTCTCATTAATAACATCATTGAGTTGCTGTTTGATATCATTATAAGCACCATTAAGTGATTTCATTTGTTGTTTGGTGTCATTGACAGCATCATTAATTTTATTAATAGCTTCAAGTAAAGTTTGCAAATTTAAATTTTCACTTTCTGCCATGACTACACGCAGGGGTGGACTGGCTATGTAAAAAGGGCGCGGTCACATACTCTGGGAGGGCGCCGTCCATCCGAGGCTTTCGCTTGTGTGGAATACCCCCTCCTAATAAAAGGAAGAGCCGGGGGGCTTCCCCCGGTAATACACAAAAAAACAACAAAAGATTAAGTAGCTATTGCAGTTAATCACGATAGAATTATACAAATTCAAAATTTTCATAAACAAAGAGACTTTGAGTACTAAATATATTAGGCCTATATAAATCTGCACACTTTAACTGAGACTACAAATATCACACCAGTTGTTTACATTCTTTGGCTACATTTGTTATTACCTGACCAGGATAGCAGTGCGGTTTTGGAAGGATGGCGTTGCTGTTGTGTTTACATCAGTTTGTTGGCAAGCGCGGTGGGACAGGGGAGTGGAGAGTTTCATTCTGCAGTGTATCCAACGGTTTTTAAAAGTTGCAGTTTGGATGTTATGCATAGCCTCCGTTCCCAGAAATAGTACATTTGTCTCATTATAAGCAGGGGCTCCTTTATTTGACGGCTCTCTTTCCACTTAATAAAGAACGTCGTAAGTTATGTGGTTGTAATGAACCATTCCTGCAGTACTGCTGATGTATTGTGAATAGTGATATATGAATGGAAATTACCAATTTAAGAACAACATAGCACAATAGACAATTCAGTGAGCTTCTACCGTGTATTAAGCAGATTGTATAAAAAATGATTACGTTTTATTCGATGTCATTAGAAAACAGGAGCAGCCTCTAAAAGGCTGCCCGCTAGTTTGTTCGCAAGTTATGGAGGGTGTATTTTTGTTGTAGTTTTTTTTTTCTTTTGCTTGTTACTTAAGATGTTCTGCAAATAACTTCAATAACTTTTGAAACTGTTTGTCTTAACTTGAGTCAGGGGCGGATCCAGGCTGAATGGTTTGGGGGGGAGATCGTTCGAAGTCAAATCAAGGTAAGAGTGTATTGCAAAAAAAAAAAAAAAAAAAAAACTAAAACAACTTTAGAAAAGGTGAAGTAGCTATTGTCTGCAATTTCTAGAACAGAAATGGCCACCTGCGATTTTGAAGGTGGACATATCTTTTTTTTTTTTTTTTTTTTAGCAAGAACGCCAATGTAAGTAATTTCTTGCAATTTATTGCTTTTTTTTGACTTCTGCAACGTAAAACAAAAAAAGTAAGGCCTACCTATTTTACGTTTTATTTTACATTTATAATACAAAGGTGAAAATTCTTAGATTTTATTTTTAAAATAAAAAATATCCCATTCTGTGGGGGGCAATCGCCCCGCCCCCTGATCTGCCCCTGACTTGAGCATATGCGTGAAGTGATTTATTACGAACAGGACAAAAAGAACTCTGATAGATTGATTACAAGTAATCCGGTTAGAAACACTGCTGCTTGCATTTTAGTTCCAAAACCCGCCGCCCGCACTCGTTGGCTGGTCAGGAACTGAAGATTTGAGTTAAGTTTAGGGTTTATGCTATTTTTCATACTTTTGTCCTTTTAAAGCTATGTACATCATAACATTAGCTTATTTTTCATCTATTTTTAAAACCGTTGATATAAAGTATACATGAAACACTTACTACAAATTAACAAAAGTAAATTTAGAATTATATACCTACCTAGCAAAAAAAGAAATTCAAAAGCAAAACTGGAAAATGAAAGTAAAGTTACTGCTTTATGCTTGAAGGAGCCTCCTTCGCATCTCCTTGCTTTTCTCACACATTTTGTCAATAATAAGATTGTTGTCTATTTTGGTCAGAATGTCTCTTTCTGAGTTCATCAAGAACAATCAGGGTGCGAATTACCGGGGGGATGAAGGGGATTTTCCCCCTCAATTACATTTTGTTCCCCCCAAAGAAGTCAGCTGAAGTATCCTCACCGGGGATGCTCGTTTTACCCCCCAAACTATGCTCAGTATAACTCCAAATTTCTTCGGAATGATCGATGTAAACTATTCAGTTTCGGTCATTTCTACTTACCACTATTTTCAACGTTGTTTAGTTGAACTATATTATTATGACTACGGTTGTTACTTGCAACTGTACCTTCGTACCCTTCAGTTCGTCATCGTTCGTGAATTTGAATGTACTAATTGCGTATAACAAAGCCACATATGGATTTATAAATGTTCTTAACGGTTGGCCAAGAAGAAGTAAACAAATAGATTCTTCCACCATACTTGGCGAAGTTCGGACATGTCATATTCATCCTCTACATTTGTATCGATTATCATCTTATTTTAATTTTTGTTATAACATGTTATTTCATTTTCCAGTGCACTCTTTGTTAGCACATTGTCCTCATTTCCTAGTAGTTTGTGTGTATGCAACTCAAAAGTTGCATTTAATTTGTAATAATTAGCATAGTAATCACTGCCTTTTACAGTTTACGGAAATGAACTTTTGTAACTGTACTCAAAATCTGAGAAATAGGTATTCTCTCGTAAGTATATATTAACGTACACGCTGGGGATACGCTCCTAGTAAGCAGACATGTTAGTAAAGATGATTTTTAGGTGAATAAGCGCATAATTGAATATTTGTTTCAGCATTTGTTAATACGACTGGTTCTCCGTGTCATTGTCCGTATCTGTATAAGCATTTCAACTGGAGCGGTTTTTTAAAAAGTTAACCCTTCATTTTTCCATCATTCTTTTCGCTGTACAGTTTTGCTGTCCACGCTAATAATGTTGTCTGAAAAACTATTTGAATAACGTAGCCCATAGTGAATCAACTCATCTGCAACCTAACAGTAAAGTAATTGTAAGTGTTGACTTCCTGAGCCCATCACGGAATCGATATTTGGAGGGGGGAAAAGTCGTGAAGAGCGCAGCTTTAGCAGGGAGTAGAAGTACAAGCTCGAAATTTGAATTGAGAGATTTTAAATATTTGGCCTTCGATTTGACCTTGATGTCAGAAATCGGGACCAGCAACAATCCATTTCTTGTTTGATAGGCTAATATCTAGATTTTCTTTTTTAAAAAAATATGTCCGGTTTAACTGATAATTTTAGTGGTTTTTATAAGACTGAAGTTTCTTTTCTACCTGTATGTAATAACGCAAAGTGGAAGATTTCAATATGAGTGGAAAAATTAACATATGCTAGTGATCATGGCTATCGCTCAGGCCGAATTATTAACTAAATAAACCTTAGAGAGCTACTGGGACAAGAGTGAGCACAATATTTAAACACGTTCAGAAAGGTTTGGTGGGGTGTGTGTGTATGTCAGACAATATATACGTGCATAGTTATTGTCGGTAGATTTATTAAATTAATAAATCTCTTTTTTATTACACATGTCACACACACACACACACACACACACACACACACACACAAACACACATATATATATGGGGGGTAAGGCATTATTGTCTCATTTTGAAATTTGCAATTTCAGACTTTATATTCTGTTGGCCTAATTTTATCCCCCCCAATATAGATTATCTAATTCGCACACAGAGAACAATGATTCCAGATGTTCATCTGTAAAGTCTTGAACGGAGTCTTGTTTTTATCTATCTGAACTTTGAAAATGCTAGCTCACAGGACAATTGTGTTGCCGATAATGTAAGGAGATACTTATAAACTTTGAATAATTCTGTGTAGAGTCTTGGGTAGATATTATACTGCAGAATCACATCGAAGGCGCACTTAAAGCGAGAATTGCACTTCACTCCATCATATTTTATAGCCTAGACCTTAAATCCACAATATCGTCAGTCGGCCCCAAATATTCCTCCTCATCCTCCATGAAATCTTCAGAAAACTTGTCTACTTTAATCAAATCTTCCATCGTACGAACCTCAACAGCTTCTTGATTCTTTTCTTGGTTCTCATAAGGGGATTTTGAAAACTCTTCCCACATTGATGAAAACGAAAGAAGCTCTTCTTTAAGTTTTCCCTCTTCACAATCAGGAATTAATCCAGTGATTCTTTGCAGTGACAACGAAGCCAGACTTAAACTCTTGAACTTCTTAGGATTAAAACACTCTAAATCTAAGTATAAGCTTTGATTTTCAGCAAATCCTTTCTGCATGCTGTTAGAAATTTGGTCTAGAACACAGTTGAAAACGGTTACTTCAAATCTGTATTTACTGTCTTCAATTACCTCATCAGAAGCTGATTCCCCTTAGCTTCTTTCAACTTATTTTGAGTTGAGGATATCAGGCACCATGCTTGGAAATAGTCTAAGTTTTTTGTTTGCAAGTAGTCTGATAAAGGTGTGGTATGCTGAAAAATCAATAAAAACATCATAGCCGCAATGATAGCCTCAAAGGAGCGCAACTTTTGAATGAGAGACGTTGTATCATGTCTGACTTTGGAATTGAACTCTTGCGAGTTGCCAATCACACTTAAAGCTGCTACGATGGTCTGACATCCTTTGAGTCGGGTGCCCAGTAATGAAAGTGTTCAAATATTTTTACAGCAGCGTTGCTTTTACTTCTCCATCGAGTTATCCCAATAGCCTCAAGACGGATGTTTGGGTTTTGTTCCAAGTACACCTCAAGTCGTTTCTGGGATTCTTTCAAAAATATCTTAATTTCCTGGAGACGCCCAAAGATATACAAACACCCAAACTCTGGATGATGTCAGTTATCACCAAGTTCAACACATGTGAATAGCACCATATGCGAATGTGTTTCGGATTGATCTCTTTAAGCTTTGCTGTAACACCTTTATATAGTTCGCTCATATTTGACGCTCCATCAAAAGCGTCTGCCACACATTTTTCGATAGATATTTTTACTTCAGTCAAAGACTGTTTGAGGGTTTGAAAGAGATTCTCTCCTGTTGTTGAAATCACATGTTTGAGGACAATAATTCTTTCCTGAACAAACCCATTGTACACATACCGAAGCACTATGGAGCACTGGTCATATGAAGAGACATCTAGGGTGGTGTCCATCATGACAGAAAAAACTCCAGCTTTGTTAACTTCTTTGGCAATTGCTGTTTTGATTTCAAGTGTATATTCTATATACATTAAGTATTTGGGCATCATATAATTTTGTATATGTATACTTTTTCAATGTGCATATATACGTAAAATAATACTGTATATCTACTATATTATAAATGCCATTGTATGTTTGTATGTATGTATGAGTATGTTCCACATCTCCTCCTAGACGGTTTAACCGATTTTGAGCAAACTTGGCATAAATATCTTTGATACCAGGTAATCAACACTGTCGGGGCTAGCAACCCCCAACTCTCCCCTTTGCATAGGGGGAGGGGGTGGAAACTTGAACCCAATGCTATTTAAATGGGGGTTATAACAGTAGGAATGGTTTTAATGGTATAACGTAAAAACGAGAAAAATAATTTTAACGAAATTTTGGAAACATATAGGTTATAGTGTGACATAAAACAGCCTTGGTATATAACGCCACTAGCGGCCCTAACGGCGGGAGTGGAAGGGAGAGACATGTAAAAATGATCCAAAATGACCGAAATTAGAGTCAAATCAATATATTTTGAAGTCGCTGAGATCATTAATGGTACCACCAAAGCCTAAAACAGAAAGGGCAAGGCCGTAGGCCGAGTAAAGATGGGATCTGTGGGCGGAGCAATGGGGGTGGGAGGGTTGATATATAAAAATCATCCAAAATGACCGATATTAGGGTCAAATCTATAAATTTCAGGGTCTCCAAGATCATTATAATGACATTCCCAAAGCCAAAGACAGAAAGAGCGAGGCCGCAGGTCGAGCAAATACTGGGATTTGGGGCGGAGCATGGGGTTGGTAAGGGTGATATGTAAAAACCGTCCAAAATGACCGATATTAGAGTCAAATCTATATATTTAGAGGTAAATCTAATATCATTAATAGCATTCCCACGCCGAAAACAGAAAGAGCGAGGCCGCAGGTCGAGCAAATACCGGGGTCTGGGGTGGGGCCCTAGCTGGCCAAAGACTAGCGAATTTATAAAATAATTATGTAGCTTTTTTTTGAAAAAAAAAACAATGAGCTCAGGGAGGAAACTGTGCGCCTTCGCGGGGCTAAGACGGGTCTTAGTCCCTCCCGAGGAGGGAGCAAAGGCACTGATGTGAGGAGGGCGCAGCGGCCATCGGGCCGGTACTTGATTATGGCCAGTCCACCCCTGACTACACGTTACAAATATACAAACACAATAAACACCAATGATATCTTCAAGTTAACGCATATAGCATATCATGAGAAATGAAACCTGTCAAATATTACAACACCTAGATCTTCTCCCAGATGCTACATCCGTTACGAATCAGTTAATAATAACGTGAATTATTATTAACTGATCCGTCCCTGAGAGGGAAACGCCATTCTATTACGGTATCCGGGCTCGATCCGTGTACCTTCCCGATTGTGATTTCTGTCCCTGTGAAGGGCTTAGCCATTCTATTACGGTACAGCTTTGCGCTGCCCGGTACGCACCATCCTTAACCGGCCGATTTACTTTGACAACGACTTACGTAAAAACCATCAAAACGTCCATATCAACAACACTATTTTTACTGATTGTTTACACAGTTTTGCGAATATTGATATTTCTTATAAAAGTATATTAATATTCATATTTTTCAAAGTATATTGGGGTCTAGGCTCGACTTTGTTCTAGAATTTTTGTCGAGTCATCGTTTACACACACACACCTACATTGAAAACTAACTATTGCGTTTTAAACTCTCATTTCTTTCCTTTTCCTTTTCTTCTACCCAGTCTTTTAGCACCACCTGGCGGCAGCACAATCAATGAGAAGCATATACCACACAAAACGTACAAATTCAGATGAACGTCACATAATGCACTAACGCAGAATTTGCGTTTAAGCGAAAAATTTATTAAGCAAAATTTTGGTACAGTTACAAAGTGGGCTACTGCAGTCGAATGTATTTTCGTAATAATACAAACTTTCAACATACGAGTATCAGTCTCCTAAATTTTCGTAAATAACTGTAAAGATGTTTCTAAATCTTCCAAATAATTACAAATAACGATCACCAAAGTCCATAATTGACTTTTTGAGAACATGTTGGCCATAATTAGTATAGGTATCGCATGACTCCCTTTCCATTTTTAAAAAAAATACAGATTTAAAAATGGCGGATTTCAAGATGGCGGCGGAGGTCCATGATCTACTCTGCCCATTCTTCTTTTGCCAACATGTGAAACTACTACTATTGTATTGTCTATCTTTCACTATTTTTACGACTCAACACTTTATTTGATGTATTTCTATAACATAGCATAGACTTTCCCCACCAACTTTGACCCCCTCCCTCTCCGTTTCTTATGGCGCTCAGCCGCTATAACTTTGCACATGCACATATTTTCACATCCTCTATAAGACGCACTATGTCTCATCCCGCAACTCGATTCATTCATTTGGACCCTTTACTTGTCAGACCTTGCTCTGACAGACTACCACCTTTTCTGTTCCTTACAAAACATTTTGAATGGAGAAAAATCTTCAATTCTGAAAAGCAAGTCAGTCAGGCTGTCGAAAATTTCTTCTAGTGCAAACCAATCACATTTTATAAGGAAGGAATTGATAAACTGCCAGGAAGAATGTCGTACATAATAGGGTTCAATACATAACAAAGTAATATAATTTTATTATATAACGAAAGCAAACTAATTATCTGATTAAAAAAAAAAGGAAGTCATTTATGACTCAATTTAATATAAGACATGGTCATATGTCTTAGGTATGCCACTTAAATTTTAAAAAAAATAATAAATTGCTATACAACGATTACTGGAAAATCGTGATGCAAACACAACTTTGGTGATGCAACATTGTGTCCACATTCAGGAAAATCAGAGAAAGTCAAGGAAATAGATTTTAGTCAGGAAAAATTAGGGAAACCAAAGAAAATCAGGGAAAATCCAGCGAAACACACTAAATATATAATGATATAATCTCCGTGACCTCCTTCAGACTAAAAATTTGACGATGTAGCAACGTCATACATAAATGACAGGCCAGTGATTCAGTGATCTAAGAATCCACCAAGTAGTTTCATCGATTCTTTCTAGACAGCAGTTAAAGGCGGCAGATGTTGATATTAACCCTATTTATTAGCATCAATACAATTTATGTAATAGAAACAAACCCAGCTCACGTGCCAACAGAGGAGCAAAGAAGTACATATATTCAAGTTGTTAACGATGTGTTTTTTCTTGGAGACTGATATAACTTATATTGATGTTAATAGATGGGGTTAGTATCAAAGTCTAATGGCTTTAACTGCCATCTGGCGAGAATCTATTGTTGGATTGTAGAAAAATAGTAATGGTTCAAAGTTTATCAACGACGTTGCCATATCGTAAAATTTTGTTTGACCCTAACACTTGAAGGAAGCCCTGAACGGCATCCCATTATTTTATTTTTGTTCTATTTTGACCTGTAGAATAGTATTTTGAACCTGTAGAATAGCCATTTTTTAGAGCATACGTTATATATTTCAAACAGATAACCATAATAAGGTATTTTGTAGTTGATTAGTGAAGCTTACAAAATAAAAAGATAAATTATAATCAGGTATTTTGTAATTGACTAGTGAAGCTTACAAAATAAAAAGATAAATTATTTTCCTTTTCTATTTGCAGGCAATATTATGACTTTGTCCTACAATATTGGCCTCACTACAGGGTCACTTGTGGCGTACTTACTCGACGCCATTTTGGGTCCTCCAATGCAAAATGTCTGCTCGATACGAGACCATATCCCGTCCACTGTTGCTGCACTGACCACGTTAGACATGAATGCGACAACAGTGGTCGGCGACGTGTCATCAACTTTGCTAGCACCAACCGTCCCTGCAACAACCAACCCAATTACGACGCTTATTAGTACTACAGTCGCTGCGTTAGTTACACAAACACTAAGTAGCAGTAGTGAAGATCCAAGTGCTGTCATCTATAATATGACAACAGATGTGCTTTCTATGAGCAACAGCAGCAGCAGTACCTGAATTAAGTCTGATTTCATACCTGTAAATTAATGTCTTAGAAAGAGAAATGAAAATCATAAAATTATTTTAAATCTTAAACAAAGTCATCATGTCACATCAATGTATATAAATATCATTGTGGCGTGGTGGCTTATAAATGACTTAATCTTATGCTACAGGAACATGTTATAAAATTGGATTTTATTTGACGCAAAGGGCCTATCCGATTTGCCATAAGGACCAGTTTGTATCATGTGATCAGGTCAAAAGTCATGTTGTATGCTAAATCGAATCTGGAGATTCCAAATAGAGATGTGTTATTTCAAGCACGTAAACTCCGTGTGGGGTGCCCTGGGTAATTCGTAGAAGATGCATATACTTTATCATTATTATTGATTTTACGCAAACAACTTGACTTGTTTCGTAATTTTTTACTATATTTTATCCATTTAAGGATAATTTGCTTTTGCAATATAGAATCTATATAGCCTCTTCTACAGTTGAGCTGAATTTCAGCCATCTTCTTCTTTTGGTTTTTGAGATAAATGGAGGAATTATTTGTTTTTAATTGATTTTCCATTGACATTAATGTTAATGTTTCGTGGTTTTTGATTATGTTCTATCCATTTTAGCACAATTTGCTTTTAAAATATAGAATCTGCATAGTCTCTTCTATATTTGGGGTGAATTTCAGCCATCTCCCTCTTTTGGTTTTTGAGATAAGTGGAGGAATTATTTGTTTTTGATTAATATTCCATTGACATTAATGTTAATGTTTCGTAGTTTTGACTATATTCCATCCATTTTAGGACAATTTGCTTTTGGAATATAGAATCTGCATAGTCTCTTCTATATTTGGACTGAATTCCAGCCATCTCCCTCAAAGTCTGTTCACATCATTGCAGCTGGATAGGCCCTTTACTACCTTAATAATAAACTCATCAATAATCTAAACATTTTCTTATGATTAGAAACAAATACAAAAGATACTCACTTTACAATGAATCTTAAGTTCCAATGTTAAGATTTATTTACTTAGGATTAATTATTTAAAATGTTGAAAAGTAAAATATTTATACAAAACAACTGAGTTTTAATTATAATCAAACTTATACGTTAAGGCTCTCTCTACTTCAGGATGTGAATAAATTACGTTTCATAGATCTGAAATATGAAAGTGTACGGTATGCTTTTTTCAAGTGAATTTATTCCTTGTTATTGATATAAAAAATGTTTCAGCGTTTATATTCCATTCCGATTGCCGATAACACAACTTTATATTCTGTTGATTTAATTTAACCAATCCATCTAATTTTATTATCTAATCAGAATTGCTTCTATAAATATATAAATGTGATATTCTCTGAACATAAAAACAACGTCTTAATTATTTATATTACAAATGGCACAATTCTATTCTGGACTTTTATTATACGCGATGCAATCGTTATATTACTTCTACAACTTCAATCGTCAATGTATTTTTTATGACTGTCATTGAACACCATTTTTAAAAAAAAACAAACTAAAAAGTTGTTGATTTCTACAAAGATTTATCGGTAAAATTTTGAGTGAGTGTGATTGTTCATACTTATCTGTATTTACCTTACCACTAAATCTTGTATTCTCTGAATATTATACGCATGCGTTAAGAGCCTGACATGCTAAAAATAATACAAAATTTACCATTTTTCTTTTGCTTGTTTTTCATAAGTGAAAGGAGATAATGAATTGCAACTTACCACAATCATAGATGTTATCGTACAACAGAAAATATGAACCTGAAGAATTTTCAGTGTTGCCATCCATAGAAATTACAGTCTTGCCAGAATAATATTGTCCCCAAAATCTAAGTTAAGACAGCAACTAGAGGGACGAACTCAACTGCATTTGATTACGTAACATGTTGTTTTGGTATTCTGTGAACTACTTTTCAAATAATAGTTGTATTTAGTTGTAATAAACAAAATGATTTTAAGATACAGTTATTAAAATTGAAATAATAATGTTATTTAAAAAAAGTAGTTCACAGGATATCAAAACAATATGATACATAATTAAACGCAGTTGAGTTCGTCCCTCTAGTCGCTGCCTTAACTTAGATTTTGAGGGAAATGTTATTCTGATAGCACTGTACTTTCTATGAATGGCAACACTGAAAATTCTCCAGGTTCATTCTTCTGTTGTAGAATAACATTATCTATGATTGTGGTAAGTTCCATTTCATTATCTCCTTTCACTTATGAAAAACAAGCAAAAGAAAAATTGTTAAATTTTGTATTATTTTTAATATGTCAGGCTCTTAAGTAAAAGTTTAACCAGAAACTTTTTTTCTTAGGTCTGTTACAATGATCTTGTAATAATTGTCAAATATTTTTCTGCTTTAGAAAAAGTCAAGGTTTCTGCTACTGAAATCAGAAAGAGTGATACATTATTTTTTTTTTTCAATTAATAATTGAAAGTAATGCTTAATGTTGATGTAAGATACTCGAGCGCTATGGTATTGCTACGCCCAACCCACAACAACTAAAAAAAATGTGTCGTCGCGAACCTTGCACGGGGTTTGCGAATAATGTTCGCAAACTTCTCTAACTCTGTATAAAATGTTATGTTTATTAATTGAAGATATTTGCGTAAAAAGTACAGAAGTGAGAACTTATGAAGCCAAAGAATAATAGCTGATTGATGCAATATGGAACTGAGCACAGGTATTTCTGGCACTGACAAGATATCTATCTATCTATCTATCTATCTATCTATCTTATATATATATATATATATATATATATATATATATATATATATATATATATATATATATATATGTAAGTGTGTGCAAAACAAGCATGGTAGGAAAACAATACATTTTAAATATTTTAGACCTCATTATTGAACTGCCACTACTGCATGAGTTCATTAAGGTAAAAAAAATAATCCTTCTTAGTTTTTCCATCGGAGACAACTCAAAAATATTCTACAGGCTAAATTTAGTCAGTAGTGCCAGTTACACCCTTAACAGATGCCTTAAATTTGAATTCAATAGGAAAGAGGTTGTTAAATAGAAATTTGCTAGAATAAATATATTTTCTTAAATGAAATAAAAAAAAATTGGTGACTTTAAAAGTGTGTTATGGTTTTCGATAGTGCCAGATATACTGTATATTAACAGCAAAAATTGGAATAGTTTTCCAGAAAAATTTAAAATAGGGAAAATTTCCGAGAACGCAAAACACTCGATTGCTTATTAAAAAACAGTAAAAGAAATCTAACGCAAGAGGTAAGACGGTGCCATGTTTAAAAAAAAAAAATATTTTCTATGTATCTGTAATTTGCATACTGTATATATTTCTATAGATTAATTTCCATAATAAAATAGTCATACGAGTATTGTAGTCTTTCTGCATATAACCAAGACGCAGTTAGGTAAACTTTGCATAGAATATCGTAAATACTAATTACTTTCCGTGGAAACTTAAAGTACATTACTTATTTCGTGCTTGGAATATAAATGCTGAAACAAATGTTGTTTTACCGTGTAGCGATAGTCGCTTTTCCATATCAAACAGACTGTGTTAATGTGATAACCCGTTGGGCATACATTACGGTACGTCCCTATGAATAGACTTAGCTTAACATATCCAAATTATAAGTAACTGTTTATAATGGTATATGCACTCGTTGATTTAATTTGTTCCGTATCCAGTACAATTTTATGTAAATGTTCATGTGTATATATACAGTATATATAAAAGTTTTGCAAATGGTGATTTTAAGGATCCTTTACCTGTTATGTTTTACTATTATTTGTACATATACATATATATATTTTTCTTGTATATAATGGATACTAAGTTACAGTAAGTAAGCATTGCATTATTAAATGTATGAACTCATGTGAGATACGATCTGTTTTCAATTTTTATAACGGGTAATTTCGGCTCATTTTTTATCTTAAAAAGATAACTTAGGAAGTTATTATAAGTATTACAGATCACAGGTCGATGGCAGTTCACCTGGAGCAAATTAAGAAGATTCCACACATCACGGTCTTTAGCTTACCACTTCGTCTGCATTCAGGGAATTTTCTGTTTTAGCTTCTTCCGCATCCTCTCTTTTTCTCCTGCCACCATATATCCTTCTCAGACCCGGATCAATCTGAATGTTGCAAAAATGTTTCGTTATGTTTTTTATAATAATGAGGACCAACTAAAACGTAAAGTTTCAGTTCTCTTGAAAAACATGTAACTGTAAGATGAGGAGGGGGGGGGGGAGCTAGGTTGCTCTAGCAACCTTCAGGTCTTATTGCTACACTTAAGAACAACGTGTTTTCTGTAGTAAGCTATAATTTTCTAATTATTTTTCCTTTACATTGCTTCTTTCATTAAAGAATGACAGAAGCATTGATATTGATATATTTCTTTTTACTTCTATAAAATGTGGGCTCAAACAATGCAAGTATTACGTAAACAACTACCAGATTTTACCAATCATAACCTACTGGTTGTTACAGCAACCACTTATTTTCATCAAACATTACAATATATGTGCTAATTCCTTACACACATTCATTTTACCAAAAAAACACAAATTTTGTTAAGCGCATAACTTACAAATAATGAGGAAAAAATTAACATACCTCGTCTTGCAGGCACGTCCATATTAGTAGGACTGCTGGTTACTTGTCGACTGTCCTGCAACCTGTAGCGGAATAAGAAACTTCTGCAATTTCCGTTACGTTCCTACAAGATTGCTGGAACAACCGCCAGGTTCACGATCGCTGAAAGTTGAGGCGATGCATGAAATTGCAAAAACCCGATGGTTGCTTGAGCAACCAAAAACTAGCTTCAGGTCTCAAGAGGGTTCTAGCACGCCCTTTGTGATTCACTTCCTTCTCACCCAATGTCCACCCGATTTTTCTTCTTCTTTTTAATTCATATAAAACTATTCTTTTTCCTCCCTACTATTTCTAACACTTTGACTCGTTTTCCGTTCAACCCAGCTAATTCTTTCTATTCTTCTCTATGCTCGCATTTCTAAAGCCACCAGTTATTTTTATCGCTTTTGCATAATGTCCATGATTCTGCCCCCATAGAGTACTACGTAATACAATACTCCACACGAAATATTTTATCAATCTTTTTCTTAACTCTTAATTCGAGTGCCCACAAAAATAGACTTTTCTTTCTATTTTTCTATAATGACAAATGACTAGCCCTTCGCTAAAGACAATTAATTGTTTTAATGATCTTGTTTTTTGTGCTTTCAATACTCACCTTGTTTAAGTAAAAGACATGCATTTATTACGTTCACTTTCTCTAAAATCCTGTTTCCTAATCCATATTTTAAATCTGCTATATGAATGCGATAGAGTGAAAATATCGCCAAAATTGTTAATTGCAATGAAATGAATTTTGTTTCATATTGTAAAACTATGATGTAAAATATGGAGACATAATATTAACGCTGCAAGTCATAAACCTATACTTCCGGTATGAATAAAAAGATAAAAGCCAGTGGCGGATTTAACCCGGGGCCGGGGTGCCTAGGCCTCACAGTTTTTTGAGTGACAAAAATAATTTAAGCTATTATGTATATACTTTTCGAAGTTTAGAGTAAACTCATGATATACCTACTATCATAGTCTGGGTTCTGTCCCCCCCCCCCCGTTTTTACTTTCTAGATCCGCCTCTGATAAAAGCGGACATGGAACGTATTTTTCTGATGCTGAATCCGTTACAAAATAAATGAATAAAAATCACTAGCTCTTAAAAGTTTTTGCCTTGGTAACTGTCAACGAACAGACAGACAGACAAACTGGTTCTGCAAAATTTGCCATACTTACTTATGTTTGGTAAACTAAAATTGAAAACGGAACACAACGTGAGTCCATACAAATGATATTAAACAGATATTTTACTGTTTACTGGTAACGAATTATATGTACCTCTCGTTAAGATGGTTAATATTCATGTTGTTAAAGTGATTTGAATAACTTTCCTGCCACTATTATAACAATTATTCATTATTCGATAAAATACTCAATTACCTGTAAAATAATTTTGTTCAAATATTCGAAGGATATATTGTTTAAATCTATAAAGTTATTTGCACTTTGGCAGCAATAGATAATATACTGAATGTTTTCAAAATGCATATCTTTTTTTGGAAACAAGGAAAGTTTACTATCAATTTGAGTTCGTGTGATTAAATCACGTGAAAATGCTTGAATTAAATTAAGATCGTTGTACATGATCAGAGCTATCTATTCTACAGGGTGGCCACAAAGTCCTGTTACTCCTGAAAATAAGTAAGATAAACCACTAAACGTACGTAAATAACTACACAGAAAGAACTGAATGACATGAACAACATACTTTCGAGAAGATTTAATGAGATAGGGAACATTTAGTGTCCAAAGGATCAGTCTGTCGACTGTCATTCTCATGACAAAGGATAATACACCGCCAAGTTCTGTGCGACATTTTGCGGAGCATTGCAGGTGTAACTTGAGTAAAAGCTTGTTTCACAGCTTCTATTAGTTCGACAGTGGTATCGTAACGATTTTGTGCAACGATGCCATTTATGAACCTCCATAGCGCATTAGCACAGGTGGTGAGGTCTGGGCTTCGTGGTGGCCAGGTAAGTGGTACGGTAAGATCCAGACTACCACAACCAATCCAACGCCCAGGAAAGACAATGGAAGACTTTAAATTAATATTTATAAAGGGGTAACGGAAAAACTTACATTAGTATTTATCAAGGGGTAACGGGAAAAGATACATTAGCATTTATCAAGGTGTAACGGCAAAACTTACATTAGCATTTATCAAGGGATAAAGGGACTTTATAGCCACCCTGTACTGTATGTAATACCCTGTGTGTGACACATTAATTACTAAAAGTATTCACTTTTATTATTATTTGTTACATAACTTTCAGATGATTAATTCTAAAATCAAAAAGAAATAGCTTTACAGTTTTCTTCAAACGTCAGAACAGGAAATTTAATCCCCAATTAAAATCATGGTTATTACATAATACCGATTTGGGTTATTATTTTTACAATTAATAAGTATACAGAATATAGTCTGATAAACAAATATTTGTACGTTTCCTCACAAGTTCTGTTTTTTTTTAAAAAAAACTTTACTAAATTTGAGTAATATTTCAGGAACCAAAAAAACTAATAAAATAAATAATGCTTCCTCATGTAATACAACCAACAGTACAATTTTCAAAAGGCAGCTCTATGGAAACTTCCTGTATTTTTATTTCTTTTTTTTTTTTTTATAGTAGTATCATACTTACCAGGATACTGCAAAACATATATTTATATTATTTATTTAAGAGCTTTCTAGATATAGCCTGAGAAGCCAGTGTACTCTGTAATCCTTAACTGTATCATCACCATCAACAACAATAGAAAATAGTGGAAGTTCACTAAGGTTCATATTCGAACCATGTACTCTCTTGGTGGAACTAGGAAAAATCTTGGATACACCTCAGTTCTATGATCGATTACAAAGGAAGAACACAAAGCAGTTACTTACACATAATATTTAGAGTAACTAATTTTTTACAATGCATTTTCCTTTTTTTATTATTATTATTGTAAACTAAACTGTGTTTTTCTAATGGGCAACATGTTACTAAATCTTTACCGTCACAAATTACTTAGAAATATATACAATAGCGACAGACTTCTCGCAAACTTAAGTCGACATTTTCTCAGCACTTAAAAAAAATGAAGACGTATCATGAGGGTTTAATATGTTAGAAGCAAACTAGGAAATCTACAGTGTGTTAGCAATGCCTTGGTAAAGAGGAACATACTTTAATTGCATAGCTTTATCTAGATTAACTATACAATGGAATAAATTGACGTATGTTTAATACTTAGCAATGATTTATCATTTAATACGTTTCAATGTGTAAATGACAAACGGTTTCGATAAGGTTCTCTGTCTTCCTCAGTGGCTTGGAAATCCCTATTGTAAACTTACTTCACCTCATACAGGGAAACAACGAACATGATATAGTATTCCATTTGTTATAGTGGCATTCTTAATCTATAGAGTTTCAAATATTGAGTAAATGTTCAACGATCGGAAGAGTATACGGAAGTTCGTATTTTAACTACTTACAAGAAACTATTGGTAATTTTAAGGAATTATAAACGATAATTTTGCAACATGTAATTTTAAATGTGAAACTACATTATTCACTTCCGCAATACTGGTAATAGTGCAAACTGGTATTATAACGTTAGGGGACTAGCAAGTAAATTTACAGTAGGAACTTTCGTGCCACTGAGAAAGACAAGAATCCTTGTTGAAACCATTTGGCATAATTATCTAGATTATCTTAGATTAGGTAACTGTTTTCGAGTCATAGTTCATAAATATGAAGTCAATTGCAATGTAAAATTTAATAAATAAAGTTTTGTTCAATAGTGAACATTATCTCGAAAACTTGAACAGATTTATAAGTGTATCATTGTGTTTTATACGTGCAAAGTTTAGATATCTAAGATTTCTGGCAACATTTTGAGAAGTTCTGTGAAAATGAAGCCCGAAGACTTTAAAATATTTATAGCAAGAGTACTAAAATTGTTATGTTTTCATCTTTCGTGAGTTCCATTGAATCAAGTCGTATAGATGTAATAAAAAGCATGTAATCCTTTTTTTAATGTTCCAGCACTGTAACAAAAATAGCATGTTTTATTATTATTATTATTATATCTCCAAGCGTCGGCTCAGAGGAACTCATTCAAAATTTATATTTAAGAAATCAGATTCCAAAATAATTTTACTTAGTTATATAATAAATAGTTAAATTTGACTGGTAAAATGTCTTTAAACAAACTATATTCCTACGAGTTTGTTGTTTTATATTTGCTAATACAGGGTATTCATAAACAGTGAAAAAGAACTTCGGGAAATAGTTCCACATGAAAACATTAATTTTTTAAAAAAAATCACAAACCTGGATTCACAAACGTGTCATTTCAGAGTTATACGCCGCCGAAAATTGGTCGGAACGATACTAAAAGGGATATAGACTCAAAAACGAAAAGTCAGATGAAGGAATGTATTAATTATTTTGTACCTATATTCCATTAATACAATGGTTTCCAACCAGTGTATCACGCAGTCCCATACGAAATTTTAGAATTTAAAAATCATGAAGCGTTTAATAGTTAATTAAAATCAACTTTGAAACAGATTGTACAGTCAGTGACAAAAGTTCTCTCTGTTTGGTAAAATTTATTTTGGGAATAACGGTGGAACATACAGAAAATTACATTCTTTTTAATTTACTGAAAACTGTATTCGAATTGTCCTTCCATTTTGAAGTTATTTAAGAAACTAATTTCGTCAAACGGAAAAAAAACTTTTGTAGCTGACTGTACCACACAATGCCACTAGCGGTAGCAGTAATGCTCAGGACTAGAAAAAAGTCACTACTTTATAGACACTTATGGTCTTATAGTATAATAATAATAATAATAATAATAATAAAACTAGTGTGTTGCGATGTCGTGAGTGTTCAGTAAAGTGTGTCATTAGAAAAGGTTGGGAACCACTGCATTAATATGCCAGTTTTCAGTTCCTGATCCATCATTTTTTGTTTCTGGAAGACCTCGTGAAATTTTCTTTTACATTTCGAAGCTTACGTTGTTGCTGTCCCTTTTTCCACATCCACTGGTACATTAATAGAATCTAGACTAAAAATAATCACTATGTCCTTTTACCTGACCTCAATTTGACATTTCACCCTCGAGTTATGAACCTTTTATTTTACAGTTCCGATCAATTTCCGGCTGGGGGGTGGGGTGGAATATAACTCAGAAATGACGTATTTCTGCACCTATTTTTGGTCATATACAGGGTGTTACAAAAATGTGTGACAAGATTTTAGGAACAGATTGCTCACACTAAAATTTAAAAAAAAAAAGTTTATATGGACCTGTCCTTAAAAGTGGATAGTTATAGGGTGCCGAAAACGTGAAACAAGTGAACTTTCAAAGTTCACAGCTCCACTACTATGGGACCTATCGTAGTCGGGTCAAGATATCACTGAGGAACTAGTATGTGAACTATACACATATCCATGTTTAAGAATGCTCCAGTACTTGCACTTCAATTTTTAGAGAGGCAGATGGAGAGTGATCAAGTACTCCGAAACAGCCTCTTTAACAATGATTGTGCAAGTACCAGAGGTTCTGAAAGATGGATATTTGGATAAGTTCACATACTAGTTCTTCAATGATGTCTTGACACGATTACGATCGGTCCTATAGTAGTGGAACTATGGACCTTTAAAGTTCACGTTATTACGTTTTCGGCACCTTATAACTACGAAACTATGCACTTCCGACCGCAGGTCTACATGAACTTTTTTTCTTATTTAAATGTGAAGACTCTTTCCAAAATATTGACAAATTTTTATCCTATATATATATATATATATATATATATATATATTCATGTTTAAGTGTGAGGATTCATTTCCCAAAGTTTCTTGATATTGTTTCTGAACACCCTGTAGAAACATTTATAGACAAAACCAACAGATGTATATCTCTGGAGATGACAAATATTTGCTTATACCACAAGTAAATATGCATATTTATATGAAAGCTATTTTATACTGTTTCTAAGTTTGTGCGTTCATTTCAATAAGAATAGGCTTCGTTTATACCAGTTAAGGATTTGCTCAAATTAACAAAAAAGAAACTGACGTTATGGGTAAGAAAGAACACAGTATTAGAGAGATCATAAATAAATATATAAAAAAATATATCCTCTCACAAGTTGTATTTGTATTTTCTTGCAAAAATAAATGTACATAAATATATACGGTGGTAATACATATATAAAGTCTGAAAATACTGACCGGAAGGAAATAGTATTAAAATATGAATAACGGTAACATTTTTGTGATTTAATAGAGTAAATTTACTTAATAAGAGTAGAAAAAAAGCAGTTTTAACACTAATCATGTATATACACACGTTTTAAGTAATTCTTTCTATAATACAGTGAAGTTTCTATTTAAAAAAATGGCTTCTCTTAAATACTTGCAGTCAAAAATATTTTATTACAATTGTTTATGTACGTTTGCATGGGAACTGGATTTTTGTGAATGATTATGGAATGTTAAATCAACAACTTAGTCCTGACAAATTATGTGATCGTTAAAGGCAGTAAATTAATATATTAATTAATTAACTCCTTGAGTTCCAGGTGTCATTTTCCTATGTGCGTGCTGTAATACCACGTTTTCATTTACTGTTAAAAGATTGTCTTAGACTTTTGTATAGGGTATAGTTATTGTGCTTGTGCAAGCGCAAGGGTAGTATTTACATTATTGATAAAAACAATTATTTGCATTTTGGAACATTTGGACTGAAAAAAGCAAAATTTTGATGTTCTGAAGGGATTTTTATGCTGCTTCAGATTGGCAACACTGACTGAAGGTCAAATGCAGTTTTTTTCCTTTTTTCCGATCTCGAAGTACGATTTGCTAATTGTTTATCGTCAAACCAAACACACACGAGTGTCGTAATTGAATGCTCCCTTAGGTCTGCCATCTATTGAGACAAAACTATTTTTTGTCAGTAAGGTGCTGCCACCTAAGGAGAAATAGTAGAACTAACTCGTGCCTTCCATCTAGTAAAAAATTTCATCATCTCCATGATTAATACGAGCCTTAATAAGAGATACGTTTTCATGAAATCCACATGGATGTCAGTGGAACGCAAGGAGTTAACAATGTTTTAGATAGAGCCTAAGACATTTTAGACATATTAGACAGAGAGGTTAAAAACATTAATAATGAAAGAGAGATAAGGATTTTTAGAAGTCAGTCAGTCAAAAATTAAAAAGTATAAAGTATTATCCCAGCATTCGCCAGGTAGATCTGAAAAGCAGTACTCAGATTTACTGGCGTGGAATTTGAAATAGGCTCTTCAGGTTATAAAGCGTACAACCCTAACATTTTCCCTACAGTGTCTGGTAAATGTTATAGAAAGTAGAAATAGATTGACATTTATTTTAAGGTAATTTAAAACAATATTATTTTCGGTTTCTATCTTTTTATTCTTACAAAAATGTACCTCTATACTTATTGACACCAAGTTTTAATTAATAAAACATGTCTAGGTTGAATATTTCATGAAAGACTGTTAAATAAGTCGTAGCTTTAACATCGCATATGCTCAAGTTCAAATCAATTTTCGGTGTATGTGTGTAATCATAAATTCGAACCTCTTCTGAAAGTACATAATTTCTGATTCAAAACCGAATAGTTTTATGGATTCAACTCGGATTTCATAATTTTCGTGTCGCATAAAGACACAAAAACAAAATCGCACAATAGTAAATCAATCTCGCAAGTGCATAAACATAAAACAATGTATGCGAAAACATTTAACATAATTTCAGTAAAACGTCCTACAATATTGTAGTCTTTACTGAAACTGGAAAAAAATCCTTTGCATATAACTAATTAGATTATGTAAATCGAACCTTTGCATCTTCAGCGTCCTCTGAAATTGCTGAATACTCGAAGAAACGTTAATGTCCAATTGAAAAACTTTACAGTATGGGTACAAAGTATCGCATCACTATTGCCTGATTGTGAAGAAATTCCCTGGCGTGATTCTTAGGCGCTGGATTGAGAAGAAAGAAGTCTTTGCAGTGGTCATTTGATCTCAACCGCATACTTTGTCATTTAGAGTATTTTGAGGTCTGAAATATATGCTATGACAATCCTGTATATCTAAGAAAGAGGAAAATCATATTTACATGTTAAAGGGAACTTAAAGAAACTGGTGGAATGTTCAAAACAAATCTGTCAAGAGTAATGGTGGACTTTTTTATTTCCTTTAAATTAAGGTAATAAACTGTACATCATTTCTTTCATTAGTTCTCAGCGTTATAGCTATCTCATGGTGTAATTAAACTAGTCAACATATTCGGTTCATACTATTAATATTATTATTTATCTTCGTACCTACATAAAATGTCTTTTAATTTTTAAATAGTAACTTTACTCAAAAATAAATATTTGTACAAAATATTTGCTTTGTACCTGTAATGTTAATACTTAATATTCCTTACTAATAATTTAGGAAGTTCTAATGAAATTGTTTCTATTATATTAAACGTTATACGTAATTTGTACATACAAATATATATATTGATATTATTCTGGTATGTTGGTAAATATTAAAATACTGTTTGTTGTGCTTTGGCGATTTTTTTTTTCTAAAACAAAATGGAGTACAGAAAGTTACATTCTTTTTGAATCATTTTTTATAGATACCGCTTCAGCTATTCAATGTTAAACTGGAAAGTAACAACAGATGCTTTCGTTGTATAATCATTTTGACTGTAATAAACTGATATTCTATAGATACACTCATCAAGTTGTTCAATTATTATGAGAGAAAAGTACTGTGCGTTTCACTTGCTATCAGCCCGGAGCTGTCACTTAAAAAGAATCAGATAGGAAGTGGCCAATAAGAAGTGGGAGACTCGTTATTATCTCTGGAACAATGTTCTCTTAGTTTAAATAGTTGTCTCCCTCTGTAACCTGCACAGAACAGTTTCTGCAATATTCCTAAAACGTTGTAATATCACTTCAAGCGTCTCATTGAGGCTAAATGGTTAACAGCTTTACCTTTAGTGTAGAACAGTGATCGCCAAACCGTCGATCGTAAGCTACTAGTAGCTTGCGGGGACATTTTCGGTAGATTGTGTTTTCACTCCAGTTGGCTAACCTTGATTCTTCCACTGAGCTGACGCTAACGACAACAACTGCTTGTTCCTCCCGCGCAATTGCCATTGTCAACCTCATCTTACAGTTGATTGTATACGCATGGGGGTTGTGCATGTCATGTTTATCGTGTGTATATTAGACATTTGCTAACTTGGATAGTTTGATTTCATATTTAGGCTACTAGAAATGTAAGTTTATAGGCAATAAACAAATGTAAGTTTTTTTTTTTTTAAAAAAAATCAAAGTTGGTAGTTCTTTTGGATGGTAGCTCACAGTAGGATTTAAAAAAACGGTCTGCTCAGAAGCTTCGTAACTTTGTTGACCACTGGTGTAGAGGATCCTCTTGATCTTCTGTGAATAGTGATTCGGTTTTCATGTTAAATTGCAGTCAACACCTCACGCAGTTTAACTAACTAACTAACTTTATGGCCTATGGAATCCGGAGGTTCAATGCCGCTTTCACAAAGCTCTCCATTGACTCTTTCCTTAGCCAACTGGATCCAGTTTCTACTTTGGTTTCCTATTTCTGCGAGATCCATCTTAATATTGTCCTCCCATCTGCGCCTAGGTCTTCCTAATGGTTGTTTTCTGGTTGGGCTTCCAGTTAAGACTGAAAGCGTTTCTACTTTCTTCCATTCTAGCTACATGACCTGCCCACCTAAGCCTCCTAGACTTGATAACCCTAACAATGTTTGGTAAATCATATAAATTATGCAGTTCCTCGTTATGAAATTTCTGCCATTCCTAATTCCCGTTCATCTTGGGTCCGAATATTCGTCTCAGGATCTTGTTCTCAAATACTTTCAGTTTATGTTCTTCCTTCCGAGTAAGCGATCATGTTTCGCAACCATACAGAATAACAGACATGATTACCGTTTTATATATTTTAAGCTTCAAATTCCTTGACAGAATTCGAGACGACAAGATATTTTGAATTGAATAGTAACACGAATTCCTAGCTTCATAAACATCACAAATTCATTATTGGCAGGGCACTTGCCGTAACGAGAAGCTCCCATGCATGACAGTCTTCACCTAACCTTTCTGTTTCGATATGGTCCATCAACTGTAGTCTCTTTCACCTCCTTTGTCTCCATACCATCTAGCACAGTGACTTTTCGTGAACTCTGCATACTTCACGCTCCCTTCCTCAATTTCTTCCCGCTCCTTGGTCTGACCCTTTTAGCTATTTCAGATATAGCACTGAATTGTTAAATCTCCAAAAATAATAAAAAATATTATTATTTTCACCAATTTATATTTATTTTCAGCAAAACTCTTGCATACCATTGTAGTGCAGTATTATTTTCTACTAGCGCTGTTTTTACTGAAACCACGGTTCTTACTCAATAGTTAGTTTGCATTTGTAAAGTATTTAACATAACATTTCTTTGTCATTAGGAATGTAGTTTATTTCTGCCGGAGGCTTGCGCCCACTTTGGTCGCTCTCACATCTCCCATATTGGAGAAAAATGAAATGATATCTTTCAGTTTAACGTCCCACAATTATGGTCTTTAGGCTAAAGGGGCCGATGATTAAAGCAAATGCATGATAATGGATGGAATAAGAAAGTAGGATGAAACGGGAGTACCCCGCGAACACGATGTTGTCGACCACAAACTTGTTTGGCCGGGGATCAAAACCAGGGACCCTACGCACCAGAGGTAAGCGCTCTACCACTGACCCCCCTCCCCTCCTCCCTTCATATTGGGAACCAGAGTTTTAACGTGTCTCTCATTATACAGTTCCTCCTCAGTTTGCAACCAGTTTCTCTCGAATTAAAAGTCCCTTTTTAGTACCGAGGTTATATGAGACAGGATCTTCTGTTTCAAGCTGGATCTTCTTGGGTTTATATCCAAAGCTCTGTTGCACTCTTTTCGTATAATATAACGATTAAAAAAAAAAAAAAAAAAAAAAAAATCTTTAATATCCAGCTTGACAGGCACCACGGCTATCAGTTGTAACTGAAGAATTTCCTATAAAACTGATACTAGTTTGTTCGTAAATCCTACATGATTTCAAACTTGTATATCGAAGGGCGAAGATTTTTTTTGATGAACAATATAAGATTTACATTTTATGCCTAGTCATGTTTGAATTTCAAATATAAGCAGTACCTGTAGAAATAAGTGTGGATAACACAGTAGATGTTAAGTGTACGATCTGAGATATTTTGGAGGTCAATATAAGTGAGGGACAAAGTAAATGCACAAAATATGTATTTGGAAATTCGCTGTGACCGTAATACTACAAGTTATGGATACGTCAAAATATCAAAGAATACTTTCGACAAAGTGGATCAATATTAACAGACCAAAACATACTCAAGAAAAAAAAAAAAAAAATCAAACATGGATTGAAAGCAGGGCACTCGTGTTATTATTCAGTTGAAAACCTTTTATCTTCGCGAATTCTGTCGAGGAGTTTGAAGCTTAAAATATATAGAACGATAATACCTATTATTCTGTATGGCTGCGAAACAGGGTCGCTTACTCTGAAGGAAGGACGCAGACTGAAAGTATTGAAGAATAAAATCCTGAGGCAAATATTCGGACCAAACAGGGACGGGAGTGGGGAATGGCGGAAACTTCATAATGAGGAACTCCATAATTTACACCATGTACCAAACATTGTTAGGGTAATCAAGTCTATGATGCTCAGGTGGGCAGGTGATGTAGCTAGAATGCAAGAAAGTAGGAACGCTTTCAAAGCTTTAACCAGAAATCCAATCGGAAAATGACCATTAGGAAGACCTAGGCGCAGATGGGAGGTATTATGAAATGGTAAACAAAGCGATTATATTCACACTACATTTACTGACAATATATAGGGCAAATCAAAATGTTGGGCCCGATTTCAGAAATTTACTCTGTAAAATCTACTAAACATATATTATTGTGATACATAAACTTCGAAGGGTTATCTTTCAAAGTTTAGTTACCATGCAGTGTTTCCACTTTCTACTGCTTTAAGAGTCAGCAGCGAGCATGTAGGGTTTTGTAAAGGATTATGTTTACATACAACCGCTTCTAACAACACTGGACTACCTGTGTGCCCGCATCACAGCAGCCATTGCTGATAGCTGACTGCAATATGCTAAGAAAAGTTTGGCAGGGTATAGAGAATCAGCTTGATATGTGCGTGTTAAGCGAGGTGGAACACTTGTGTTATGGTTGAAGAAAACTTTGTGGACAGTTTACCTTTCTTAACATATCTCACAATAAGATGTTTATAAGATTACACATAATAAATTTCTGAAATCGGGTACATTACTTTGACTTGCCATGTATTGGCACGCTCAGGAACCCTTACAATCATTTTACTTATAGATATATGTAATTCCTTGAACTTCCTAGCTTCCGGCTTTCCTCTGAAACCTTGATTGCAGAGGTTACAAATAGAATAAATAATAATAAAATCAGGAAAATGAAAGGAACGGACTCACCAGGGTCGAGCAGTGTGAAAAATTAACATCCATTCAGCTGATCGCTCATCAAATGGTTTCTTTTACTTTCCTGTTTTCATCATTCTTTTTCCGGTGTCTAACTTCCGTGATCCAGGCTACAGGGGAGAGAGATGAAAGCTGGGAAGTGCAAGGTGTTTTCATGAATTACAGTTACTGGTCACTGAATTGTGCATCCTTCGGATACTGTTGCACATCGTAAGGGAGCAAGGAAGACATCAAACAACACAGAATAGGTAACACTTATTGAAACTGAATTTATCAAAATCTCTATATCGGTGTATAAGACCCATTTCATTTTTGGACTTACTCTCAAAGAAGAAAATGCGCCTTAACCTTGGAAAATACGGTATATGGCGTTTAAAAAAAAGATATGCAGTGCCTACTGGCATTGTCTCTTGCGAGTCATTTCAACACATTATTTAACCTTCTTAAATGTCTTGTCGAATGGAACTGGGCTTGAAGTCTTGTGAATTTCACAGCCTCGCACACTTCCTTTACGCACGTACTTCATTACTGCACGAAGGCCGTCACATAATAAACGGTAATTTTACGTTCTGAATGGTGCGAGTTGTCATGACAACAAAAATTGCCGAAAAAAAAAGACTTTTGTTAGTATGAAATTCTAATGCTATCAAACGCATCAATAATAGGCATTTATTTCAAACCAAAAGTGCTAAAAACAATAACCAATTTCAAATTTCAACGCTCGTGGGGCATGCTATGAAAATGAAATGAAATATTTTAGTGTTAACGTCCCACGATTATGTTCGTTAGGCTAAGGGAGACGATGATTAAAGCAAGTGAATAATGATGGAATGAGAATATGGGAGGAAACGGGAGTATCCCCAAAAAAACACGGGCACAATGTTGTCCACCAGAATCTTACTTGGCCGGGGATCAAACCAAGGACCCCACGTACCAGAAGTAAGCGCTCAACCACTGAGCCACTAGGTACAGTCATGTCCAAAATGACTGTCGCATATCTATAACTGTCTGCTTATAAAAATATAATTTGATAATGTTTTAGCAAGGTAATTTTAATACTGATACTATGTGTATAATCGGGAAATGTATATTTATGGTAAGTTTCATAGGAAAAGAATTACAAATACGAAAATTAGAACGAGTGAAACAAAATTTTGCTAAATGGACAAGTTAGTTTTATTCTCGTTTCATTGTTCTTATTTACTGCTGTTTTGACATGAAATTTGCCACATACATGTCTTTGCCGATTATACACATACTAACATTATAAGAAATACCGGGCGAATTCGTTATCAAATTATATTCCTACAACAACATATTTATAGACATGCGACAATAATATTGAACATGAGTGTACATACTGTGAATACAAAAATTGAATAAATGTAACATATTTACAATTAAAAGCTTTCATGTTTATTATACAAAACAATGTACAAAAATTAGTATATTCTGTTTCAGTCTTAACAAAAATCTCTTTGTTTTTCATACTGTCATATGATCTTGACACAAATAGCTCCAGCGAGAGCGAGTCTTCATATCAATAACCCCACCCTAACTCATTCAGAAGACCAGCTTTTCTTCTTTTAAATTACAAGTACATCCTTAATTCACCCTTCCTTGCAGAAGTAAGTATTGCACATTGCTAGCTCGTCCACCAAGACAGAAGACCAAGGCCTGGCTCATTTATTGATCCCTGCAACATACACGAAAAGATAACTTTTGAAAAATTGACAAAATATGGCGCATTATTATACATATGATTTTCATTTCAGCTCTATTAATGTGGCTATTATGTAGAACATTAAAATAAAACAAAAGAGTTAGGTGATTATGTTTCTTTCACAAGATGTGACAGCTTCTCAATTTTCACTGAAACTGCAAAATTGCATGGTAGTCATGTACAAGGTAACTGATTAAGAAATGGCACTTAAAATTAGTCTAAAAATAATACAAATCTTCAAACTTAATAATTAGTATTCACCAATGTAAGCAGCAGTATGAAGAGGTGCTTAAATACGTTGCTCTTTTATACATTATTACAAGATTCCCACTCTCTTTCCCCCCAAAACTTCCAGGACATTTCCAGGCCGTTTCCAGGACAAATCACCATTTTTCCAGGACTTCGACACAGGAAGGCATAACAGGATTGCAACTGTATTTTCAAAACTCACAACAGTGAAATGAAAAGTAGAGTAGCTTATGCAGTGAATATTAATGCAAGTACAGTATTAATGCACAGTAATTAAATACACAAAGCGGAGCGTAATGTCCTTTTCTTGTGACCTCCCAACTCCCCTTATAGCGACCCGATCCACCCACATCCAGCACATGTATTTTCATTCTTTCTACATAACATTTTAATTGTACACCGAAAAAATTTACAAACAACAAAAATTTATTTTTCGTACATAGCATCCTCATTGTGTGACAGTGTGACAGATATAACTTGGGGACAGAAAAGGAATTATATTACAAATTTTTCAACTGAGTATGGAGTTGTGTGATTTCCTCATCTATAGACATAATCTCTTTCTTCTTTAGCGAAGTTGTTCTACGGGATAGCATTTGACTTTGTCAATAACGTAAAACGAAACTTCTGCTCTGCTTCATGTGGAAGCTGGTTTGCTTTAGTCTCCAAAGCTTCAGTTGTTTCCATCAATTTCCTTTTCTTTCTGTGCAGCTGCTGTACATTTTCACTTATCTCTTTCCTCTTGCTCTGCACTTGTTTTTATCTTGTAACAGTCTTTATTTTCTCCAGTTCTGCCATATAGCGCTGCCTTGCATGGAAGGCATGATGTAGGATTTCTTTTGTAATGCTGATTAAAGTAAGGTCTTTATGGGAAATGTTATCATACACCAATCTCTGGAGGATTGATATTGGTACAAAGAACATATCTGGAGGATAGTGCTAGTGAATACAGCATCCAAGAATGGGTTGACAGACTAGTGGATGAAAGAAGAGAGAAGTTCTCTCAGCCAGCCACCCTGTTGGGAGAAAGCTCACCAACCACCCACACATGCAGGATCATGACAAATTATTGTTCAGCACAATAACAGGAATAGCAAACAAAAACAGCAATTAATTAAAATCTTCATTATAATTATGAAAAATCTGACATTCGGTATTTTTATAAATTTCAAGGACAGAAATGCATTTTCAAGGACATTTCCACGTTTTCCAGGATTTCCAGGACGAGTGGAAACCCTGACTATTAGGGTTTTATTAAACAATCATAAATCATCGACTTTTAGTTGAAAGCACTGACAAAACTAACTTTAAAAAAAGTCTTGACAACGCTGTCAGTGAAAATAGCGAAAATTCGACGGCTGACGATTGTTTAATAAATCATTTCTACCAGTGTAAAGAAATACACAATGGGTTTATTTATTGAGTTTAGATGATCGTAAATTCTGAATAAAATCTGTAGAAGACTATAAAGAGAATCACACAAAACGTACATTTATGAATGGACGGACTTGTATTTGTAATAAAGCTTAAGAATATCTCAATATGTTCGCCTTGATGTTTATGCAAACTCGTAACTCTTCAAAGTTTTGAGGGCCGCATACTAGCGTTCGGCAAAATGTACATTTATGAATGATTGAATGAGATATAGATAGTCATCGTCGCCCATGAAGATGTTAACAAGTGGCTCCAAAAACGAATTCAGCCGAGGTAGTCGAGCTAGTATCTATTTTGAAAAACAGAATTCAGAAACTCGCTTTCGTTCAAGACAGACTAATAGAACATGTATGTACCAACATTACAATTTTATAAGGCGCACTAGGTTATCTTATAATATTACAATCTTATGACTCACCAGCGTGATCCTAATAATATTACAAACTTATAAGGTCTACTAGCGTGATTCTAATAACATTACAATCTTATAAGGACCACTAGCGTGATTCTAATAACATTACAATCTTATAAGGTCCACTAGGTTATCTTATAATATTACAATCTTATGACTCACTAGCGTGATCCTAATAATATTACAACCTTATAAGGCCTACTAGCGTGATTCTAATAACATTACAATCTTATAAGGACCACTAGCGTAATCCTAATGATTCTAATAACATTACAATCTTATAAGGACCACTAGCGTAATCCTAATGATTCTAATAACATTACAATCTTATAAGGTCCACCAGGTTATCTTATAATATTACAATCTTATAAGACTCACTAGCGTGATCCTAATAATATTACAACCTTATAAGGCCCACTAGCGTAATTCTAATAACATTACAATCTTACAAGGACCACTAGTGCAATCCTAATAACACTACATGTAAAGACCCATTAGAATGATCCTATAACATTACAATCTTAGAAGGCTCACTAGCTTGATCGTAATAATATTACAACTTTTAAGGTCCACTAGCGTGATTCTAATAACATTACAATCTTATAAGACCAATTAGCGTGATCCTAATAACATTACAATCATACAAAGCCCACTAGCGTGATTCTAATAACTGAGTCGCTAGCAGGTGGACGATTAGAATTCTTGCTTCGCAACCAGAAGGTCCCAGGGCAAAAATTCTGTGGCCGGTCATCTTGCATGAGGATTTTCCTTAATCTTATCAGACGAATAATGGGATGGTATCTTTACATCCAGATCTTAGGTACCTTCCAAAACATGTTTCATCGTTAATTCTCTCCAATAAGAATTAGGTTCACAAATGTATGTGTAACTTTGTGCACAAATTCGCTCATCAAATATAAACCTATAAAACCCAACTTTGATGTCATAACAACATAACTTTAGAAAATAATCAGTTTATGTTACAGTTATCGTCAGATTCTCTGGATTCCGAAAAATAATAAAATCTTTAACTAAATTACGATATGAAAAAACAAAAATAACAAACAATATGATTAGGTCACCCTTCATGATAACTCTCTCGCCTCTCCCTGCTCTTTCATGTCATGGTCGCATTCTACTATCGCTATCCAGCACACCTTAAAGCTGTAAGCAGGGTTGCTAACTCTAGTAATATTATGGAATTCGCATTCCATTTATTATGTTAAAGGACGATTAAATAAACGAAATTATTGATAAAATAAATCAATGATGGTCAAATGGGAGCCCGTGGGTATGTCTCATCCGACCCTCCAATGAAAATTAAGTTGGTTTTTTTTCAATCGGAAAGAGGGTGGTTGCTCACTATGATACTGAATATCATACCTGAATTAAAACTTTACTTTTAACTCGAAATTTTGACAAATAAATGTACCATCTTTCCGACGATATGAATCAAGTGAGTGGAAAATGAAATGAAATCTTTAAGTTTTACGTACCACGGTTATGCCGGTTAGGCTAAAGGAGACGGTGATGATGAAAGATGAGTGAAATGGTGGAATGAAGAAAGTGGGAGGAAACGGGAGAACCCCGAGAAAACCCATGAGTACGTGTTTGTCCACCATAAAGTTCACAAAGTGCGGGCTGGGATTGAACCAGGGACCCCAAGCACCGGAGATGAGCGCTCTACCACTGAGCCACAGCGGCCCCTCAAGTGAGTGGAATTTTAAGTATTTAGCACTACATGATTTAAAAATAAAATAATAATAAAAATACAAGTCTGCAAGTATGAAGTAACTATTACTTCATTAATAAGATTATTTCGCACCACCACAATAAGACTGTCGTAACTCAAAGTAGGTTTTAAATTGTTATCAATATTTAATGTACAATAATCAGGGCTTGAAAAATTCACTCGCCTGTGGCGAGTAGCTTTCTACATTTGGCGAGTAAAGTACAATCAATCAAAAAGAATATCCACAAGAAATTCAAGAATACAAGAATATGAAGTTGGCCCCCCCACCAAAAATCTTCAATATCTCGTAAACGCTGATTATTATTATTATCGTCGTCGTATTATTATTATTATTATTATTATTATTATTATTATTATTATTATTATTATTACTATTTGTACAAGACATGCCAATAAACAAAATAAAAAAAAATATATTGATATGTTTACTGTGTCGCAAAGTGATTTTTGTTTAATGTATAAACACTGTGACTGCAAAATGGTCTGCCTAGTAGATTTTTTTTGTTGGCTAGTACTTGCAAGCAAAATTTTTCAAGCCCTGATAATAATTGTAATTTTTGTGTGTTTAAAAAAGGGTGTCTCTGCAATAACTGATACTACGTACATTGAAATAACGTTACAATTCCCAAAAACTGAAAAGGTCATAAAGTTTCTTTAGATACCTTTTATTTTTCTTCGCTGTTAAATTTTACAATTACGAAGCTCCCTCGTGGCTAAGCGGTTAGCGTACGCACCTTTGGCGTGGGAGACCCGAGTTCGATTCCCGGCGGGAGTTCATGTGGTTCGGATTCCACGTTAATCAGTAGGTCCACGTCTCACATAGCCTCGCTGCTGAAAGGGACGCTAAACTAAAAATCAATCAATTAATTTACAATTACGACAGTTTTATACTAAGGGTGCGGTATTATCATTTTGAACTTTTTGAAACAAATAAGATGTGTTTTTAACTGCCTCAAGAAGTAATGCTGATTGTTTTGTAAGAATAAACTTTGTATCTAATATACCATGCAATAATACTTACCGTCAATGTGTAGGGTACTTTTGTTTCAGCGTCTACAGTTTCACTTGTACTAGGCATTTCGGCTGCATTTTCTGGACCACTTGGTGTTGTATCCACGAAACTTTCAGCAGTCACTCGAAAGCGTATACTCTCACCTGTAACATATACAAGACATGAAAATGTAGAATAGCGTTTCTTCTTCTTCTTCTTCTTCTTTTTTTTTTTAAATAACGTGTGACCTTATTTTATGCACTACAACCTGGTAACACATGAATAGAAGACTGGAGTGAGAGCGAACTGTTATTTCTGGGAGGTAACACCTCTGCAATTTCTTTTACTCGAACCTTTAGGGATTGCTATCATCACGGTCGCATTTCGAGTAGATGCTACCCACGTGCATAGCCAAACTTGCAGCAGTTTTACATGCCCAGGCTGTAAGCTACAGCGCCCACGTTCCGTTTTTCTACTTGCAACAACAGCTCAACTATGAAATAAGACCTCTCTCTCCATTAATATTTCAACTAAAACTGGTGAGGAGGGGCGCAGCTAGCACATGGACGAGCGCCCTAGCCTATGCTACTGCGCACGTGACACGACACTTCACACTACAGATCGCTAAACCTTACCATCAACGCTTTGTGTTGTATTGCGTTTAATCTTATTATGTACCGTGTACTAGCAGCAGCGGTGAACCCACGGAGAGTCCACTGGATCCCGACATCCTTCCCCCCCCCCCAAAAAAAAAAAACTCATTTGTACATTTTCTCAATAAAATTATACTTGTTTTAACAGGGAAATAAATGATGTATCATCTGTATTTTTTCTCTTATGAAAACAACCTAATTCTATCATTTTTTCCCTTGAAAATATGGGTGGAAGTATTTTACAATTACTTATCGTCTTTTCGGCTAGAAAATAATACTCTTTCAATACTACATAGACGTAATGGCTTGTAGCACTGGATCACCCCCAAAGCTTGACTACCCCCAACAAAAATTTCTGGGTACGCGCCTGAATACCACTACCGTTTAATGTCATTATACGTGAGTGTTCTTCAAGTTTATTTTTATTTCACTTTATTTCGTTTAATATTACACAGTAGAGAAAGTTTCATCATTTTAGTTTGTGAAATAAACAGTATTATAAAACTGATACTCTTAATAAATTTGCCGTTATGCACTTTCGAAATACGACCTAAGCTATCAGTCTCTCTTCAGAGATGCAAAAAAAGAAAACTGACACCCTAAAAGCCAGTCACGTCTACGATTGGCTATTAAATGACTCTCCTTCCAAATGTTATATTTATATATCACAACCATCCTCAACGGTACGATCGACTGTATGTTTATATGTCACGCCCGTTATTAAAGGATATTAGTCTTTCTTTTGAGACGCAAAAATGGTCACTCTAAAAGCCAGTAAACTCTATGATTGTATATTAAAAAACTTATTTGACAAATTAACTTCAAATGAGGCTTATAAGTCATATCCGTCCTCTCCCTTCAGATGTTGTGTTTATATGCCACGCGCGTCTCTACAGGATAGGAACGGTTATTAGTCTTTCTTTAGAGACGCAAAAATAAACACCTTAAAAGCCAGTCAAGTCTACGATTGGGTAGTGAAAGACTTATTTTGACAAATTAACTTCAAATGAGACTTTTGAGCTGCACTCCCTTCAGATGTTGTTTTAATATCATATATGTCCTCAACGAGACGATAAATTTTGTGTTTATATACCACGGTCATCTCTAAAGGGTAGGAACGGCTAGTAGTCTTTCTTTAGAGACGCAGAATTCGGATGCCCCAAAACCATTCAAGCCTACGATTGGGTATTGGAAGAGTAATTGGACAAATTAACTTCAAACCGAGACATATACGCCAAACCCATCCTCTACCACCAGTTGTTGTGTTCAAATACCACAATCGTCCGCAACGGAACGATCGGCTGTTTTTAATGTCGCCCGCTACTGAAGGATTAAGGGTCTTAACTAAGCCTTCCTCCTACCCCTCTCTCACTATTGTGAATTTTAGTGAATAATTTAAAGTCAATAAAGAACATTAAAAATTTATAAAGTGAGTCAACAGTAGCGCAAACTTGCTATTACAAGAACTAACGACTGTTTTCAACACTTGTCGTATAACGAAGAAATTCGATGTCCAATTATTATAACATCATAAACTGAGCTCCCAAATTTCTGGTTTACAAGAAAATAAATGTTTCGAAACAGTTACTCGTTATTTGAAACTACTTTGTAGGTACTACCTCACTTACTTCCTACAGTCTTAATATTGTTCACTGTTTTCAAGTTATCCAATAAAATTTTAAAAAAATGATGCTCAGCGAAAACACTTAAGAGACCTAATCACTGCGAAATTAAAATACCGCTAATTTTACAGTAATTATGTGATATCTTCAAATAGTTAAAAGATAATTGGAATGTGGAACAAGAGCGCCCAAGCCAATATTATTTTGCATGAGGTACCATTATCACAAGTCACCTAGTAGCTTTCCGTTTGCAGCCATTTAGAAACGCGAAAATAAATGCCGATTTTCTAAATGGCTAGAAATCGAAAACAGACAAGTGAGTTGTGATAACGGTATCTCACGTAAAATAATATTCTCTAGGAAGCTCTTGTTCCACTTTTTGATTATCTTTTATCTATTTGAAGATATTACATAATTACTGTAAAATTAGCAGTATTTTAATTTCGCCGTGATGGGGCCTCCTAAGCCAAGTGCAAATATTTGATACGCAAACTTCAATACAGAAGGGAGGTCGTGTCCTTTTGTCGATCCCACTACTTAAAAATAATAATAATAAAAGTATATACGAAGTAAATACAGTGGACCTATCTTTGTACCACAAAGTTATCTTCTTATCAAAGTACAATTTCAATCAATGCTGTAATGTTTATCGACATCACGTCTGACTGTTCACAGGAACAAAGTAGTATGGAAGATATCTACTACTAGAATATACACGTTTTACAAGATAAAAATTTTACTAATCTTTTTGTATTTGTAGTGACCAGAATGTTCTTTTTTCTTTCTTTCAAAATACATTACTTGACAAATATACACTGATCTTGAGGGAAAAAAAGTATGTGAAGATTTTACTGCATAATATGATTTAAGTCACTGTGGTCCTTGGAAATGGATACTTTTTACAAATATCCGAAATATCGGAAATTATTTCAGTTTACTAGGAACACACGAAGGTTTACAATCTTTATCTAGTATGAAATAATTATTTAGAGTGACAAACATTTTGAAAAGAAGAACTTGTACTAACATGTATATGTTTTACATGTGGTCAATTTGTCACATAAATAATTGTATTTTCACGCGTTGTAAAAGGAAAGGAAAAAAGAATGACAGTGAATAAATAACAATCCTTGAAAGTTTCAAGTCAAGATCTGTAATCTACTAGGATTCGTTAAAAAAGAACTTACCACGGTTCTTGCAAAGCTTATAAAGCGGACAGTTTTTTTTTTTTTAAATGAAGATTGATTGTGGCATGTCATAAACTCAGTTATTCATTATTTTGGCTGTATGCAGTTCAAGCAATTTAATTCTCTTTTTAATTTAAAAGGACTAGCATTCTAGCAGACGATGTTACTATGTATGCGTGTTCTCTCACGCAGCGAATGCATGTGGGCGGAGTGACCTTGATCAGCACTTCTTCAGCCAATCACAGCCCTGTCCGCTTTTACGTCACTTAACGCGTGAAACCCACGCGAACAGCGAGAGCTGAAGAGATTCAGCGGGAGACACTTACTTTGGCGCAACAAGCTGGACATATAACAGCACCTTCTACCTTGCTGCAACTAGACACTGTTTCATTATGCTCTGCAATTAATCAAATCGAGTTATATTTCACATTCCAGGACACATCCATTACTATTACCTTTTTTTAATAGTTATTTCTCTATGTAAAGTGATGTAAGTATCAATATAATTAAAATTCTCGAATCGATTGACGAGTATTTTCTGCGATTGTGCATGTCATCTCCCATGCCTCGTGGCTATCTATTGAGTACATGGTGCAAATTTACTTTTTATTTATTTGTGTAATTTGTTAATTTTCCGACATTACGATGCTGAATTTTTGTGTCTCTAAAAGTTGTACGTAGAATTTTTGCTTACGTGTAGTTGACGTTGAAAGGAGCTTTCTTCGGATAACTTGTTTCATCGTCAACGCTCGAGCAAACGTCCTATTTACAACTATCAAATATAATGCTTGCTCTATCTGGATCACCATCCTATGGAGTAAACATTATAAAATGGTGCCGGGATAAATGTGTCGAAGCAGAAACCTTTCTTTTTGTATAAATGTTCAGTTTTTGTGTTTATGATGTTCAAAACTTGCTGCGTAATTTTGCCGCCATCTCAGAGAGTTAATAGTACATGAAATTCGTGTCATTGTATCCTTGTCCAGTGCATTCATCCTTCTATATTGAAGCCTAAATCCTGTCTAAATTAGAATATTTTTATTAATTGCATTCTTAGATTTTTGCAGAAATTAGTCAATTATTTGTGTTTGCGAGTTTGTTATATTTGCAACATCATGGCTGAGGGTGATCTTAGAACAGTTATCCTCGCTATGCAAAGGGAACTGAGTGCGTCAATTAATGAAATTAAAGAAAATCAGAATAAGTTGAATGAAAGCCAAAACGAATTGAGTGATAATCAAAAGCGTGTGAGTGAAAGCGTTGAGGTGATGAATGTAAACCAACAGAAAATGCAAGATGATATCAAGGAATTACGTAGCGAGTGTCGTGAAAACATATCCCAATGTAAAGATGATTTGTCAGGTGAAATTAACAATGTGAATAAGTGTATTAGTGCAGTGCGACATGAATTGATAGAACGAATTGAAGCAGTGGAATTAAAGTGTTTTAATACGAGCGAAGATATACGTAGAAGCGTACGTGAATTAGCCGATGCAGTGCATGATATACGAGGCACAGTTGAAGAAAATACGCGCCAAGTAAACGACCAACAACGTCAATTAAGTGAATGTTGCAATAAAGTGGATGATTACGAGAAAAGGTTGCGTTTGGTCGAAAGTCTCGACAAGTACCGTGAAAGTAGAATTCAGAAGTGCGAGACTAAGCAAGGTGAATACGGTATAGCAGTGCAAGAGTGCATTCAAGTGTGCCATGAGCAGAGTAAATTTAACCAGCAGTGTTTTGAAACATGTCTTCGCGCCAGTGAGTTAAGTGAACAAACCAAGCAAGATGTGGAACGACTATCAGAGCGTGTGCAACGTATAGAATTAGCAAATGAGCGCCATGATACTGGAAGTAATATGTCACAAAGAAATACAGGTTCCGTGCACAGTGTGAAGCGCGAGAGGAAATCGAGCAGTGAGTCTCAAACGGCGTTTGATACAGAGGTGGAAAGTGACGTAATAAGGAGAACCGTGTCAAGAATCAAAACTGAAAGAAAAACTCCGTGTATTAAGCGTGCAAGAAATAGTGAAGTGAAAGCAAGGCGTTGTTCATTGCGATTAGCAGACATTAAGCAACTCTCTACATTTTCAGGTGATATGATGAAGGAAAGTGCAAGTGCATTTTTAGAAAATTTTGGTAGAGAAATGTCGTTCGCTGGAGTGCCTCAAAGCGAGTATCTGACGATCATGCCACTGATTCTTAAAGACAGTGCACTTAAGTGGTACGATTTACACGGTAAGAAGTGTCAAACTTTTCAAGAATTTGTAATAGAGTTTCAGAATGCATTTGAGAGTCCCTTAGTGAAAGCCACACGTCTGCGTAACCTGCGTTCTATTCCGTTTGACCCAAAACGTTATAGTAGTGTTGTTGATTTTGTGACAGAGCGTTTTAGTCAAATTCAAGCTCTGGAAGAGTATGAAAATCCAACCATTACGTTGTCACACATCATCACTCTCCTGCCCAAGCGGTACCAATTAGCTATGATGGGTTCTATGCCTGATAATATAAATCAGTTCCTTGCGAGTGTGCAGTCCATTGAAGAATTGTCAGGAATTACTAATATGTACGATAATCAGCGTAATAAGCAGAAACAGCAAGGTGGTACCGGTGTTAGCGTGAATAATGTAAAAATAGAACATGGTAGTGAAGTGAGCAGTGATAATAGTGCGCGTCCGAATTTCAAACAGGGATGGAAAAGGAAATTTCATAGACGTGGACGGCGAGATAATTTTAACAGAAATAATAACAACTCGAATGGTGGTAATCAGTCGCAAGGCAATGGCCGACAAAACACAAGTGCAAATGAAAATCGAAACGAAACGCAAGGTGCAAGGGCAAACGAAAATCAAAGTAGTGCGTCGACTTCTCAAGGTAGTCCAAATCAAAATAATAATTGGTTTCCAACATTTAATAGAGGTTCTGGTGTAAATAACGGTAACAATCAGCAACGTCAATTTCCATACCAACAAAGTGGATTTTACCCGCAAAGTTCTGTGCCTTTAAACTAGTAGCGCCCTCCCACTTGGTCGTTGAAAAGGGGAGGGATTTCAGTAGTGTAAACCGGATTACTTTTCCACTTATGTGCAACGAGGAAGATTTACAAGCAGAAGATGATATAAGCAATGATAATGAAGAAGAAGTGATCAAATGTGAATTAGGTCATAATACAATGAGAGTAAAAATTTTGTTAAACGATCAACCCAAAATTTGTCTGTTAGATAGTGGATCAGAACTATGCCTATTACGGTATAATATTTTTCGAGAAGTAACAAAGTGTGTAGCAAACGTGCATTTGCAAAAAGGAGAGCATATCATTTTGTGCGATTTTCTTGGAAGAAAGAAAAAGAACGTGAAGGGAAAGGTTATTTTACCGGTACGAATTGAAAATGTGGAAGTGCCAGTTGAGTTTCTTGTGTTACCAGAACTGCATGAAGATGTAATACTCGGTGCAAACCTTCTTGAGAAATTAAACAGTGTCATCGATTTTAAGCGAAGTAACTTGCGTGTTGAATTTCAAGGAATTAGTGGTGAAGTGCCTTTAATACAGAGAAATAGTAAAAATGTCATTGTAGCTAATGTAAGTGAAATTAAGTGCAAGGTAGCCCCTATTGTTGTGTTGTCCGAGATAAGGGACCTTAATGATTTTTATGCGAGAACGGTGAATGTGTTCCGCAGTGGGTGCGCCGAGCCTTTAGAGAAAATTGAAGCTAGTGACTTAGTGGAGGACTTCCCACCGGATCTATATTTCACAGTAGATGAAATCAGGGATGCAGTTACACGCGCTACGCTGTTTAGTGAAAACGAGAAAGAAGAATTATTTCAGTTGTTAATGAAACATAGGAAAGTGTTCGCCCGTTTTCCTGGCCTGTGTAATAAATTTCAGTACCGATTAGAAGTGGATACAAATGAACCCATCGTTGCTCGTCCTTACGATATCCCGCACAAATATAAGGAAGGAGTGCGTGAAGAGATCCGAAAATTGTTAAAGTGGGGTGTAATCAGACCTAGTCCGTCACGTTATCTGCTACCTTTGCATATAGTATTGGAAAAGAGAAGAAAGTTGAACACTATTGGATCCCAACGAACGAAGACTAGTTTATTAGCGTACCCAAGGAAATCAAGAAGAAAGCAAACGAAGATTGCGTGGTGTAAGCGAAAGAAGAAAAGAAGACGCTGAATAGTGAAATTACCAAACATTTTCGTCGATATGTTTTGTGGTATATACGACATGGTTATTTAGATGAGCGAAAGTTGTTGAATTTATTAGAGAAGTATTACCATTAGAACTTCGAAGAAGTCAATTTGAATTTAGAGACATGTTAGGAGATATTAGAGTAATATACACGTTTATTACAGTATTCCTTTTGTTGTTATTGGAACAACATTGAAGTTTTACCTTAAGACCTACGACCACATTTCGCCATGAATTTCATGTGCATCGTTTTCTTTTTGTCTTCTATAAAACTCTATGGGGTTTCCTTAGTATAACTTGTTTTTGTAACCACATCTCTGTGTGTCTTCGTGGTCGTACTTACAGTGGGTAGGTTTATATGGTTTTTGTGGGTTGGCTCTTCTTCATTTAGTCGTCAGACCATCCCTAAGATGGATACAGGTTGGCATCTGTAGACATCTGACATTGCCTCAATATAATTCTCCATCATTCGAGCTTATATTGGTTTATTTCACCCTTCATTATAGTATCCATGTAACAGTCATCACTAAGGTTATATCTATAGGCTTATTATAGTATCTATATATATTTTATTCAGCATCATGTCCTATATAGGTATATTTCAGTATTAATTTATCATGTACCATGTACTTATTTGATGAAGTTGCACGAAGGCGTTGAGGATTGGGGCGTGCTTGTCGTAGTTTGTACTCGTGAAGTGATTTGAAAAAAAAAAAAAAAAAAAAAAAAAATGAATGAAAGAAGAAATACTTACATTTCTTTTGTTAACCCATCCCAAGTCAACTTCCTTTTAACCATAATTATGTTATTTTAACCTTATTATAGTAATTACATGTAACACGTAAAAACATACACTTGATATTCATACACGAAGAATACAACACAAGAAAGAACACACGTAGGTCCAAACAATAAGAAGAACACACATTCTATTCACTTCCACTTAATACGAATGCAGCAGAAATAAATGCAGCACATTTTAAGTCACAAAAAAAAAAAAAAAAAAAAAAAAAAAAAAAAAAAAGGGTAGAAAGGAAGATGCAAATTATACGTTAATAAGTTTACACGCAATAAGTTACAATATTTCATGCATCTTCATATTAGTCCTGCGCTAAAAGGGACTATGGCATGCAGAGATCTTCTAGAACTTCCGCCGATGGACCTAGCCCTATCCAATGGGAAGAGGATAGGAGCAGAAGATTTAATCGCCGAGTGTTCATTCAGTCGAAGAGAATGAACGAAGAGGATGGCCTATGGACTGGACATTGTTCTGGAGCATGGTGTAGATTGTGAATAGTGGACAACATGGACAGTGTGACGTGTGCAGATAGTAAAAGTATAAACAGTGTGTTATAAATGAACAGTGAAGTGTTGTTATTCGAACTGGAAAATATATCTATATTTATTTCAATATTCATTTTTCTTTTATGTTTAATTAATTGCAAAGGTGAAAGTGTTTCTAAAAGTTGAAATTAATTCATTGTTTGAAGTGTTTTCTCATTTTATTTACAATATTTTAGTGTATGTGATATATATTCAATTTCTTTAAGTATTGGGTGAATTTACATTTGAACTAATAGGTTACAATGAATACTTATCCATACATTTATTCATATTTATGGACTGAATAGACATTTTATTTTAGTGAGTGCAGTGTTAACCAAGCATTAATGTGAACTATAACCCAAGTGAAGAGTGCTTCAAAAACTTTATACAGTGTGTCCTCGTCATACGCAGACACAAACTATAAGTGTTGCCAGGGTTCTTAAGATAAACGTATCTCATCAGAACTTTACCTATCAACTGTTCGGGTGCCATTTGTCATAAACTCAGTTATTCATTATTTTGGCTGTATGCAGTTCAAGCAATTTAATTCTCTTTTTAATTTAAAAGCATTCTAGCAGACGATGTTACTATGTATGTGTGTTCTCTCACGCAGCGAATGCATGTGGGCGGAGTGACCTTGATCAGCACTTCTTCAGCCAATCACAGCCCTGTCCGCTTTTACGTCACTTAACGCGTGAAACCCACGCGAACAGCGAGAGCTGAAGAGATTCAGCGGGAGACACTTACTTTGGCGCAACAAGCTGGACATATAACAGCACCTTCTACCTTGCTGCAACTAGACACTGTTTCATTATGCTCTGCAATTAATCAAATCGAGTTATATTTCACATTCCAGGACACATCCATTACTATTACCTTTTTTTAATAGTTATTTCTCTATGTAAAGTGATGTAAGTATCAATATAATTAAAATTCTCGAATCGATTGACGAGTATTTTCTGCGATTGTGCATGTCATCTCCCATGCCTCGTGGCTATCTATTGAGTACATGGTGCAAATTTACTTTTTATTTATTTGTGTAATTTGTTAATTTTCCGACATTACGATGCTGAATTTTTGTGTCTCTAAAAGTTGTACGTAGAATTTTTGCTTACGTGTAGTTGACGTTGAAAGGAGCTTTCTTCGGATAACTTGTTTCATCGTCAACGCTCGAGCAAACGTCCTATTTACAACTATCAAATATAATGCTTGCTCTATCTGGATCACCATCCTATGGAGTAAACATTATAGGCAAATAAGTGCAAATTGTAATTATCGTGTTTTCAGAATATTCTGAAGTTTCACTTTTCATTTTACAAGACATTACATTGAATACATAAAATGATGATGAAGTCAATAGGTTCCAGTGAACAGTCAGATGTGATGTCGATATCGGTGATGTGATGTGATGTGATGTCGGTACAAAGGTAGGTCCACTATACTTACTGTATATATTATGGTAAGTATCCTATAGCTTCAAGCAGTATACACGAAATACTGGTGTGTTTTTAAAAGTATTTAAATCGAATTAACTGATTAAAGGCATGTCCACGGAAATAGGGACAAAAATTCATGAAAAAAAATATCGTTATAATTTTTAGTCAAGTTGTTCTTTTGATAAAAATATAATTGTATGTAGCTGGCATCATTGAATTTTTTTCAAGGAATTACTATTTTCTTAGTTTTAATGTTGATTATGTTATACAAGCTTTATTTATTATTACATAGGTCTTATTTTTTTCTATGTCAGTACCCAAAGTAAAATTTCACATAACATATATTAATATGAAACCTTTTGTTAAAGTAAAGTTCAATGTTCAACTTAAATAAACTGTGCTTATTTCAAGTTATTAAAGATGTATGTTGCTTATACTTAATAATAAAAGATCGCTGACAAATGACAAATGTAACGTGAGTTACCGTAACGTGAGTTACTCGACTCTGTGCATATTCCATTAAAATAAGCAGTCAAAATGTAAGTGAAAATTTAATATTTTTGCCGCCTATTTAAATTATGTGTTCCTTTCTTACATAGTAATTTCATGCACATAGATATGCCAGGACAAAAGAAAATGCACTGAAAAATGTAGGGAAAAAATTGTAACGTGAGTTACTACAGTATTTTATTTTGTCCTAGGTTTGTTGTATCATATAAAATGACGATATTTGGTAATTATCTGTAGAAATATGACAGTTTTCCCTTATAAAAAAAAAAAAAAAAATAAAATAAAATAAAAAAATAAAAAAAAAGATCTTTTAAGTTTATTTGTGGTTAGTATTCTTCAAAACACATCATTACGTAACGTGAGTTACCATGGACATACCCTGAAGTGCATTAGTTTCATCTGCTCCTAAGGCGTGTTTACAATTGTATTTCCATTGTTTTGATATTAATACTACGATTTTCCTATCACTGAGAGAATATGTAGCAGCAAAATCATTAGCAAACAAATGACTAAAAAAAATGTAACTGCAAGCAAAGAGGTGCCAGGTGGAAGAGGAATGGGAATTTGCACATAGGGAGGTTTTTGAACAAGAATATGTAAATTATTTATATAATATTACTGAAGTAGAATATGTAAATTATCCATATATTACGAGTTACAGCTTATTTGCCCTTTTCTGGAAAGTTTTGGGAACACCAACAATTTGGGCCTGTCTTCTGACATATAATTTGATACAATAACAAACTCACAGAAAAAACATAGATTAATTATTTGAACACAAGCCAAAGGAATTCAATCTGGGACACTAGAGCTCATGGAAACGTCGTTACAGAACAAAACAACTTTCTTGAATATAGTTCGAATTTGCTTGTTTCTCTTGCCTTATAAAATACCAGAAGAACATTCTCCAATCATGCAAACGCTCTTAAAAGAGGCGAAGTGATTTGTGTACTAAAATAAAGCTGATTGTCTTAAAACAAAGAAAGTGATTCGTGTACTTTACGTAATTGCATGTATATGTTTTACTACGTCTAGTTTCTCCGATCCAACATTTTTTTTTTTTTTTTTTTTTTCAAATTACTGAAACTATGAAAATAATAACTAACTAACTAACTCTATGGCCTATGGAATCCGAAGGTTCAATGCCGCGTTCACATAGCCCTCCATTGACTTCTGTTCTTAGCCAAATAGATCCAGTTTCTACTTTGTATTCCTATTTCTGCGAGATCTATCTTAATATTGTCATCCCATCTGCGCCTACGGTTTCCTAATGGTCGTTTTCCGATTATAGTAATAATAAATGTGAATGTTTACAAAATTTGCTGATATTACGATGTTTAGATGCTGAAAATGGAAGTGCTATTGAGACAGGTACTAATCACAATTTTAATGTGAGTATCCGTATCAACAAATAAAGAATATTAAACGTATAATTGTAAGGTTACAGAAGAAATGTTGCAGGCGATACATTATCAATGGAAGGGAGACTTATGCATTAATCACTACAGTATTCTTTCAAGCTGACTCCAGGTAACCAAAGAGCTCCCTTGTTTCTAAGTGGTTAGTGTACGCACCTTTGGCGTGGGAGAACCGAGTTCAATTCCTGGTGGGAGCTCATGTGGTTTGGATCAAACGTTAAGATAGGCAATCAAGGTCCCTGACCACACTGTTGCTGGTAGTTGAATGTTGGATCTTCTGTCAAATATTCAAGCACTATTACTTTTGTTAATTGGAAATCAGAAGTTACAGATCACCCTACCATATTATTACGATTATACCATTGACTTGTAAAGCGGTCTAAGTTTGTTGCCTGAGTTGCTGTTTCTGTTGCGACAGATCTTTCGACAAATGCACCAAACTGTTCAGCGCCAGCTTTCCTTAACCACGCATTAATAACATTCAACACTGTTAATCCTCCCCTACTACTCTCAGCATTTTCTCATTAGTTTTTAAGTTCGATCCAGCGAAATTATTCCATTCTTCTCTATGCCCAGATTTCTTTTTTTTTTTTTTTTTTTTTAATCTCTTCGTTCCTTTAATAAAAATAAAATATAGATTTTCTTGATTACCTGGATCCATGAACAAGTCATGCTTTCCGTCATCCGTCGCATATTCCCACACCCACACTTGTTCTGTTTCATCAAAACGTGATGGATGCTGCAATGCCTCCGGTGGAATAATAATGTCATCAAAAAATCCAAGCGATACTGAAAAAATAAAATAAAATTATCACTAGGTTATAATGCTCAAAAAACAAATGAAACGTACACAATGTATTTCAATAGAGAAATTCTACTATCTTGCAAAACGTTCCACAGAGCATTGAAAATCTATAACCTGAAACCAGAGTTTAACTCATTTCGAGGGTGCATTAACAAATCTTCCCTAACTGCTGAAGAAAAGTGAAATAAGTTGTATTAGTATAATAAACAGTGTGAAAGAGTTACGTTTTATGCTGTATTTCAATTAACCATTCATTTTTTTCACTCGAGTTACCCATGTGGAAATTATCTATATATTCAAATGCTACATTCCTATACGTTTGTGGTAAAAAATGTATATGTTTGTGGACGTTTATGTTTCTGGCCAATCCTTTCGATAGTGTGTTCTCGGGAATTCAATATTTTTTTAAAAAAATGGCCGTTATTTCTTTATTACATTTTTTTACTCGAAGTGTTGAAATTTTAAAGAAGTAAAACATCATATCCTACGAGTTGTACATTCCAACACCACATATTTGTATACAGGGATTATATATCTCTTCGGGGTTTATTTCATGCCCAAATGATAATGAAAAACGAAGGATAACTATTTCTCCAATCTAAGATGAATCTTTATTGTTTGAAGTATTTTGCCCAATGAACACCATATATCACTGACATTATACTTAATTATATATGTAATGTATTTTCTTATTACATACTGCATGAAAGAAAAAAGAAAACACTGATCATACATGAATTAGAAACCCCAACCGGAAGTAGGCTCAAATCTTGCAAACGATGTGAGATATTGAAAAAATAAAAAAAAAAAAAAAAATAAAAATAAAAAAAATCATCTTAATGGTACCCCTTGTCGATTTTTACCAAGACGTCTTTCACTTGTACCATAGAATGTACACATGTGCCAAAAAATATACAAGAAATACGTCTAGAAATCATCATGAAGAAATTTGTTATTAATAACTGATTTGCTATTTTTTGAAAGGTATCTACAGAAAATATTTGTCACTGGTTAATCAGTTCAGTTTAAAAGTAGCTGTCGTGTCATTGCTTATTAAAATTTTACAATCAAGTAATACTAGAAATCCTATTCTAAAAATACACCAGTCATACTTATTTTCTGTAAGTTAGCCACCTAAGTTGGCCACTTTTCAATGGAACCGACGGTGGCCAACATAGACGGGTTTCACTGCAATTAATATGGATATTCTATGTACAAAACTTAATAAGCCTATATCTTCTATGAAAAAATCTTGGAAAAACTTCCACAAACCAAGTCTACCACGGTCTTAGAAGTTGGCTTACAGTTCATGGCACAGTTGATTTGTCGAAGATCTTTCCATGGAAGATTAGCCTTATTAAATTCTGTACATAGAAAATACATATTACTTAAATTATTGTGTGAGATAGTGCACTATTTAACCTTCACTAGAATAATTTGACGCTTAATACTAGAGCAGGTAGAAAATTTTTCTACTGTTTATTGTAGATAGAATCTATAGAAATACATATACTATCATAATTTCTTTATTACCACTGAAGTACCACACTAGAACATGTGATTTACCATCAGTTTACACGATCTAAGCTTTGAACCATATCGACGACGAGCACTCGAGATTTATGCCAGAAATATTGATAAGATTTGAGGGTAATTTCAGTATCACATGAATGCTTCCAGATTAGTATTGATTTATATTAGTATCTGTTCCTTACAATCAATCTAGCAATGCTAATTTTCCTAATTTAGTCAATCGTAATGATATAATAACAAATCTAAGGTGTTTATTTATTTGTGTTTCAGCTGTGTAAAATCCCAAATAATTTTAACTATTGGTTCCATACTGCTCCACGGAAATGAAATCTTTTGAATTTTACGTCCCACGGTTATGCCGTGTACGCTAAAGGAGACGGTGATGACAAGAAATGAAATGGTGAAATGGAGAAAGTGGGAGGAAACGAGAGAGTCCCAAGGAAACTCACGCACACGGTGTTTCTCCATCACAAAGACAACTTAGCGCGAGCTGGCATCGAACCAGGGATTCCACACACCAGAGGTGAATGCTCTAACCACTGAGCCATCGTGCCCATTACACTCCTCCTCGGGTAGTGAGAGGGTCACCGCTAAGGAACTGTACTTACATCACTAATCTAAATATAAAAGCCATACCCTTCTTCCAAGAAATCAAACTCCAAACTTCCCTTTAATTCCTCTGAATTGTTACGTAACATATATAATTTTCTCAGGATCTTTGAACTTACCATGAACTCCTTCTCGACTGCAACTTCTAATTTTTCCTACGATGACCTCCTCAATGAAAGGTCTGAATACAACATATCGAAAGTGAACTTTGGTATGAGCAGCTCCGTCGCCTGGAAATATATATGATTCCTCAAGCTTCGTAATGTCATGCAACGCTATGCATAATCCAACATTCAAAACCACCTGCAAAAAATTTTAATGTGCACAATATTACAATTTATTTTTTTAAAAAATCTCAGATGACAAGGATTATTTTATTTTATGAGTACAATTAAAACGGTTGGAGCTTTGTGAAGAGAACGCTACTATTAACTTATGTTTATACTTTGTCTTTAAAATCTTACTTCCACAGTTATGCCGGCTAGGCTAAACGAGACGGTGATGATGAGTAATGGATAAAATGGTGGAATAAAGAAAGTGGGAGGAGACGGGAGAACTCCGAGAAAACCCACGCACACGGTGTTTGTCCACCACAAAGTCCACTCGGCGAGAGCTGGGATCGAATCAAGGACCTCACGCACCAGAGATGAACGCTCTACCACTGAGCCACCGCGGCCCCAGCTGTTTATGATACACAACAGTGAAACAGATGCACTTCACCCACTTATCCATGACCAAACTAACTTCAACCGACAGGAGCTTAAACTTGAAAAAAAAATGACACTATGTTTAATGACAATCAGACTTCTTGTCTTTTACGAAAGTTAGTCTTAAACAATAAATTAAACTTAAGAATATTTCTAAATATTTACGTATTAATGCCAAAATTTCCAATGGGAATCCCCCACCTTCGTCAGCGGGATATTTATTTACATAAACACACACTACTGTTTCAATCACATTTTATAGTTTTCATTATGAAATGAAAAATCATTTGAAGTGTAATTAAACTTACTTGTAACGTTCTGAAAACAAAATAAATAAGCCACTGAGGAAGGTGCAGATTCTCATTGAAAATTTCGGTACTAACAAATATTTAGACGCATTTCCGGATTTAATTTAATAGTCAGAATATGCGTCAGTTAAATTCCTTCAGCAATTAATTAGACACATATTCTTAAAACTGTGGTCAGTTTTCCCTTATACGTGAGTTCAACCCCAGGCAATAACTGGCCTGTGATATGACGATAAATTGAAGAAAGAGAGATGGTGACTCAGTTGTTTAGAATGCTCATCTTTAGTACGAGGGGTACGTCGTTCAATCCAACCCTATGCGTTTGTACTGGACAACATCGTGTGCAGGGGCTTTCCCCGGATTTTCGCTTCCTCTCACATTGTCATCCCATCAATACCTTTCATAATCATTTCCTATCACTAATCTCTTCTAGCCACCAGGGTATAACTGTAGGACGTAAAACTGAAAGACCTTACTTTTGTAGTTTTTTTTATTCTTTTATTAATTTTCTTTAACAATTTTATAAGTTCATTATAAACTCTTACATAGCATCACGAACTCCGCTCTTGTTTCTCTCTCTCTCTCCCTCTTGCTCAAGAGAGAGAGCGAGGGAGCAAAGAAGATAGGAAGAAGGGTCTCCTATATATATATTAGAGAGAGAGAGAGAGAGAGAGAGAGATAACATTAAAGAAAGAAACTTTTTCTCTCTCTTTTATAAAGGTTGTTTTCATAATGGGGACACGGTGGCTAGAGATGCAAGGGCTCGGAAAAAAACCGGCTTTTTTGGAAAAAAACTCGGTTTTTTCTGCTTTGCTTTTTTGCTTCGGAAATTTTGGGCTTTTTTCAAAATACTGCTTTAAATTGATAAAACAGACTTTGTATCGCTTCTCTATAACACAAAAAATCGTTTAATTAGTGGTTGATGCTGATAATAATATAAAACATCGAAAATAAACTATGAATTTCGAAAAAATATTTCAAACAATTTTTCTTCAACATATTTACATTATGAATTCCACAGGATTAACCAATGTATATAATAAGAATTTTTTAACCTCCTATATACAAAAGTAAGCAGAGTTGGCAAGAACCGTGGTTGTTTTGGAATATGCCAAAAACCCGTTTTTTTGGGGGATGTTTAAACCAGGCTTTTTTGACTTAGATTTTTTGCTTTATGTATTTATATTACATATTCACAGAAATAGCCTAAGTTTGTTTCGCCTTGATGTTATTATGCAACAGCGGGGTTATGCCGGAAGAACTCCCATAAGCTTAAAGAAGTGCGGTCAGTAAATTTCTTAAGTTGAGAATCTCCCGCCCTAGCCATTGGGAAAATCCCGTCATTACTTGAAATGTAAGACAATAACGGGAAAATCCTGTTATTGCTTTACATGTAAAATTTAAAGGTCAACGTACCATAATCAGTACGCTAAAACTGAGGTATTAAATTACAAATTTAGTACCGGTACATAGATATCATTGAAAGTCCAATCCAAGCTAATGTTGGAAGCTACGTAGGCAATCGATAAATTTTGCCAATTTCTATCAATATATTTAAGCAATATTGGCTTCTTTATAAAACAACACGCATTTAGGCATGTAGAAATATACAATTTGGTTTGTTTCGTATATTTAGGCTTAACATCCTTACGAAATACCGAGGTTATCAAGGAGAAGACTTTCGCTTAAACTGACATCCGAACCGCTACTTGGGTTACACATGAAAGAAGAATTGTGGTTCGACCGAGAATTGAACATGGGACACCTTGATTAAAAGGTGAAAGGGAAATAAAACTATTGCAGGTGGTTTGATATCTGGAAACGTTACCATGAAGTTCACACGATTCGCATTTTTCATTCTTTTTATTTTTGTGGTTTAAACCAGTTATTAAAAAAAAAAAAAAAGTTGGTGTAAATCAGCCAACCCTAAAAGTAAACACTTCTTTTTAAAGAATACACAAATAACTAGCAAAATAGTATGTAGTATTTTTACTTCAAAATATTCCATACCCTCTTTTTGAAACAAAATAAAATTAAAATAAAACATAAGAGAAATACTTAGATTTATATGATACACTTAAAGGCTGCACATCTAGAGCTTTTGGTTCTGTATATTCTTGAAATTCTACAGTTACGTTTTATAGAACCACCATCACAGTTTACCCAATCCTCAAGTTTTCTGAATTTTTAACAAGAGGGATTCAACATATCATTACGGAACTCCCCCCCCCCCCAAAAAAAAAAGACTACGGAATATATTTAAGTTAAGCTAAATACAACTGCACAACAAACATGACTGAGTGATTAGCTTTTGCGCTTCTATCGGGAAGTCCGGGATTCAACCAGCATTCGACCATTCTGACAAAGCTTTTCTTCATTCCATCTGTGAATGTAGAAATAGTGCGTGTACTGTGAGTTGGGCGACTTCCTTTTTTATTGTTTTTAAATCGATATTAGTACTAATTACCAGCAGTGACGGTTTTGCGAAGGTTAGGGGGGCGGTCTTTCGGACTGAAGCCCGTTCCCCAAAGTTACGGAATGTCTGCAACAAACGAAATATCTATTATTTATGCCTTTACTCATAAACTTTAAGCTCCCGTCAAATAAAAATTACGAATGCTTAAAAAAACTAAACATTAGTAAGAAACCCTTCCCAAAATACTTTTCTAAATCCGCCACTGATTCTCAGTATAAAATGATTTTTAAAGTTGTATCCGGAAGATTATTGCTAAACATATAAACGAAACGAAATATTAGTTATGCCTGTACTCATAAACTCAAGCACTTCCCAAATAAAATTAGGACTTTTTAGGAAACGAAACAATCAGAAAAAAACCTCCTAAAGTACTTTTCTAAATCCGCTACTGATTATTTGTATAAATTGGTATTCAAGGTTGTGTCCGGAAAATTATTGTTAAATCACTTCACAGCTACAGTATAACAGAAATGTGAAAGTACGGTTTGACGGATATATTGAAAAACGTACGCTTTGACGGATAAATAGAAAAACGGACAAGTTTAACTTTTGCGCTAGAAGCTAGAGTACTAAAAGCTCTTAGAAATGAAACACGGATGACAAACTAGAGAAGAAAAAAGATGTCGATAACTCAAAAGTTAAAATAAAGTTAAATAAATTACCCTCTAAAATTACCCTCAAATACTACATTCTTCATGTTAGCTTTAATTCGTAAAACATGTGCTCCATCCATCTTGATGGTGAAGTTCAGAGCGAAATATCACATTCAGGTCATGGAATTTTTATCTAACTATAGAATGTACTATAAGAAAGCTATTTAGATAGAAAAATCATGAAGTTGAAAAAAGCCAAAATTTCCAAAATTCTCGTTTTTTTCCCAAAAAAGCCGGCTTTTTATGTGAAAAAAACCATCGATTCAAAAAAGCCGGCTTTTTTGCATCTCTAACGGTGGCTCAATGTTAAAGCGATTACTTCTGATACGTGGGGTCCCTGGTTCGATTTCCGGATAAATAAGTCTGTGATGCAAAACACCGTGTCCGTGGGTTTTCTCTGAGCATTTCCGTTTCCTCCCACATTATCATTCCGCTAATTCTTCCGTCATCTTTCACTTGTCTTACTCATCCGTCTCCTTTAGCCTAAAGGGCATGATCGTGGAACGTCAAACTGGAAGATTTCATTTCATTGTTGTTTTCAAAATATTTTGATCCCATGCAGGTGCGATGTGAGCCAAGACTATCAATGTAATTCCATTCAAAATAATATTCCTTGTTCAGTAAATAGAAAACAACTCCCCCCCTCTCCGAATACTCCAGAAAGCACCTTCATTGTGTATTAGATTGAACACTGTAAATCTGAATCCTATTGCACCGTTGAACTGAACCCTTATCCATGAAATGTTATTGTACCGTAATATAATTTCAATATCCCTTACCATACAAGTCTAATTTGAACAATGACAATGAAACTGGTTTTTGGAATATTTGGGAGCTGTTTTCTATTTACAGGACAAGGAACATTATTTTGAATGGAATTATAGTGACAGTCACATTGCATGTACATGGGGTAGTGGTCACAGAAATGACCGAAATATTATGAAAACAGAATCTTAAACAAGAAGAGTTTGTGGTGCAAGGTAAGAGATTATTTTAGAAATATCACAGTAGAACGTAATTCAACGTTTTTCTGTATTCTTTAGTTGTTTTATTCCTATCTTTCTTTCTTTTTACATTTCTAAACTTGGCTTTGCATTGTGCGGACTTCTTTGAAACCAATTAATCGTGATATATAAGGTATTCTGTGCTTAATATACAATTAAAAGCAAAGCGATATTAAAAGTAAAACGATACCTGACCTTGTTGGCGAGTTTTCTGTTGAGCTCTTCAGCGATAGCGTCATACAACTTGATATGAAAATACCAAGGAGGAATTCGAACCACATGTTTCATATCTACCAACACAAACATTATGTCCTACTTGAGATTTGTCTTCTTTATCACATCAACATTCTTGAACTGCGTTCTATAAACGGTTCATGTGTAGTGTCTCTCAATTTTCAACCTGAAAACACAGTGATAAACAAATGAATAGAAAAATTAAAGAGTTGATTACCAATATATATATAATTAAATCGACATTGTTGCATTATCACGGAAACACGTCTCAATCATTAGAAATGAATTAGCATTATTCTCTAGCTGGGTTTTTTATCACATCATTTTGATTAAAATGGGTATCCTAAAGGAGGAGAAGGCAGTTCGAAATGTCTTTTCAAAAGGAAGAGTGTTTTAAGGAGTCCTTCAAATTATTGAAAAGAAACTCGGCATATACACTCTTCATTAAAAATTAGTGGACATGTGACCCACCGTTTTCAAAACTTCTGCTTCTACAGGCTAGAACCTAGAAGGCATTTTCTATAATATTTTAATTTCTGATTTTGTACCCACAAGGTGCTCAATGTGAGAAAACGGTCGAACTGTTTGAAAATAGTTGGCAGTTGCGTTGAGGCGATTTTACAACTTCACATTCAAACAAGAATCCTAGGTGGGGCCAGCGCGGTTAAAAGCGATTTATATCGGGTGTTCTAAAAATGGCGCCCACGGACCACAGAGCATTATTATACAAGTCAAAATAAAGCAAAAAATATATACAGGGTGTTTAATAAGTAATGGTCATAAATTAAACCAAAGATAGTACACGCCAAAACTAACAAAAAAGTCTTAGTAAACATGTGTCCGCAAACGCTTCGTAACGGAGATAGGGGCTTTCGAAAGTGTGGGAAAATTAAGTTTAAAGAGACGAATATCTCAAAAAGTATGAATCCGACAGAGGGCGATCCAATGAATGACTATTGAAGTCAGACCTGCCTTATGCAGAAATGCACGATTGATAACCCTGCAATGCGCGCGCAAGGGGATCCCCAAAGAAACGGAGGGATTCCCGGAAAATTGTCCAAGGAAAAGGGCTCGAGATGAACATCGAGGGCGAGTCTATCCACCAGTAATTCATAAGTCGTGGTACCAGGTTGAAAGCTCGAAAAGATACAAAATGGCGGACATGCGCATTCGTCTTACGAATGTGCTCTGAAGTAGTTCGATTGCCTCTCTCATTTCCTACTGGTTATGCAACCACACACGGCACGTAAACATTGTCCGCCATTTTGTATCTTTTCGAGCTTTCAACCTGGTACCACGACTTATGAATTACTGGTGGATAGACTCGCCCTCGATGTTCATCTCAAGCCGCCTTTCCTTGAACAATTTTCCGGGAATCCCTCTGTTTCTTTGGGGAATCCCTTGCGCGCGCATTGCAGAGTTATCAACCATGCATTTCTGCATAGCGCAGGTCTGACTTCGATAGTCATTCATTGGACCGCCCTCTGTCCGATTCATACTTTTTGAGATATTCGTCTCTAAACTTAATTTTCCCACACTTTCGACAACCCCTATCTCCGTTATGAAGCGTTTGCGGACACATGTTTACTAAGACTTTTTTGTTAGTTTTGGCGTGTGCTATCTACGGTTTAATTTATGACCATTACTTATTAAACACCCTGTATATTTGTATACATTTCGAGTCTGAGATATAATTCAGCACGGAAACAACTTAGCATCCTTAATTGAATACAGTTACTTACTTCAAGGGTATATTTTCCCCCTCTATATTGTTTTCATGCAGAAATATTATTTTATAGTTCAGAAATATTATTTATCAAGTTTTTCTTAAGTATAAAATAATACAACACGGCACTCTGCTATTAAATTTTTAAAATATATGATTTCTATCTAAAGTAACAATTGTAAGAAAACATAATTTGGGATTTAATGGGTTAAAAATAAACAAGTACTTCAACGTTTTACATAATTTCGCTTTTCAAAGACGAAAGGGATTTATAACATTATAAAAAAACTGTTAAACCGTTTGAAATAGATTTTTAAATGTATTTTTCATAAACTTTATTCTTCCTATGTGAAGAACGGGCACTTAAGCTAATAAACTACAGGAGTTTGCATATGATCCGATCGCTAGGAACGCTCACATCGATGAATGTGGTTCTGGTTTTGATTCCCGGTGGTGGTTTTTAGAATTTTATACATTAAGAAGATTCTTGAGTACTAATGAGCATTTTCATGAACAAACAAATAAAAACAGACTGTAGATCAAGAATATCAAACATAATGACGTTCGAGGCAGGTGCGTTGTCCACGCATCGCTCAATTTATCGTAGCCATCTAACAATTTAGTCTCTCAAATTACCAATAATAATACTGCACAACAATAACCATTATAACAATTATTCTAAAACGATAACAATAACACGAATAGTAACAACGAATCTATAACGGAAAAAGAAAAAAAAAAGAAACGTGGCGTCAAACCAACAACACTGTACTCTCGGGAGATGTTTTCCGTGTAGCGCGAGAGAAGACACTGACAACATTTGATGGGTGGGGGTTGACGACCGGAACACACCCTCGCGTTCTATTGGGTTGTGAAATCGGTAGATCTAGGTCAAGCTTCACGACTCGGCGCGAATACTATAGTATATAAACAACTATGAATTCTGTTTAATTCTATAACCAGAAAATTCAAAATGAAATACCTCACTGGGCTTTTTTTACTGGGTTTTTCACAATCCTGGTTTGAACCTAGTGCAGGGTGAGTACACACACAAAAAAGTAAACTATTTTCAACTACAAATGAAAACAGTAATGCCCTCGAAGCACTCAACACACCCGCCCCGCTTCGAGCCTTTGACGCACGGTACCCGCTTTCACAGGCGATAAGGATCACATTCGTCCCTTCAGTCCTAGGACGACACCAACTGTTGTTATTAGTGTAAATTTATACGAATTTTCAATTTTAAACATTCGGTGTAATGATGCTTCCTATTGGTCTGAGATATGCTCTCCTACATTACTCACACACACACACACACACACACACACACACAAAAAAAAAAACGGGACATGGTGGCTTAGCGCTCACCTCTGGTGCGAGTCCCTGGTTTGATCCCAGGCCATGGTGTACAATATCGTGATCGTGAGTTGGTGCCGACTTACAATCGGCAACCAGACATTTATAAAATTTATGTAATATGTAATATTATTTTTAAAGAGCATTGTGTAAATAAACAAAATATGTGGAGATCGTACCTTACAGATGTGTAATAACGTAGATATACATGAAAGTGAAATGAGAAGTACGATATGTGAAGATAGTGCATAACTTAAGAAGCGCAATCATAAAACCGTTCCACACGTAAGGGAACTTTCAGTAAGCAAATATGGAAAGTATATTTAAAAAATATGAAGGGAAACGCCGACGGTACACCTACTTCCGCTCCGTGCACACGGCCACGCCATCACGCGGCCTCCACCCGTGCTAGAGATACGAGTAATCCCTTTGTGAGGACACCTATTACAGGTAAAAGTTATTTTGTATGTAGTCATCACGAAAGTTAGTTCATTTCTATACCAACGTTTAGTATTTAATTCAAATTGTCACGCAGGGCACGTTGTTTTCTGTCCTTATTAGAGCTAAATGGGAAGGAGGACTTGTGTTCTAGAACCTTGCCAAAGTGACCAATTATGTATGTATTTATACCCATAACGGTCAAGCCCATCTAAAGTATACCGGGTTAACTTTACAACGCCCGCTCCAGCAGGTATACTCACGAGAAATTACACACTAATAATTTTATGAAAATGGATCAAAACTTACTTAACCTTAACCTAACGCGTTCCTAACCCCTACCCTACTCATTTAGATCTTCCTCTACCCTACTATACTTTTTAAAAGGGCCCTACTTATCGATGCGCAGCTGGAGCATGTCTTGTAAAGTTTATCCTAAAATATCATTAATGTTTGTATAGTTTCAGGTTGTAAATTTGAATCTTTTAATAGCTGTCTCTTTTACACTAAAAGGCATAAACGTTACATAAAACTGATGAATTTAATTTGTTCCATGTTTTAGAAATGCCTTAATATTTATTTCAGAGGACTGTGTTAACTTTGTTAAATATATCGGTTCGGCATCGCATTAAATATTACCTATGAATTTTCCGAATTGGGTGTCCGTCAGCCTAACCTGGACCATATAATTAGCACTTTCTTTCACAATATATCACTTCTGTAAAATGTATTTACCCCAACACTAAATAAACACACAAGATTCCAAAACATCTCACCTGATTCGGAGATGGAAACACTTCTCTTCTTTTTCAAAACCACTAACGGTTATAAAATAGATGCCTCACACATACGTTATATAGGCTACAAAGATACCTCACAAGGGGGATTTTTGATAAGAGAACTAAATTGTTCACGTGTTACTTATTCCTGTCTGGTCGTCATAATGGCGAACACGAAAAAAACTCGGATACATTTACAATAACTGAGATTATATTAAAGTATTTTTCGGTAAAGATAAATTATTGTCTCAGCTGGGATCACTTTCAGGTATTTATAACTAGTAATTTCATAACAGAAAGATAGACAAATCTTTAAATCAAATGGAGCTCATTTACTTGGGCACACCAAATTTTGAAAGATATATAGGTAAAAATTTATAAATTACATGAAAAGACATAATAATAAAGAACAAATATCTGCAGGCGATAGAATTAAATACCAAGTAATACAGCTGACTTTTAGATTTACAAGTGCATATGAAGGGTTACTAGTATAAAATCATCACAAGTGCTTTACGACTGATAAAATAAGCAAGTGCATATGAAAGATGACTATATTAGATACTATTTACCATCGACGGTGCATTTTTGCATAGTATGCAAAAGCTGTATTTTATGTTCAAAGGTGGAGTGCTAGTAATATGATACCATGACAAGTGCTATTGAAACTCGTAACATTACCAAAACTCACTTCCTTTCACTATCTTCGCTTACGCGTATACTATCTTTGCTAACGCGACTGCTCCCTTCCGACGTTCTGCTGTATCGCGCAGGCTCACAACCTTCACTCCACCTTGACTCGGTTAGATAGGATTCGTGCTTTCTAGTAGTCACATAGCACAGGTTTGTTTTTTGCACTGTAATTTTTATGCGACACATTCAGGTGCCGTATTTATATACAAATGGTAAAGGAATTGTAATTTTTCAACAATCACTCTTGAGTGTCCCCTTGAATTTTATCTATACAAGTAAGTAAGATATTTTCATGTCACCTGCGCAATTCAATTAAAGGCAATAGGAAGGAAATTAGTTTAAGAATTATAATTGTTCAACAATTGTTTCGAGTGGTGTGCCGAAAGCTAACCTGCACGGATCAAATATAAGATGTGAAATAAAGCAGATAAAAAGGGCCAGAATTAAGACATGTAGAGTACTGAAAGAAAATTTAGGCTATCGTGCCTCTGCAGTGAGCAGAAAGAAAATCAGGTAATTTACGGTGATAATATTCTGACGACCTTTAGAGAGAGAAGTGGTGCGTTTTGGGAGTAAGCGTTGGAAGCTAGAATGATTATGAAGCATGTTATGTAGGAGAAATTGTAGTTAAAGAGGAAAGTCGTGTTGATTGAACCTAGCTGTGGAACAGAGATAATAAGAATGGTTCACATACCAGCGGTTCGTTGAACAGGAAGCGTTATAAGAAGTCCAGCATTGGAAATGAGAGTTGTTAAGAGCGGGAAAAGATTAATTTGAGAAATTGAGGGATTAATTAAGTTGCACGAAGGTTTCCGTATGTGAGGTGCCATTGTCAAAGAAGTTCTCAAGTGCCTACAAGATCCTTGGATCAGGTTAGGCAAGTTGTATGGTTGAAGGATGTACGACGAGAGAGAAGTAGGCGGTTTTCAGAGAGAATACAGGGGGATTTCAAAGTACATAAAGAAGTTTGTAAAGATTTAGAATCTGTAGGCCAATCTATGGAGATTGACTGATACTTAGTGAAGAAAGGTCACAAAGAAGGTTTAAGCATTAGTAAGAAAAGTGGATATATAACTATTACTACTACTACTACTACTACTAATAATAATAATAGTAATCATAATCTGTGTAATACATAAATAGATTATGTATAGTGAGTTACTAATGTTTTGATTGTCTAACACAGCTAGGATTAAGTTTGCGAGAGATAGGCGTCTTATAATTAACTTGCACGGTAAAATATTTCAGACATGTTTTTGGGGGACACTGCTCCCCAGGAGCTGTTAGAGTACCCCACCAAAGGAGACCAAAATAATACGTTTTGATATAATAATAAATAAAACAGTACCGTGTGAAAATAATATGTGCCCCTCCGAATACTCAGTGTCCACCCCGAGACATTTTTCTGATAGGAACACTGGTTAAAATCTTCTGCTGGTGATTCTGTGCAGGAAAAATCCTGAAGATAGGCTGTTACAAAACCCAAATATTTGTCACCGATGTCATATTAGATTGAAACTAACAATTTTTGTGTTGCATTGACACAATCCAATGAGGAAGGTAAGTTTTCAAATGACAACGCAGCACATATGGCAATTTAACTTCTGTGACGATTATCGCAAAATTTTGTGTCATGTTGATGTGTACGGACATAGAATGAAATCTAAGATCTTCGTCAATTAAGGGTTAAAATAAAAACTAAAAATTGAACTACTATCGTCACGTTCTTAAGTGCCAATCCTAATAAATTTTGCGTAGAGGAAAGTAACCATACAAGATCATATAGTTGGCCCGATTATCTCGAAGTTTATTTTGCCTTGACTTGACGCATACTATTGCGGAATATGCCTGTTGTTTTTCAACTCGTCAAAGTCTAATATTAAAAACTATAAACGTAAATTCGTATGCATCAAAATAAAAACTAAACAAAACAATCATTGAATTGGAAGGTAGTCTGCAAACAATCGAAGTGCAAGAGCAGATCTGTTTCACGGCGAATCTGAAATATTTACTTTTATTACTTTACTATGTAATACACTTTTATTAATTTTATTGTACGCTTAATACACTACATAACTACCCAACGGTGTACCTTGCCTGGAGCATTAAATTGGTGGTTTGCAAATGACAACAATGATGCGTGTTTGTGGCATGAGTGCATTGAGGAGGATAATATTCAGCAAGAAAGAGGACACATGCCTGTGTTATTATTCAATGCATACACGTTTAAAGGACAGAAAATTAGAATACAGAGAAGAAGCTCAACCAGCCGATCACGTATATAAAGATCTGTTTCCGTGGAAAAGTTTGAGAGACTTCGTGGAGTATTTAGGAGAATGCATAATTTACAACGAAAATGGACTTGTTGTTTTGAATAAACCGTACGGAGTGAGAGTAGCGCCTGATCCCATTAAAAATCAAAGCGTGAGTAGGAACTTCGCCAAGGCTGCTGTGGGAAACAATGTGTATACAGTAGAAGATGCTCTACCATACTTAAAGGACATCTCAGGTCATCGGTTTCTACGTGTTCTTAAATCAGCCTCAAGATACGAAAGTGGTATAACTCTTTTATCAGGTTCCGATAGTGTTACGTCGAAAATAGAACGAAGTGTACTGCGTGCAAAACCTCAAAAGACTCTTACTACGACGTACTGGGTTATATGCGTAGGAAAACCTACCCCAGAAAGCGGTAGCATAAAGTTAGGGATAACTCAACAAGTAGAGAAGGATGGTAAAAATAAACAACCTGTTTTAGTTGAAAAGTTTAGTAAAGCGAATGTTGAAAGTGGTGAAGTGAAACCTCTGAATGTAGACCATAAAGTTTTAAGTTACAATAATTCTTTGAATGTAAGCTTGGTAGAACTTAAGGCTTCCAGCTCGAAGTGGCATTTCAATCGAGTGTTTATGGCTAGCAAGGCTTCACCAATTCTTGGAGATAACATGTTTGGCTCTCGAGTTCAGATTATTGGTGGAGTTCTGTTAACTATTAATCCGTTTAGTGATGCGGCCAGACTACCACCGAAAGTACCGAAACATATTCTAGAGTGTCTGAAACTAAAGGAAGGACAGGAAATAATTATTCCCACCCATGTACATCTTTATGAACAACGGTTGTTGCAGTTCCATGCGAACAAGCAAGACTTCATTATAAAAGCATCACCATCTCCATATTTTACATGGACATGCTTACAGTTAGGATTGTTAAAAGAAATTACTGCAGGAGATGCTCCTAGTAAAGAAATAACGGCAGGAGATGTTTCTAGTAAATAAATGTAATTTAGCGCAAATGTATTTGTTATTGTTTAAAATGAGTAAACGTTTATGTTTAGTAGTCATTACCTCATCCCAGAACGGTGACGTTACGTTAATAGTCTGTTTCGTACTAGTATTTAATACTCCCTTTGTTTCTCTTCCCCGGTGGGGACATTGGGTGGAAAAAATGTAAAAGATTTATCAGGCCAGACATCCTGAATGAAGATTTTCTCATTCACACCAGGCATATGCCAGGATGGTACCTAACAAACATATGTCGCAGGCCACTTCCTTCGTTCTCAATCCTTTCCTTTTCTCGAATAGTGTGATCGCTGAGGGACGTCCTCTCTCATACGTGACGGGATAACGTGGCCGTGGATGCTGAAAGCCCAGAAATCTAATTCCTTATCTGTTTCTGCTTCGTACTGGCATGTTGTAACATTTAACGCTGCACTTACTCAGCAACGGCAACAACAAGCTTTCTAGTTACTTCAAGCGTTCTTTACGAAATTAGAAATAAAAATACGATTTACCTTACCTTTGGGTTAATGTAACTGGCTTGCCAGTATCGGAAATATGTAACACAGTGTCAATTTAAGATTGCCTGCGTTTGCAAGTATGCTTACTCAAAAACGAATTGTAACAGTACTTTTGACCAGTCGTATTAGCAAATGTTAAGACAAAGATGTCCTCATTTATCCGCTAACCCACCTTTGCTAATACACCTATTTTCTATGGACGTACTTCCGCTTGGTCTCTTGCTAAGCCGTGTCATTGCACGGATAAGATCCAATACTAGTTTGTAGTGACCACTTAGTGCTAGTAGGTTTTTTTTTTTTTTGGAAAAAGACACCGAGTATACCGTACTCAGAAAGGTATTTCAATACCGTGTATTGGAGAATAACTTCTAAACCAGACCTGCATTTCAATGCATATGAAGACGAACTGGAGCGTGTAACATAAAGTTAATACTACTTACATATAAAAATTCAGATATTCGAAGCGATATCCGTGCAGACATAGTACTGTTATTAAGCCAATGCCGCAGTTAGACTCTGTTTTTAATTTACTATGCATACTGCCTTTCGTTGATTTCACCAGCCAGGAACCAATTGTATAACCACATCCTATTGACTTTGCCCGACTTGTAATCGGGCATGATCCGACCGCGCATTACATTATTCACTTATGTTCTCTGAAAGTGTTCCTAGGACACAGACCCTATGATCGATATGCACTACTTACTCCGAAAACCCTAACTCACTAATTGCATATTTCTCCTGCTAGGGGTGTTCTTCATGCCATCTGTTATAGAGGGTACCATACGGGTTGGTACCCTCGTCATTTCAGTCAGGCGTGCCAGCCCGATGTCTGGCATTGTCAAGATCAACATGACATGGTTACTTTTGGAAATTAATATTCCCTTAAATTTTGGACATGAGTGTATTTATGTAAAGTAGTACCCAATCTCTAAATTAGTTGGAAGTTGATTATGCTTAATTTACATCTTTATATCATTAATTATAAGAGAATTACGCAGTGTTTGTTATTTAAATTGTGTCACATGATATGAAATGTTAACCGTTGAAATTTTTGCAGTGCTTTCCTTCATTTATCTTACATGGTTTACATTTATCGGAGGAGGCATAAACAGTGGCGGCTTTAGCAGGTAGTACGGGAAGGCACGGGCCTAAACACTGAAAGAGTAAATAGCCTATATCTTCCACTATTTTTATTAATGGTAGATAATTATTTAACAAATAGCATCAACCACTACTACTGTAAAAGTAATTTCCTACTGCCATTAATCAAATGTGTATATGTATCCAAGAAGCGAGGGAGTGGGCCTACCCAAAATTAAAATCCTAAAGCCGCCCCTGGGCATAAACCATAATGATAGGACGATTCTCCTTGGAGAAAGTGCTTCTGATATTTTTAGTTTAACGTCCTACGCCTATGATCCTAGGCTAGGGAAGATGGTGATAATAATAACGAACGAAATGGTGGAATGAACAAAGTAGGACGAAACGGGAAAATCACGAAAAAACCTACGCACACGCTGTTTGTCTATCACAAATTCCACTTAGGGCAAACAGATCGAACCAGGAACCTACGCACTCTGGCATCGCGTTTCCATTCAGTACTTCATCCAGATTCATGGTGAGAACTCCCTCATGGCTAAGTGGTTAGCGTACGGGCCTTTGGCGTGGGAGACCGAGGTTCGATTCCACGTTAATCAGTAGGTCCACGTCTCATATAGCCTCGCTGCTGAACGGGACGCTAAACTAAAATCAACTCAACTCTAAATTCATGGTTATATTGAGTGATCTTCGCTCACTATATCGTTATGAAACTGATATTTTCTTCGAAAACTTGTGCTGCCAACCCTCAACATAGGTATCAGATTTCTTTCGGAGTAGAGGGAGATTAGCTGCTCTGCACTACACTGTTTGGTTAGAAATTGAATGTTTTGGCGAAGGAAAAGGAAAGGATCTTCGTGTTACTTTGTGGATATGATACTGTCAATGGAAGATCTTTGTTTTTCAGTTAAGAAGGGAGAAAATACGTATCAAGCTATAAGATTGGTCAGTATGTTTGTTCATTTCTTCATTCCATCCAAGAAAGTAATAAGCTTCCTTATGTTCAGTTTTATTTTGCTTATTCTTCTATAGGCAGCATTGGATACGTATCAAATAATGGTATCTGAAATGTATCATGGACAAAAATAACACATGTTCTCATTGACATGACGTACACGAAGGCAGGGGTAGAGAGATCTAAAAATTCGATAAAGGATGTACATACGTTGATTATACGAGGGGCAGTCAAATTCTTTGGAATTCTTTTGGGGACGGAATTCTTTTGTAGTTTTTTATTACCACAACATAAGTACACATTTACTTAATTGCCTTCAAAGTGGGCACCTTCGGAAAACAAACAAACACACACACACACTCTCTCTCTCACTTACTTACTTGTTCCACCTCTCCTGCGATTGGCCGAAATACCGACTAAAGGCCTCTTTTGTCATCTAACTAGTTTTCAGGCGTCGCGTTGGTTTTGATCTCTTCTGTGTTGGCGAAACGGAAAATTCCCATTTGTAGCTTTGGAAGGAGCCAAACATCCGATGATGCGAAATTGTTTTTAAGGTTATCAAAGTCTCTGAAGCAGATTTTCCCCAATATGCACATGAACTTGATGTTCACACGTTGTTTGATCTGTGGAATTGCACCAACTGATCACCACAAACTTCCTCGTTCAGCTACATTACTCGTACACTGCCAATTAATTAATACTTGTCAGATTCATAATTAGGCAACCTAAGGATTGTACTGTATAAGATTCAATATGATTGCATAACAAATACCAAAACTATAACAACATTCCGTTTACTTTCTGACTGCTCCTTGTATTTCACATGAACTGTCCTTTTGCAGAATTCTGTGCCGGCAACATTTGAATGAATTCAGTTGATTAAATGGCGGATTCTCACTTTGTATCAAAAAACGATCATATCTTCCCAATAAAACCTTGTATTACCACAATGGATCCTCGCAGTTTCCACTGCAGAAATCTATTCTTCAATGTTAATTTTTTGATTTATGAATGCCATAGAAAAAATTAAAACGTAGATGCAAGACTTCATTTTGGAAATTTTCAAAATAGCAATTTATAATTACTAATACTATATAAAATTCCCACAAAAAAAGTTTCCTTAGTGTTCAGTTCGGCACGTTAAACCGTAAAAGTGTTCCCACTGGATAGTAGATCATATTTTATTCAACTGTTTGTAAAATAGTTTAGGTAAACTAGCAGTGACATTCATGAACAGACTTTTATACTGAGAAGTGCAAGGATTCACTTTGATACGACAATTTTAAAGGATTTTTTGGATGTTTCTGTGTTCGAATATTTCAGGAAAATCATCTTCGGGGATCAGTAAAAAGTCAGAGAAGAGCGATTAGAGATAACGTTACTAAGGAAGGCCACAGAGATATTAAATTATGTAAGATTTTTTTGGAAGGGGGGGATACAGCGCATTTATCTGTTACATATTTAATTAAAGGTATGTTTTCTATGGTGTCCATTAGCAAAAATTCAATTGAATTTGGTATCATGTAGTATAGTTGAGAAACTCGAAAAGATTTGGATATTTCATAAGCAAGCATCTTCCACTTTCTCTCTCAGAACTGAAATTTTATGAAATATATTACACTACCTATAAAATATTTTTGAGAGCCTTCAAGTAATTAAAAAAAAAGTATTTTATTCTCTTAATACCAATATAAAATGAAGGAAAATTTAATTAAGACAACTTTAAAAATGTAAGTACTTTGTATTAATATATCTCCAAAAGATTAAAAAAAAAAAGTTGAGAATACTCCAAGAGCATTACCAGAACAAACTTAAAAATAATTAATTTTTCTTATTAACTTCTACAGGCTTTATACCAATTGTTCTATGTATATTAAATAATTCTTGTAATATATCTATACATTCATAATTTCCTTGAGTACTAAATTTTTTCCACATGTTTTGTTTAAGAGTTCTGTTAAAACGTTTTACGATATGTTGTTTTACAAAAATACATATTCAAAATGGAGGGCTCTCGCAAAATATGATCTCTTTACGACTTACGGTTCTCGAGATACGGCTACTTAATTCTGTCGAAATCCGAACTTTTTTTGGCCAATACCTGGAAAATGGTGCCCAGTGGCCACTGGTTACTATTTGGTACCAAACTGTTCACCATTCTCGTAGGTATTGATCAACTCGAATATGATCTCTATGACCTACGGTTCCCAAGATATGGTTCCTTAAATCTCCCGAAATCGGAACTTTTTTGGCCAATATCGCGGGAACGGTAAGAGTGACGCGAAAAATTTCATCACTTCTTTCAGATATTCTTTGATGCTCGATCGAATGGAAGGCTCAAAATTGAAAAATTCGCAAATAACAGAAACACACACAGACATAGATAATTCAATAACGAACTTCTTAAGTTTACTGAAAATGATAAATTTGTTTTCGCTGGAAAGAGAATATTGTGGTCCATAGGATATTCTGACTAAAGAAAGTGCTCGTCACTTGTAAAAGTTTCACGAACATTGCTTTATAGGATTATGAAGAAATTTACTCCGGTGAATGCAACAGAAGGTACGAGAAGACAAAGAAGAAAATTAGAATTGATAATTTTTTTATTTCAATAGGAAGAGGTTAGCACATCATGGTTCACGGAAGCTTTTCTATTTGTATAAAGGTAACCAATAAAGTTCTGTCGCTTTTTCAGCCACCACCTTCGAACATCGATATGTCACCTAAGACTTACCTGGAAGTACCTCAAATGTGTATGCGTATCCGTAAGCGAGGGAGCGGGCCTACCCAAAATTAAAATCCTGTAGCCGCCCCTGAATCCTAAGATGATTTCAGACGTGGTTACTTTTTTTTATTATTATTATTATTTTTTAACTTTTATTTCTAATTTCAAACTTAAAAACTTACCAGTCTTTTTCCACTAACAATGTGTAACAAATATGTTTTGTAGTTGTGCGCATGATCTTTTGCTTTGGTTTGTGAAATATCATATTGGTGAATCATCCACAAAATGCAGTCAATGATCCAATGGTAATTTCATTTTCGATGCATGCATAATTCCAACTCTCCTCTATTTCCGTTTCAACTGATTTTGGTTTTCTTGGAGATTTCAGTCTTGCGTTAAGTGAAGGTAGCTAATCACGCAAAAGAAAGGATTTTGGATTACGGTTACTTGTATTTTAACTTGTTTTTATTGTTATGTAATTTAATTCGCAAAGAGGTTCATTTCAGAATGCTTATGAGAGTACGGAAATAGATGGTAAAATTGTACATCAGCGTACAGGGCCTAAAATTGAGTGGAGTACTCCACACTTTGGGGAACTGTAGGAAAGGAGTGTGGAACTATAATTCTTAAAGCGTGGAGTGGTATTAATGAGTACCTTACTTTTCTCGGATTATGCATTTAAACGCATTTAGTGTGTCAAACTAAGTCTTATTGATTCAATACATTCATTATGCAATGGGTTACTCGAACCTGTACGACACATGTACGGCAGTCGGGAGTATGATCAGCACTGATATACAACAGATCAACCTTAACTAGACCGCCATATCAGTCTAAATTTAAAATTATTAGTTATTTTAGTTCAGAATAAAGGTGCAAAGATTATTCATTTTGCTATATGTGAAGAAGAATATAAAGGTTCATAATAGCAGTCATTCCAGGTCCAAAACTCCTCTGGAAATAAGTCCTTTAAATTCTGTTATTTCATTGAGTTCGTCCCAAAAATAAGAGCGATAATTTTGCGACATTAATACTCGATAAAGCTGGGGCTACATGCACTTTAAGCAGACGAAAATAACTTTTTATGTAACATATAAACATAAAGTAACTGCTAACAGATAATTTGCAATCGCGAGTATATTGTCTGTCTGTATGTGTGTGTGGAAGGGGGGGGGGGGTTGATTTTGGTGATGATCCGAGACTTCTGGTTACGATTTTTTCTTTTTGCTGCAAGAAAACAGATAAGCAGAATAAAACGTACTTTCAGAGATACATTAAAATGAAGTTTGCTATTAGTTCTCATTGTTAGAATTAAGTAAAATTAAATATGTAATTAATTTTTTATTTAATTCTAACAATACCAGTCTATATAGTAAAATGGATTTGGTATACATGGATGAAGATGGATTTTATTCTGTCCCCCTGTTTCCTTGGAAAAAATTACGTAACTTTGGCAAGAGCCTCGTAACATTAAAAAACAAAAAAAAAGTTCTTTCGTAAATAATTCATGATTGCATATAATCTGTTAGCACTGACAGAAAAACGCTTATTTTCTTAAAATTGAATGTAAACTCAGTTTCTTCGCTAGCCCCAGCATTATTGAGTATTTATGTCGCAAAATTGCGGCTCTATAATTTTTGGCACGACTTTACGCAGTGCAAATCGGGATTAGTATTTAGGGTACATTTCTGTTTCTAATTTAGGATACTGGTACTCAAAGGAGTCTTCTGTCCTGGCTCACAAAAGATGAGAGACCCAAAGAAGAAAACAGAAGCGCCTCTGTTTCAAATGCCATTGATGATGTTTCAACTGAACCTGAAGGGGCTGAACCAGGTCAACCAGCTAACCTTGCCGTTGTAGATGATGAAAGAGTGAAAAATGACGGCTCTGCTGCTGCTGCAGCAATCTTTCCATCAGTGCATAATTCCCAGCTACCAAGCTCTCAGAAACATAAAATGAAAGTACCAGAATGTTTACAGAAATTCGGTGAAGAAAGAAAGCGAATTAGGTGTATGGAGCATTTGCATAGTGTCAAGCGCTTTAGAACTATCAAACAGATACCACCTATTTGTACAGAAACTGGAGCAGAATGCAGACAGGCAATCATCGACAGTCATATGTCGTCTCAGCATCACGAAGAAAGTCTAAAACATTTTCATCGATGGCATTTGAAGAGAAATGTAAAGAATCCCAACTACTAAAGAAGTTTTCAGCTCAAAATGTAGAAAAAGCGAAGATTGGTGCATACATGAACACAGTGTTTAAGGACGCTAAACGTGGAACATTAAGTGCATGGTCATGGCTTTCCTGAAAGGTCAGATGTACGCAGATTCATGTAGCAGTGATGTTAATATACAACACAGTGTTTGAACCCAAGTCCTCAGACGACTTGTATCTTAATTCACCATCTCACGCCAAACTGTTAGATTGCATTGTTAAGGCAGATATAGAAAATGTACGAAAAGCCCTAAAAAACGCAATAGTCAGAGTGACTTCCATAGTTACTGATAGTGAAAACATGAATACAGGAGAACACACAAGAATGTGGAAATTGTCAACTGATGAAAGAGTTGCTTCAGGTGAAACGTTGCCTCTGTTGAAAATTTGGTGTGATGCCCATCGCATTAATTTAGCATGAAAAGATGTCACCAAGAATGTTCAAGAAGTTTCATCTCTCATACAAGCAGCATCTGGACTGTGTGCTTTCTATCATCCTTCAGGGCAGCGAACGAAAGGTTTAACGATGGTAGCTTCAGAAAATAACATAGAAGTTTTGCACTACCCAGAATATTTTGACGTCAGGTGGACAGAATTTTCATTCACTACTCTCCTAAAAAATTGGTATCAAGCTGCCTTTACCTGCAAACGGAAAGCCATGGATTTAATGAAGCCAATGGTCATCTGCGTAAATGGATAGAAGTAGATCGCCTTCATCTTCTGTTTCTTGTGACAGACGCTCTATATGTTTTCAAGAACTGCCAGCAGAAGTTTGAGAGTGATTAATTGTTTCTTTTGGACATAATAACAAATAAAAATAGAACTGTAGCACAATTGGAGAGTATGAAAGAAAAACCTCTGTTAGGCGGGTGGGAAGAAACGTTTTTAAACGAACGTGTGCAAGAGAACGTCAACGGAGAAATACAGTACTCATTACATGGTATTCAACTTCATCGCAACACACGTCGCAATAAATCCCAAAACAAATATGTCAGTGAGAAAAGAGATTTTACTGTAGTACATTACGAAGTCCTGGATTCCATAATTAACTTTGTTAGTCAGCGTTTGCTGTATGAAGACAGTATTCTTGCTTTGGAGCCTTTGCGTGTTTAACAAGAGGATGTAACTGATGATGCCTTGAGAGAATGCCACAAAGTTATTTGTCCTGACAGATCTTTTGCAGTTCGCAATGCAATATAGAGAGGCATCATCGTGCAGTATGTTGAAATGTCTGGACGCTAAAAGCCTTCTCATGAAAATCTGTAGAAATCAGTCACTTCATGCTCTGTCAACATGTCTAGTCCGAGTTGTTGCTTCGAAATCATCATCTTCCAATGTTGAAAGACTTATAAGTGACTACAACATACTGAAAACAGATAACAGACTCTCTTTGGGTTCCACTACTGTGAAAAATTACCTTCACGTTAATATAAATATGGGTCCGTTGGAAGATTTTAGCCCAACCCCTGCTGTTATGAAATGGCTGGCCAGAAAGGAAAGGCGTTTTGAAGTTGGTAGGAAGTCAAAGGAACAGCCCTGATATAACGGTGTATTTGCCTCGGCAGAAAACAGACAGACAGCGTGATGATCACGGAAAAATGACTGTGAAATTCTTATGTAAGGAAAAGTGATTTTTTTTTCTTCCAGTGTGACTATTTTTTCTTACCGGTTTGTTTCCTGTATTTTATGGTTTAATACAATACAATTAAATATGTATCCTAATGTGCCTTTAATTTTGTTTGCTGTGGATGCCAAAATTTTCCTACATAATAATAATAATAATAATTTTGGTCGCAGGCAAACATGAAGTATTGGACAGAACACTGATTATATGTCAAAACAAATGCTGACTAAACTAGTTTTTCTATACTATATAAAATTTTTACCAGTGTGGAGCTGTGATTTCGTTGAATTTTAGGCCCTGTCAGCGTATGCTTTGAGTTAATACTCAGTGAATAGCCAGACTAATTTAATCGGACTCTTGATCTTTAAATACGAGATATAATATTTAAATACCAAACTTTCTACTTTGTGCGTATAATGCACATTAATTGCTATATATTTATAAGTACATATTTAATCATTTTCCATCAATAATTTTACATTTGTAATGATATATTAGTGATAATGTGTGTCATAAGTTTTAATATTTTCCCAACTGCTCTAATAATATGCGCCATTAAAATATACAAAACTGCGTAACTAGGAGCGCGAGTAACTATAATGAGTTACTTCTACAGTGTTAAAGTCTGCACTAATTAGAGAACTAGATGCGTTTTCCGCGTTGAGTTTGACTTGGCTTGCCAGAAGGAAAATTTTTCGGATCGTTGAAAGGATTGCCAGATAAGTTATGGAATATTACTACGAAGTAGAGGAATGTTAATATAGTACGACTGCACTTCGTTAATATACGCAGTCCTATATAATTATCCAGTCTTTTTTTTCGGATAACAGCGTATTCACACAGTCCGAAGTCAGACCAGAAGAGACGACCAGAACATGATTGTAGACCCAAACTAAATTTATGTCAAAATCTTGAGGTAAATAGGAATCTATTTGAACTAATTGGATTAGGTTTCTACCTTTACCAGTACAGTTATCAGCATATATTTTTCCGTCGCTGTTGTAAGTACGGAATTTCAGAGTGCAGTGATTTAAGAAGTGTTAAAAATGATCTTGATTTCTCTCATGAGAATTCAAATCTACAAAGAATTGTGTAATGTGTAGCATACCGGTAATAAAAGAACAAACTTTAGTAGCACGCCGACTTGTGTACGATACAATAGCGTCTTCCAGTGTCTTGAGAAACTATCTATACGAAAGCCCATAATTCCTTATGCATGAAATGCTCGTACTCGTTTTGCAGAAGCAACAAACCAATGACGAGAAAAAAAATTAAAAAAAAAAAAAAAAATAAATAAATAAATAAAGATAGTAGAATAAAGATCATTCTGAATGAGCTTGAAGCTAAGAAGACTAAAATAATGGTGATTATGCTCAACATCGATCTGGAAATAATCCGTTCAGAAAAGTGAAGTAAATTGCATAATAGTATTGATTTTTTTCCAATGATATGTCAATAATATAGAACAGCTAGTTTTATGTACACTCATGTCCAAAATTATTGTCGCATGTCTATAAATATGTTGTTGTAGGAATATAAATTGATAACGAATTCGCCCGGTATTTCTTATAATGTTAGTATATGTACAATCGGCAAAGACATGTATGTGGCAAATTTCATGTCAAAAGAGCAGTAAATAAGAACAATAAAACGAAAAGAAACTTTTCTTGTCCATATAGCAACATTTTGTTTTGCTCATTCTCATTTTCGTATTTATAATTCCTTTCCTATGAAATTTAGCACAAATATACATTTCCTGATTATACATATAGTATCAGTATTAAAAGTACCCTGCAAAATCATTATCAAATTATATTCTTACAAGAAGACAGCTATAGATGTGCGACAACATTTTGAACATGAGTGTACATATATCTACCTTTTTCCGGTATCTCTGTAAATTTTTCCTTTCATATATGAGGAAACTTGAGCGGCTAACGTTACAGATTAAAGTTTAAGGGAAGATGTTTAATTTCTAGCTTCGTGCAGGAATTTCTATTAAGTAAGTGTTCTATAACTTCATAATAAAATACGTAATATTTGTTTTTATATTATTTATTGTTCAAGTTAAATTAATGGAAAATGTATTACTTATGTATCATCGTTGCCATGTTTTCTAGGTCTTGCTTTTCCATGAATATGGAAAAGTCAGGGAATTCTTTCCCGTAAATTTTGTTGCCACCCTAAATCTAATTTAGTTATCTTCCGCAAGAAATTTATTATATGTAAAAATCTAGAAATTGCCCAAGTTACATATAACTTTAAATAAATGTATATATGATAGGTTTTCCAGAATAAGGCGCATGAAAATCATCCTACAAAAAAACATGTAGAAACTAAACCTGAAAACACTTCTTTGTTGCAAAAGTATTTTACATTAAATCAATATAATTAGCTTTAAATACGATTTCTTACAGCTTTAAGTGAAAATTTGAAACATTCACTTTTCACCAAACTAGTAAGTTCCTTAGATCATTTAGGGAAAAAAAAAAGTAAGTTCAGCCTAGGGCTTGTGAGATTCTGCTTGGCCTAATTCCCGCTCAAAAGAACAATCTGGTGTTTGTTGCTGCTGCGCTACTATGAAAAGACTTACAAATATTAGAAGCGTGTCAAACTGCAGCGTTAACACATTTCACTCGCAGACCACTTTAAACCAACCATAAATGCGCGCCAAATAACTTTTAAAACGGAATAAGAAAATTGAAAGTAGGGTACTTGCCAGTAAAAGTGTTTCTGTTTCTCTTGGGTTCTATCTCATCACAACTGAATTTGCTGATAAAGTTGAGGGAAAATTTAACAGTCTGTAATACCCTGCCTCAGTATCTTCAGTCCGTTTCCCAGTTTTTTCTTTCAATGTTTATCAATAGCTTTTCTTCTTTTTCTCTTGTTTTTTTTTCCCGCTTACCCGGGCTCGACATTTTTGATGATTGGCTTTCATCTACTCCGTCCCAAACATCATCCTCTATTAATCACCTTTCTTCCAAGTCTGCAGTTACATTATTTATCCATCTTCTGTTTGATCTTCCTCTTTTGCCTTCTACTTCCGTTTATCTCTTCCGTCCGCTCTTGCCGACATAATCATCAGTTGTAGACTAAATATAAAATACGTGTTAAATGCCAAAAATGTGGCGTATGTGCCTGACACTACTCAGTGTAAAACTGGCTATCTAGCATCCACTGTGGAAGTAGTTCAAATAATCCCCAGAAGAACGCGCGTGCCTATCATGTTCCATCAATTCTGAACATCTGGGCTGTTTATTCAATATTTTCGTTTTGGTGCTTAGCACGGATTTTATATTTAGTCTACAATTCTTCTCATATTATCATATCACTCTAATCTTCTCTCGGGCCGCGGTGGCTCAATGGTAGAGAGTTCACCTCTCTCCCATGGGCTCCTTGATTCGATTCCAGCTCGCGCCAAGTGAGCTTTGTGGTGGACAAACACTGTATGTGTGGGTTTTCTCGAGGTTCTCTCGTTTTCACCTACTTTCTTCATTCCACCATTTCATTCATTTCTAGGCGTGGGAGAGACGGGTTCGATTCCCGGCGGGATCTAATGTGGTTCGAATTCCACGTTTTATATAGCCTCGCTGCTGAACGGGACGTTTAACTCAAAATCAACTCAACTCATTCATTTCTTATAATCATCGTCTCCTTTGACCTAGCCGGCATAACATGGGACGTAAAACTTAAAGATTTCATTTCATTTTTCCAATCTTCTCTCTTGGCCATCTCAGTCACTTTAACCCTGTCTCTTATTCTTTCGTTTCTGATCTTATCCAACCTGGTAACGCCACATCAATCTGTGCACTTTCATTTTGGACACCTCCAATTGTTTCTTTTGTGTCAAGTTTCTGTTCCGTACAACTTTGCGCGTCTCACTTCAGTCTTTTAGGCTCCTCCTTTGAGGCACGTTTTGTAAATTTCATGAAGAATGACGCAAAAGTCCTGCAAAAGACAGATAGCTTGTTCATAACTGTTTCTTATACATCTTTCAGAAGAGCTTTGGGGGATAAAAAATGGGAAAGTAGAGGGAACACTCTTCAGCTTATACTGTCAGTAGAATCCGTTTATTCTAGCTTTGAAACTTCTTTGCCTTAATTGTGGATGTTATTATTTATTATAAGTGATTTACTTTGATCAGATTTTAATTTTAATTAAGTTAAGAAGAAATGGAGAACTTCAGGAGGCAGGCTACGAAGAAACCTCTTTATGCTTAAGTTGTTTAATAAAGTGAGAGTGTTAAACAGAAAATCTTTGAAAATACTTTTTCAGGGGTTTGTATTTCTTGGTGAAGGAAGAAATAGCTTTCATTACTAAATATGAAAGCATTACTAAAAGTATTCTGGATCAAATAATCGATCAATTTAAGGTGTGGAAAGAAGCTCTGAGTTTGTCTGTTTTGTGTTTAACGTCCCGCGATTATGCCTGGGTGGCTAAGGGAGACGGGACCTACTGATTATAGTGGAATCCGAACCACTTTGTTCGTTCAACTGTACCCCCACCGGGAATCGAACCCGGGACACCAAAGGCAAGTGGAGATTCGGGAAGCTCTGAGTGATAGATCGAATTACAGCAGCAACAAACATACTATATGAATTATTAGTGTGTTTGGGCGAAATATTAAGGGAGGAACTGAAGAGAATGTTGAAAAATAAGTTTTCCATGTTGGCAGATGAAAATTTCTCTTTGAGAAATGAAATTGAGTGAGTATAGTGTTCAGAGTTATTGAGAATAAGGTTCCTATTAAAAAGTTTTTGTTAATTGTCAAAATTCCGTAATGTAAGGGCAAAAACTATTGCAAATACTATTAACGAAGAGCTTGCTGCTCTTGATGTAACATATGATTATAATGATCTTGTTATTTTCGGATTTGACGGTGCCTCAAATATGGCTGGGAATATTAAAGGTGTAAGAAGAAAGAAGTTTTCGGCAAAGGATCACGAAGAGATTCTGTATATGCACGTTACAGCACACATTTTGTCCCTTGCAGCGGCCTCCTACAGTAATGAAAAACAAATGGTAAAAATATATTGTTTTTTTTTTTTTTTTTTTTCCTGTTTTGAAAGACATTTACAAGTTGTTTAGTAAGTCGCCTAAAAATCAAAATATTTTGCACACTATTGAAGCAATAATCAATGACCCAGTTATCAAGATTCCAGAATGTATTGAAGTCAGATGGTTGTCGCACTATAGACAATGCTCTCTCCAGGAGCTTAAGTCAATATTAATAGCTTGTGAACATATCCATAATGAGGGAACGGATTTTGCATCACTGGCACGAGGCATCTTCCTGGAAATCAGAATGCTGCTTAATGTTTCATTTTTACCTGTAATGTAATTAATGGTATTTTCATTTCATTTTTATCCTTAGCAACGCTTCTCAAGAGAAGGATTTGAGTCTGACCAAAGTCATCCCTCTAATTGCTTCAACCAAACTACATTTGCAGGACATTGCAAATCAATGTTAGATCAATAGTGATCTGGACTGAAGAATATCGGATCAGAAGTGCACTTGGTCGCAAATGAAGATGCCAGGAAGAATCTCTACGGGAAGGTTGTTGTGCAAAGAATAATCCCCAGTCTTACACTTATGAGGTTAATCTACTTGTTGGTTAGAAAGGCCTTTCTCCCTAAGAACTTCTCTGCTTCAGCACACAAACGAAATACTTTTGTTTATATAGTTTTTGCTTCCCTTCCTCTGATGCGAATTTCTTTCCTAAAAAAAAAAAAAAAAAGTTGTAAAACATAATTCCAGCAACTACTTAAAAAACTGAACTACTTTTTAAAAATACATTATCTATAGCTCACAAAAATACGATGTGAATTTTATTTATTACGAATGAATTCGAGGAATAGTTATACGAGTAAAAGTAAGAAGCCGTCTTCCTACCCAACTGTATCAGCTCTCCGTGTCTCGGAGTCAAGTTTGTTTTAGGTGCAATAATTCATGGTGTCATTTAGTTCAGCAATCATTTATTCATATGTTGAGTAGAAGGGGAGAGAGGGGGAAGCGGGTGATGAAATAGTGAAACGTGAAAAAAAAAATCACACTGCTTATACCGGATAAAGAAACGTTTGTTTTAATTTTTTTCCGAAAGAAATAGAATCTTCTGCTTTCTTTAATTACATTAATTGTGTTATATTATATGTTTGTTTGTTTAAAAATACGCAGTTTCATATGATTAATAAAGAGAGCCTAAGTAGGTTTTTTTTTGTGTGTGTGTGTGTGATAAGGTTACGGATTCGATTTCAAATAAGAGGAAAATATTGAACAAAAGCTTCAATCAAAATCTACTAGCAGTTATGTGAGACAACAAATTCTAGATTTTCACAATTGTCTTATATGAAAATATTTAAAAGTATATATCCATAATTCATTTTTTTACCTCCTACCAATTTATATAATAATACAGTATTTCTATGTAGCGTGTCAGGTATTGACAACATTCGCAGTGGTGCGAGAAGTCAGTATAAACCATCACCTGCCTCAAATTGAGAACACCGTGTAAATGCGATTGGAGAAAGCAGACAGCTCGCTAATGGCCATGCAACTTAGCATTTGAAAAGCACTAAAACTTAATTCTGTTTTCTGTGTGTATATTTCTCAACAATCATCAATCTATATTTAAAAAAAAAAAAAAAAAAAAAAAAAGTTTAACGCCCCAAGATTATGCTCTGAGGCTAAAGGAGATTATATCAATGAATGAAGAACGTGCGAGGAAACAGGAGCGGAAAAAATCCACGTACATGGTATTTGCTCACCAGAAAGACTACTTGGCGGAAGCTGGCATCAAACTAGGGATCCTATGTACAATACATAAGCGCTCTAGGACATAACCACCGCGGCAATCTTTGTTTTCTTCTGTTCTTAACGAAACGCTTTTCATTATTATTATTATAATTATTACTGACGAGTGACATGTGCTATCCACGATTTTAGATCAAAGATCTATTTCTTCTTTTTTCTTCGCCAGTATATGAATATTTCGATGAGATATTTATGAATCTTTAAATCAATAAATTTTGGACTTTAGAAAAAAACACTACGGCAATTGGTCATAATTCTTTAAAATAACATGAAACTGTGCCATCTCTCCTGGCTATAGAGGGAGGAATAGAGACAATGGTTTCCTCAAGTGATAGGCTAGATGACAATTTGTTATCAGGCTTTGCTTTGACTTTCTCTTCTACCACAGTAACTTATTACAAAAAGCGACTGAAATAAATGACGTAACGCCAAGCTATTTTAAATTATCTGGTTTTACTTTTTTAAAGACTTACAACTCGCAATTTCCGTTCTTACTATATTTTATATCGCACATTACAGAAATACACGATCAAACCGCCATTCTTTGAGAAGCATCTATCGCATTGAAATCTAACAATGTTGTATGAAACAAAGCTTCGCCTCTTAGTACTTGAGAGTTTGCCGATTTAATTTCTACAACTACATAATCGCCTGGTTTAATACTTTTCAAACTGGAAGAACTAACACTCTCTGGTATATCCATATTCTCAAATATCACTTTCGTATTTCCATCATTACGGCCTGCCAGATCAGTCTGTGATCTCTTGCTAATACCTTCCACTAACACAAGCTGCTTTTCTCCAATTTGTTGTTGGTTAATTTTCTCTGCTTCTCGGCGAAATACCGACACCATTCTCTTCAAACGTTCTATTTTGACATCATACGGAACATCGTCTTTCATTTTATGGTACGCATGCGTTTTTTCTCTCATGCTGTACGGAAATAAAAACGCCACATTATATTTTACTTCTTCCATAAGAGTCAATGTGTCGTTAAATTCTTCCTCTGTTTCACCACAAAATCCACAAATGAAGTCACTAGAAATAGCTACGGATGGAAGAATGTCACGCACTAAATAAATTAAATCGAGATAAGCCTCACGTGAGTACCCTCTTCTCATTCGTTGCAGTACATTGGTGTTCCCGCTCTGAGCTGGAATATGCAAACTATGACAAATATTTCTTCTTTCTCGAATCAAATGTAAAACTTCGTCAGGAAAATCCTTCGGATGCGGGGATGTGAATCTAATCCTCATTTCAGGGTTAACGGATGATACCTTATCTAACAGATCACTGAACCGCAAACCTCCCTTCTTTGGCTTGTATACCGTTTTGAAACCTCGTGCTAGACGAGTTTCTTCATTAGATTTTAATGAACCGTAATAATTTACTTCAGACAGATCTCTGTAGCTGTTGACATTCTGACCTAATAAAGTGACCTCCTTCACTCCAGAGTCTGATAAATAACGCACTTCGTCAACTATTGAACTAATAGGCCTCGAACGCTCTCTACCTCTTGTAAAAGGCACTATACAGTAACTACACATATTATCGCAGCCTCGCATAATTGATACGAACGCTGTCACCGAATCTTGATTCAATCTAACGGGCATAATATCCGCATAGGTTTCATCTAATGAAAGTAATACATTTATAGACGTTTCATTATTATTCGTAACAGCTAAAAGTCTTGGTAAGTCCCTGTAACTATCCGGGCCAGCAACCACATCGACACAGCGTTCTTTCTCTACAAGTTTATGCTTCAAACGTTCTGCCATACAACCTAATACACCTATCATCATTGGGAATCTCGATGTGTTCTTTCTCGATTTTTTAATACTTTTCAATTGCTGCAGTTTATTCCAGATTTTCTGTTCGGCACTTTCCCTTATAGCACAAGTCATTAGTAAAACAATATCAGCATCTTGTATTTTATCAGTCTTAAGAAAACCATTTGACAACAGGATCGACCAAACAATTTCCGTATCATTAACGTTCATCTGACAACCATAAACTTGAACATAAACTTTCCTTTTCAATCCAAGTGCTTGAATATCTTCCAAATATGGAATAGTTTGAGGTGATGCATGTTCCGGAAGTATATAGTTAGATTTCTGCATGAAATCTCTTAATGTTAATTTATCACTAAACTTCTCTTTAGCCACTTCTGTAGTATTTTCATTAGCTTTCCTTTGACACACATTAATATTATTGTTTATACTATTGGAGTAGGTACGGTTACCTCTATTTAAGCACAGATTTCGAGTTCTGTCGCTACTGACACTTAATATAGACACATGGGTATAACTTATGTTTCTACAACAAAATCTGTAAAGCGGTTGTACTAATCGTAATTCCTTTGGTAACATCATGTACGTTTTCCTAGGAACAAACCAAAAAGAATTAGTACACCTCTTCTCCTTCAACAACAACAGTAAACACTCGATAAGCACTTCCAGCTTCCTTTCTTTCGTTTTCTTTCTTTTCATACCACAGAATCTTAATATATTTCAATGTTGCCAGCGATTCATAAGAATTATGCTAGAAAAATTATTCTTTCAATAACAACTAAATATTAGTATTAGCTATTACACTAATAGGAAGATTATAAATTCTGTTTACTTGAAACTGTTAATGCTTTTCATCAATCATTATTCATACCTCGTCTATTCACAATACAGGCATGTTGGTGAAAATCTGATTCGCAACAGAATCGAAAGGTCGACTAGTACCTCAGTACCTCATGATCTCGGTTCCCTGAATCACCAAGATTGAAGTACTGTTCGGAGATCAGAGAGTGCCGGCTAAGGAAAAAGAAGCGTAAACGCAGAATTTTAGGAAAATAGGAAGAAATTATACCGAAATTATGATTATACTGAAATTAGTAGCGGTGGAACGCAAGTAACTGCCAGTGTCATTGCAAGATGAAACAAAATGAACACATTAAAATTACTGGCAGGAATGTCATCCTTGTACCGTACAACAGATACCATGTAGAAAAGTAGGCAGTTACAAAATTATATAAATGATATTTTTGCATGTGATTACTGTGCAGATTAAGAATCCGGATATCATGTAATTGATTAATTTGGAGGCTCTGTGCCGCAGAGTAGGTCCAGAATGTTGACTTACGTTACCATAATTAGGTTAGATTGTATTATTTTAGTGTAGTTTTAGGCAGATGCGATATACCTGGACCTACTTTGTGATACTGGTTATTATCCGTTCAGTTTTGCTATACGGATCCATAGTATAAGTAGTAGTAGAAGTAGGAACGGGTTAGAAGCTCCGCAGGGGTTCGTTGGGTTCTCTTCTCTACATAAAATAGGCAAATTAAAAACTTCTTAAAATTCCGTACATTTTATAATCTGTGAATCCGTAAAGTAAAACTGCACCTTATCATTATTTGTAAAGGATCGTGTCTGGTTTTACGTTTGCAGGTTAACAATAGGGGTGTATGAAGGCAGTGGCTACACCCATGCATAAAATTATCTCCTACTTAAAAAATTCATTGTATTCGCGAATTTATGTGTTTGCTATGTATGCTCGCAACAGGAAATTTGGTAACCCATAGGGAAATGAGAGTCTTAGTGCAAGAGGTATTACTCGAGCAGATGGTTTTATCAGATTTTGATAGATTTACATTTTCAGGTTAGGTTGGAGCTTCTAAAATACTGATAATAATTCAAACTTTCAAAACGTACAAACCGAAAAAATCTTGCCGTCTATTCCGCTTACAGGAGGTTCTAGAACACAGGTCTCCCATATAGGTTAGTAGCTAGGTTGATTCCATTCTGTACTAAAATTTAATATTTATTTCACATAATATTGCCGAGCGAGTGTTAGTGAGTGAAGGCGGGTTTGAGCCCCGTAGGGCACGTTGTTTATTATAGCTCACTGGGGGGGGGGGCGGTTCCTGTGTTCTAGAACCTTGCCCGCTTGCAGTAAATAGTTACACATAAAATTCTTCTACTACCATTCAAAATACATTTCAGTATGCTATGCACTGACAGAAATTATATTCACACTTTGATTTCTTCACGAAAAATGTTTCACATCATATTTTTTATCTATACATTTTCTATTTGGTAGACCGTCTACTCGAGTGAACCCGTACAAGACAAATACCAGAGGGCTAAGGCGCTTAGGCTGGGATTATTTAGTATGCGAATTAAAAGTACATTATATTAGGGTGTACATAGCAAACGAAGCCAGGTGCGTAACAAGGTGGCAGCCGAAAGCGCTGTGTAATGTAAATGTGTCTTTAAAATACCTTGCATATATAAGGTTTCAGCCGTAAAGTTTGCAAGTATTGGTACTTAGATTCTTAATCTGTACTGCCATGGATTTCCACATTTGCTGTAGCAGTTTAACCATTTAGTACAATATGTGCGAAATTGTCTCACAAAGGAAAAAGAGAGTTCGGCATAGATCAAATTTTTTATTTCACCTGTAAATGGTGAAAGGCAAGTTAAATGCCTCAAAAACATATTTATTCAAGTGTCATAATTATAACTAAAGCAGTGAGGTAAAAAGATAAATATTACTATCCTATATTTCTTCATAAAAATAAATTCAAATGGGTCCGGTCTCTGCATCTTTGGCTCAACAACCCTATGTGCTACTCGTCTGAGTGGATTACTTAAGCTCCCGTACTTCCCAGAAAGTTGCCTGAAAGCCCTTTCTCTCACGCATAGTTCTAAAATAGAAAGTTGCTAATAGAATGAGAAGTATTAGTAAAAGCTTTTTCTAACTCAGGGCGCAAAATTTCAAAGTCAGACGCACTTGGCAATCCAAAAATGATCACTGGTATCTCTTACGTACAAATTATGAGAGGTCCCCCTCCCCCAAGGCTTTGGTTTGACAAAGAAAGAGATTACATCAGGGCACAAAATTTCAAAACCAAACAATTAGATTCAGGATAATCAATTTTGAATGCGAAATATTTCACATTCCGTGTTTTCTCTTACTTAGTGACAATTATTTTCGTGCGAAACAGAAACTATACAGCCGTGTGAGTTTAGACAGAAACCATTCTTAATAAACACTACAGTCGGCGAGAACTATCTTGGCAGTGACCTCAACGCTCTCAGCTGCAAGGCTACCAACTTACTCTATTCACAAATAGTGCTTAGATGGGACACTGAACGCTTCGCACGTCACGTCGTAACTACAGTTTAAAATAATGCTGGTAGCGAACTAGAGAGAATTTAGATAACAATGTATTTGAATAATACTAGCATATATATGCATTGTTACGGCAAAGAAAGAAAAAATAAGATTAGACTCTATATTTATGTCGTCAAACGACAATATCTTTCCTTTCAAAAAGCAGTTTTCTATTTCCAATAGAATTTTTTTAAACCTAAATCCAAACTTGAGTAGTATTTGTTGTAATGCCCACTCAGAACCTTTGAAGTAAATGCTTTTCTTAAGTTTACACAATAATTTATTTAAGGTGGCGACAATGCCTTCAGCATAGATATTGTGAATTGTTCTACGAACTACTACTTCATCGAAATAATCTAAATTTGTTTGTCTTTTCTGTGTATTTGGCCTTGCTTTACAGGGTGTTACGACGGGTTGTCCAGACTTTACTCCTTCTCTTTCACAATTCGCCACACGGATCTCTCACTGACACATGTTGCTCGGGAGGTTTCATGAACACTGTCAGATTTATTATTGTTCGCTGCAAGAGAAGTTGTAAACATTAAAAACAATGTCTCCTGCATCACAATGCAACGGCTTACCTTTCTTTAAGGCACTATCACCCATTCTTATACTCAAAATTTCGAGAACGAGAATAAAACAAAGAATTGACAACTTTCACCAGTCAGCACAGACTGTATAGCCCTACAAAAAGAAAACACGCGCTTTTCAGTTCATTTCATTTCGCTTTTGTTTTTAAATTTGTTTGTTTTTCCTGGAAGTGCTGTTCTTATGTCCTATTGGTAAATGTTATACTTTTCGAAGCTACATTCACTAACCCCCACGTTCTGTTTCCGCGACCAGAAAAGACGTTCACATATCATCCTCTAACTCAAGGATCGTGATAGGTAAAGATATGGGGGTTTCTTTAAAATAAACTTTGGACTTCCCTTCCCATTTCGTCCACTGCATATTTGTGTCTATCTTCAATAGAACGAAAGTTTGTAGCATGTTGAAATCTGAGTGTTGTTAGAACAGAATAAACATAAATGGCTATCATTTAAAATTATTTTCCACATATAATATAAAATTCAAATATAAAATAACCATATTCTTCATGAAAGTTATATAAATATAAAAGCAAAAAAATGTAGCATTTATGTCTCCTTGAACTCCAGTTATCATTATACAAAGATGACAAGTATATTTATCAAAAACAAATCTCTCATTTCGGTTCATTTCCTTTCGCTTTCCTGTTGTAGAGAACGGAGCGTGCTTTTAAGTTGGTATTTGTGTTCGCGCATTTTCTCTTTCCTGGGATTGGACGTTGAATTGAACGAAGCGTCTACTTTAACCAGTGGGATGGCATTTGAGCAAGAGCGAAGTCTACGTCACTGCCAGGATAATTCTCGGGCACTGTAGTTGCTAGCTCTAAATTTCTAGTCGCTAATGGCGACCTGGCGACCGAAAATTTTGCGCCCTGATCTGACTGATTCGTACTAGCTTTGCTATCTTGAATAACTTATACTAAACTTACAAATCGCTGAGCAAATCAACGTTTATTTATAAAATAATAAATGTGTGACAGTTTCGCCAATTAACATAGCATATTGGCTTCAGACAGTGTTTGATGAAGCCAATATGTTCAATTAATTGGCGAAACTGTCACACATTTATTATTTTATAAATAAACGGACTTTCGCCAATTAACACAGCATATTGGTTTTAGACAGTGTCTGATGAAGCCAATTTGTTCAATTAATTGGCGAACTGTCACACATTTATTATTTTATAAATAAACGTTGATTTGCTCAGCGATTTGTAATTTTAGTGTAAAAACTATATATATCTATATCTATATCTATCTATCTATCTATATATATATACACACACACACACACATATATATATATATATATATGTTATTATTGTTAAGCTGTACACTGGAAATACTAGATGATAAGATTAAAAATTTGTAATATAAAATTAATGGATAGAAGTATTAGAACATTTAAGAAACGTACAGTCATTATCCCATACCTTGGTATTTTACAATAAAACAAGATGAGCAGAAAAACTAGTATACATATATAATTCAGAGAGTAAATTAACTTTCGTGATAGCTTATTTGCTTTACTTTTAAAGTTTGCGATTGTCTTAGGTTTAATTTTGTTATATGAGAATAGCAACATTAAGTTATATGTTTTTCACCTAAACTTGTAGAAAAAAAAAAAAAAGAAATGAATATATTTTCTGTTTTAGTGGATCTTTAAGTTCTAGAGATAAGTGAAATCAAATCTTTGTTTTACGTCCCACGATTATGCCCACTCGGCTAAGATAGACGGTGATAATGAGAAATGAAGAAAGTGGGAGGAAACGGGAGAACTTCGAGAAAACCCACACATACGGTGTTTGTCCACCACAAAGTTCATTTGGCGCAAGCTGGTATTGACCCAAGGACCCCATTCACCAGAGGTGAACGCTCTACCACTAAGCTACCGCGGCCTCCTATCTAGAGATAGTGTGCTCAGGAATCTTTGCCTGTAAGAGATCGTTTTATGACTAAATGATCAATCAATTTGTCATAAGGCTTAATGAAGTCATGATTTGTCCTGTCATAAATTATCTTGGACACCAAAAGTTTAGAGTTTGAGATCATCCTTTTCTGTCCTTATGCAACAGAGGTTAGGAAGGACGGCTTTTACTGGTAATGTAAGCACTGACTCATGACTTGATTCCAGTGTGACGGGAGCACAATGGCTCTGATATAGCCCTTATCTCTGGTGCTGGGTTCCCTGGTTCGATTCCCACCAGTAAGTTTGTAATAGACAACATCGTTCGCGTGGGTTTTGTTGGGGTACTCTCGTTTTCTCCCACTTTCTCATTCCACCAATTCTTCCATGGTCGTTCACTTGCTTTAATTTTCGCCTCCCTTAGCCTAAAGGGAATAATCATGGGGTGTTAAACTTAAAGATTTCATTTTTCTTTTCATTTGAATCCGATGCAGTTGTCAGCTTCAGAGTCCAGCATACAAGGTGAGCCCTGACGGTATAGACCTTTCCCCATCGCACTATTTTCGCTTGTAAAAGAGCTGGATTACAAGACCACACCATTGTCTGGCCACTCTTGACACCAAAGAGGTTATGTTTAAAAAAAAGTACGTGTACAAGGGTGTAATCGAGCACAAAGGCGATTATATTCATTGTGTTCGTAGATTTTCTCGGGATTTTACCGATATTTTAATTCCATCAGCATTCACTTGCGTATCATTTGTCTCTTTTAGCTTACACGACATATCCGCGAGATGTTAAATTAAATGTTATAGATAAATAAACGAATTTCTTAGATATATTTTCGAGAAAAACTGCTTATTTTTCATGCACTGGCCAATAAAAAATTAACATCCAGAAGGAGGTAACATAGATACATCTAATCTATTGATTGAATTTATAGAGCACATACTCATAAGGAACGTAATTTACTTGTGCCTCAGTTTTGTTCCTTTAATTGAATTTTCCATGCACGCGAGGCTCATCTTGTGTCAACAGATCCTTTCCTTTACATTCCCAATTGTGGTTTTAGCTATACTATAAAATACAATTTTACACAGAGTATTTCGTAATCTTAATTTTGGTTATTAATACTCACCAATTCGGTGTTATTGTAATGGGTATTCATTCCGCCAGTTATCATACATAATACGTATAATTTAGACGTCAGAAGGTTTCTGTAAAGTAGACACTGAGTTGTCCAAGCATAAGAGAAGTTGTGGCTGAGCGCCAACTTAAAGGTTGATAGAATGTGTGACAGTCCAGGGATGGATAGTGTAATGGTTAATGTTTTGGCATGGTAAGCTAAACATCTGGGTTCGATTCACTGTTGAGTCATGCATTTTTTTACTTTTTGTATGTAATAGTATATCAAATTATGATACAAAAATATTGAAATATACTGAAATTCAACTACCTTGAATTTAAAGACTTAAATACTTTCAGTCTCAAGTTAGAAATCTCCAGTATTACATATACGAGGGTTGTGCAGAAAGTGCCAGACGTTTTGGCCTATCGCGGCAGTGGGTGGGGTTAGAATCGCCATTTTACAGTCCAGTCAGAATGTTGTCACACTCAGTACGCATCCAGCGGTGGTAGCGTGAGGATTCTAACTCTCTTACTGTGCTTTCGGTGACGTTTTACAATGTGTGCTGCAATAGAACATCCTGCGTCTTGTGAGGTGCGTTCTGTGATGAGGTTTTTGTTGTGAAACATTGAGAAAGATAAGGGGCGCAATTCAAAACAAGCACCAGGGAAAACTTAGCGCGAAGATGATTTTTTTTTTCGAAAACGTACGTTCACACGCGGCAAGCGTACCCGCGATATTTTGGATAATTTTGAATGGGAGGTTTTCGATCGCCCACCATACAACCCGGATTTGGCGCCGAGCGACTACCTTCTTTTCCCAGCGATGAAGACATGGCTCGCTACACAACACCTTGATACTGACGCCGAACTACATGCCAGTGGTTGAAATCGCAGACGGCAGATTTGTGCTGCGACAGTATTGAAAAACTTGTGCCACGGGATGTTATATCCCTTAATTTGCATAGCGATTATGTGGAAAAATAGCTTAAGAGCGTACCTTTCAAGTGTATATAATACAATTGGGTTTGTTCATTCTGCTACTTTTTATTTCAAAACGTGTTACTTTGTGGATAGCCCTCGTATATGTTTTTAAAATTCATTTTCTATGTTTTGTTCTTTCTTTTGTTTCATTAGGTATCAAGCTTTATTGTTTTATAGTAGTATCAAACTTATTGTAAGCTGTAATCTTTTACTTAAAAATATGTATTTAAGGTCAATGGGTGGAAACATAGGCACTAGAACGTGGGGGCTCAGACCTTTTCAGCTCTCTCAATATTGTCGTTGAGGGGAGTTAAACCTCTCTAATGTTTCATTGTCGTTCTCGTATTCTTATATCTACAAAACCTTTTTTTTGGGGGGGGGGGGGCGGTCTGTATTAAACAATAACTACTATCCATGAAATATTAGAAATAATTAAATTTGAAGAAAGTAGCGGAAACTGTTATGCGATAAAGTTTTATTGTAAAAGCCTCTTCCTTAATATATTCTTCGCGTCGGGTTTATGGGTGCAAATAAATATCTAAAATCAGTGTTACTTCAAGCTAACGTTTTGTAAGAATTCCCTTATAACTAGATCCTTTAATTTTGATAAAATAGCTTTATCTTAGTTTGAATTGATAGTGTTTTTGCGTGTTCTTCTTTACAGATATCACGAGTGGATGAAATCTCCTGAACTTCAAGAATTAACCGGATCAGAGCCTTTAACCCTCGACGAAGAATATCAGATGCAAAAGAGTTGGCGTGAAGATAGCGACAGTAAGAGTCGTTTCTCTTTATTCTGGTCGAATTCGTTATGCTTGGAAAGAGTAATTAAATTAAAACTGAAAGTTTTCGTTCAGCTATAGCATAACTGAACTAGTCATATCTCTTCTTCAATTAAGGATACAAGAGAGGCCAACATTCTTATGTCAACTGATTTAAATTCGTGATTCAGTAGGATACAGAGAAAGAAATGGTGCCGTCGGCGGTGAGATTATCCGCCGCGTTTTCAAAAACACTAATGTTTTAAGCTAGGTTAACATGCTGGAAGAATCTTGTGTCTGTCATTAGAAAAATCTTGCAACCCCATCTTTCTATTTACTGTTTACACTTTACAACTTTCTGAAAGCAAGAAGGATGAAATGAAATGAAATCTTTAAGTTTTATGTCCCACGGTTATTCCGGTTTGACTAAAGGAGACGGTGATGATGAGAGATGAGTGAAATGGTGGAATGCAGAAAGTAGGAGGAAACGGGAGAACCCCGAGAAAACCCACGAGCACGGTGTTTGTCCACCGAAGCAAAAAGGATATCTTCACCTATGCAGCAGTGCACTCTAGTGGAAAAATAGCGAACGTCATTAAAAACGGATATTTTGGCGCGCTTCCCCTCCCCGTCCCAAAAGGATCCATCGTTTAGGAAGCGCGAAACTGTTTATATATATATATATATATATATATATATATATATATCACTGGGAGGGCGATAACAGGTAGCAAGCAAGACGACCCAGAAAGTTGCAGATGGTATGACTCCTTGCAACATAAAAAAATTGTTGGATGTCCCTTTCAAGACTATGTTTACGTGGAGAAATATTGTAGTGTTGCAAGATTTTTTTTAATGACAGCTACATGATTCTTGCAGCATGGCAACCTAGCTTTAGTCATAAAGAAAAACCTTTCGTGATTGCAATTTTCAACAGTCTTATATTTTGTAGCTGACTTAAGTAGATTTTCTAACTTTATAAGCTGTTTTAGCTAATTTATGTCACAATGTTGATCTGAAAATATTCGTGTGGTGACCAAAATTCTCCAAATAATCAATATTTCGAGCACGCTCCTTGAGTGATCATCATCAGGATAGTTTCAAAGCTTATATCATGTTACATAGCTAGCTAATCACATGCTATGATGTAGTTCAATGGTAATAAGGTATGCAGAATCTCCGAATACCAATATGTAAATACAATAATGGAAGCTTCTTATACAGAGTGTTTTATATACATTATTTCAAGCTCCAAATGTACTATTAATGACATGTCAGTGCTTTATATTTAGTCAATAGTTAATTTGTATTATACAAAATGTGTTGATACAAATAATCTCTAAATTCACAAATCTGGATACATATAAATAAATATATTTGACAGCAGTGATTCGATTCTTCATGGTTATCTAAGATAAGCTCCTATAGTTTTCGACCCAGTTGATGTGTGTTTTGAAGAATTATAATAAATATACCAGCTAGACAATTTTGTGTTTTTAAAATCTGTTAATAAACTAATAGAAATTAATACAAGATGAGTCATAAGTCACTAAAGGGGTTTCAAAACAGCTTAACTCCTCGCGTATGTTAGCAATATGTAATGAAATGCTGGTATAATATGCGTTACATATGGAACATTTCTGTCATCATCAGTACGTAATAATTAAATAATTTTTACATTGGTTTGTAGATTCATTGGGATTAAGTTTGGTTTTAGGAGGGGGAAAAATCGATAATAGCAAAACACAACTGTAATTTATACTCAAATAAATCACTTGAAGGGTTGATGAAGTACCATGTCACACAGTCGTTTCCTTTTTAATTATCCCTTTGGTTGTGGTAATTTGTGGATGAGGTGCTCACTATTTTAATTCAGCTTTGTTTTCCCATTAAGGGGAAACCGTCGTCTAAGTGGTTAGAGTATTGGATTCATGTCCGCGAGGTCCCGGGTTCGATTCCTGGCCGGTGCTTCCCAATTTTCGGCGTCCACCCAGCGTTGTGAGGCAAACTGGGGAGTTAGGTGAATGAAAAGATATGACGGCCACTAGATCTAGAAAGCTCCCGATACGCCTAGTAGTGACAGGGCGACGTGACGCGACGCAGCGTGCTGATCACGTGCTCATCGCTAGGTCGGACGTAGTTCAGCCGGTTGCTGACAGATGGCGTTGGAGCGGCTCAGGCGCTCAAATGGGCTGCTACGCCAAGTGGTGGTGGTTTTCCCATTAAGGAAGGTTGATAATGTTTTTTTTTTTTCCTAAGGACTGAAATTTTATCATTATGTGAGTCCAGTCAATGAAAATATTCCTTAATTATTACATGATGATGATTAAGAGTCACCGAAAGATCTACCCAAAATTAATAATACGGGTGCTTAAGTGGAGTTCAAAGTTAGTATTTTGTTAATGGATACACATCAGTTCATTTAATACTTTCAAAAGTTGATTTTATTACGAATAGCCCAGATCTGAGTGAAAAGTTACCTCATTTCATTTTGAAAAAATATTTTTGGTCTGTTTCGTAAGTTGGAAATACGATTAGATACTCCAATTTAATTATGATAATAAGCTGCATGTATAAAACTCAAGAATAGGAAGTTATTTTAAAGGAGTTGTCTTAAGAGTTTGAAATACTATTTATTTGTTTCAACCATTCGTAGTGCTTCATAAAGTTTTATTTCTCTAATTTCAGAATGTACTTTCATAGTTCTGGACAAAGAGATGTTTGGAAGCACACAAGATGAAATTGGTAAGATACAGATTATGCAGTATTTGGTTTATAAGTAATATGTGGGATTATAAGTTGATCCTATCTTTAATTAGCATGTAGCATATTTTGACCACTGTAGTAGAGAAAATAAAATGTAGATACTTAGTTTATTTGTTCAGAAAAAAATGTCAAATTTGAACTTAGGAAGAAGACGTAAATACTATTTTGTTTTATCTGAATTATGATATATATAAACACTACGGCACACCATTAAAACGCACCCAACACGTATCATTAAGAAAGTCACATTTGTTTCTTCAGATATTAACAGTAATAACATACACACATGTGTGCGAACTTTGATTTAACATTGCTTGTGATCTTCGATGGTCCCCGCGCGAGCAGAAAAAGGACAATGGAATTGAAAATCAAGAGTTCTTATTGGTACTGGTATTGTTACGTATTTTACTAATATATCTTCTGCAGAAAAATTAGTATTGTTCGTATTTATTTTCCGTATACCCAAATTGCTATTCTTTTTAACACATATTCTGCCAAGTAACTTGTTCATGCCTAAGCCGTTAGCGTACGCGCCTTTGGTATGGAAGACCCGGGTTCGATTCTCGGCGGGAACTCATGTAGTTTGAATTCCACGTTAATCAGTAGGTCCACGTCTCATACAGCCTGGCTGCTGAAAGGGACGTTAAACTCAAAATCAACTCAACTCAACACATCCTACCACTTTATTATACCCCAAATCAGTTAAACCATAATCAATCAAAATGAAACATTATAGCCAACAAATACCTGTGATTAAATTTCTGCAGATGTACTGTAGATACGATGGCTATTTTCTTCAACCTGCATTAACCACCAGAGGTAAGCCACATTCGATGATGAAGCATGGCTTATCTTCAGTAATTTGTGTAAGTTGCTTCGGCTTCCTATTGGGAAGGTCCTGTCTGCTTTTCTGGTCATTGACCTTATCAGCGGACATTTTTTTTCTATGCATTTGTATTTTGAAGAAATGAGAATAAAATGTTAATGCTCCAAAACGCTTAAATAAACCTGGGCATTCACTGTGTGACCTTCTGGTACAAATTCATGATGAACGATACCCTTACTGTCGTAGAAACACAGGAGTATTGTCTTCACTTTTGACTTCAGACGTCGAAGTTTCTCCGTATCCCCATACACTTTCGGCATCAAATCAACAGTCTCTGTGGCATTTTCACCTAGTTTAACATAGAATTTGATATTTGGTCTCTGTTTCATGCTGCTAGTGTGACGAGAGCCTCTCAGTGACTGCTGCTGGTAATAGCGTCGTATTTCCCGTCATGCTTCGCGTGCGATAATGGGTGTTGTCAGATTGTAGAGGAGGGATTACCTCTTTCGAACACACACAATTCAGTGGTAACGCATTGAAGCCCGAGCTAGACTCAAGTGGCAATAAAATGTTCGTGCAACCCATGCCCACGTATACCTCAGTAATCTGTTTTTTTACTGTTTTAAATCATATACATGACCCTGAGTTGGGTTTAGGTTCCATGGAAATGCTGGTCGCTGTTATCTAGATTTGTAAACCCGAGTGGTCCCTGTGGCGTAGTTACTAACGCTCTCGCTTTTGGTGCGAGTAGTCCCGAGCTCGATTCCCGGTGGGGACACTCGGTCCAAAAAGTGTAAAAGTTTTTGAAGGGCAGCATCCTGAGTGAGGTTTCCGTAGATTTTCCTCATTCACACCAGGCAAATGCCGGAATGGTACCTAACATAATAATCCTAGCTCGCTTCCTTTATTCCTCGGGTAATGTAATTGCCGAGTGACGTCGTCTCTCATACATGACGGACTAACATGGCCATAGGTGCCGAAAGCCGAAAAATCTAATTCCTAATCCTAATACTAATTCTAGACCCACTAGTGGACATTTGAGTCTTGAAGTGTTAATAAAGAAGATCATTCGGAAGTCTATAGAGTCATATTGCATTTTAAGTGGATAAAAGACAGTCGATTTTACATTACAAGCAGATCATTCATTAGTCAGCGGTTAAGCCTCAAGATATGCAAATTAACAACTTACAGAGTAATCAATATTACGGAGAATTGCAAAAGGTTTGATGATATAAAGGGTCCTATCTGAAACCTACTTGTCTGACTTTTAAATGTGAACTAGTTTCTTTAGTTATTTAGTTTTTCTTTCTTTTCTTCTCCTACACAGCGTCAATGATAGGAGATACAAATTTGTTTTTCACTAGCGATGATCTCCATGAAGCGGAAGCGGAAATAATGATAGCAGAGCCAGAAGCTAGAGGGAAGCGTCGTGGATGGGAAGCTATGCTCCTTATGCTTAGATATGGTAAGTAATATGATTTTATTAATCAATAAGGTAATCCGTCACATCCATAGAAACTAAAAAACATTCAGTTCATATTATGTGGAAAAGATCATTCATTCGTTGCTTGATCAGCTGGACTGAAAATAAAAGTACTTGATACCTTACATGATTCTGAATTATAGATTCTTATTCAAGATATCACTCGATAAACACGTGGATTTACGTAGTAGCAAACTATTCAATCAGTTCTGGCAATCGTTTTAGCTGGAAACACCGAATTTCACATTGGACGTAATTCAAGCAGATAGCGTGACTAATTCAATAGATCCCTTAATATGCAGGTTCCAAATATGTATTATCTATTGAATTTAATCAAGTAAATTTACGATACAATTTCATATAAATTTCGAAAAATATAATTCAAGTTTGTTTCGGCAGTGCTCTTGGATCATTCTCAACTGCTTTATCGTGTTTTTATTCTGTTTTTATTTATTTATTTATTTATTTATTTATTTATTTATTTTTTTTTTTTGTTTTTCCATGCTTTTATTTCGGGTATTATTACTTTTGTGGTTGTTATCGAAATTTAAATTTAGAAAAAAAAATGATTTTTAAAGAGTAATAGGTTTAGAACCGGAAAACTCATTGCTGAATAAATAAATAAATAAAGTAAACAGGAGAAAACCTCGAGGTTATTCTTCCACCACTGTACAATTAGAAATGCGAACGTGAAATAAAAGCAAGGAAAGGAATGGCGAAAGAAACATTTACGAGGAAGACCCTGGATTCTTGAATAAAGGGTTGAGAAAAAACTCATAAAATGCTTCCTGTGGAGTATTGTACTGTATGGGTCAGAAACATGGACATTACGGAAAAGTGGTGGAAAAAAGACAGGAAACTTTCTAAATGCGGGTGTGGAGAAGAATGAAGAGGATTAACTGGGTAGAACAGAAAACTAATGAGAATGTGTTAGAAATAGTAGGAAGAAAACAGAACAACTTTAGATGTAATTGAAAAGAGGAAGAGAAACTGATTGGGACATTCATTGAGAGGGAACTGCTAGAAGCTATGAGGTTACAGTTGATGAACGGTATGAAAACAGAAAGATTTCCGTGAGGACCAAAAGGTTAGCTGAAAACTGTGATTCATAGAGGCTTCTCAGCTGCGGCAAGTGACCAGCCAATAAAGGCAAAACACCTACACCATCCGACAACTAAGTAATGAGACTGGTATTATGACCAAAACAAAGAAAATGTAATAATACCTGTTTATTATTCAAAGTACATCCCTCCTGCGTCAATACAGGGAGTGGCACGATCACACAAGAAGTAGAACGACCTCAGCAACTCAGTTTATGGTATGTTTCGTAATATCGTTGTCACAGTTGCTTTGATGTTTTCAACGTTGTCAAAAAGTGTCCTTCTAATGGTAACTTCAGTTTAGGAAATAGAAAATAGTCACAGGGGAACATATCTGGAGAATAGGAGGGTGCTGCAGCACACACACGTGTTTTTTTTTTTTATCAAATATTCCTGAACAAGTACTGCCTGGTGAGCGGGTGCATTGTTATGGATACATGGATAAGAAACCAACTACGTGGGGCTAAGTATTCGGACCGAACACCACAAATTCTCTATGAAATGCTCCAAAACACTTAAATAAATCTGGGCATTCACTGTGTGACCTTCTGGTACAAATTCGTGATAAATAATACCCTTACTGTCGTAGAAACACTGGAGTATTGTCTTCACCTTTGACTTCAGACGTCGAAGTTTCTCCGTATCCCCATACACTTTCGGCATCAAATCAACAGTCTCTGTGGCACTTTTACCCAGTTTAACATAGAATTTGATATTCGGTCTCTGTTCCATGCTGCTAGGGTGACGAGAGCCTCTCAGTGACTGCTGCTAATAGCGTCATATTTCCCGTCATGCTTCGCGTGCGACAATGGGTGTTGTCAGATTGTAGAGGAGGGATGACTCTTTCGGACGCACATACTGGTTTGCGGATTACATTCACTGTTTCGTCACAATAAAATCAGTCACTTTACTTAATTGTCGAACGGTATTATTATTATTATTATTATTATTATTATTATTATTATTATTATTATTATTATTATTATTGTAGAATTTTAGCGATAAGTAAGCAGGTGCAGAGGCGTATGGGGCGTAAAAAATATTAATTTTACGTCCCACAGTTATGCCCTTTAAGCTGAAAAGGATAGATGATAATCTCTGAAATTTTGTCAAACTGTATTCCCTTATGTAATCCCAATTAACATAAGAAGACGTTTGTGTTTCAATGAATAATTATTGGTTTGTTTTCTATAGGTGTTGAAGATCTTCACGTTAAGAAATTCTTGGCGAAAATAAAGAATTCAAATTTAAAGAGTATCGCCATGTTTAAGAAAATGGAGTTTCAAGAGGTGAGTTCCATTAAAAGAAAAAAAGTCTGATTTCGTCAGGTTATTTTAACTATATATATATATATATATATATATATATATATATATATATAGTATACATGCTATTATGTTAACTTGCCTTATTTTGTGGGACCAAATATATTCCCAGGATGACGACAAACCAGGAAAAGTAAGTGAATTTGAGAAGATATGTTCAGTAGTTTCGAAGAATGAGATTTTGTAAACATTTAGAATGAAAATTGTAAGATGATTTCAGAGGTGATTGAGGTTTTTTAATTGGCAACTTCACACTTTCCACTAACGATGTCTAATAAAATTATGTTCTGTAGTTGTGGGCATTATCTTTTGCTTTCGTTTGCGCAGTAAAAAGATTTTGGAAAACAGTTAGTCGTATTTGGTCTACTGTGTTTTCATTGTAATATATTTTAATTTACAAAGAGGTTTATTTCAGAAGTGTTTATGAGTATACAAAAATAGCTGGTAAAATTGCACATCAGCGTATGCATTGGGTCAGTACTCAGTGGATAGCCGGATTAATTTCACCAAACTCGGGATCTTTAAATATAGGATACGTCTATGGACACTAAAATGTAGTTTCTGCTTTGTGCTTATAATGAAATATTAAGTACTGTACATTTATAGGCACTCTTATGTCCAAAATGATTGTCGCATATCTATAACTGTCTTCTTGTAAGAATATAATTTGATAATGATTTTGCAGGATACTTTTAATACTGTATTTGTGGTAAATTTCATAAGAAAAGAATTATAAATATGAAGATTAGAATGAGTAAAACAAAATGTTAAATGGACAAGAAAGTTTTATTTTCGTTTAATTGTTCTTATTTATTCCTCTTTTGACATGAAATTTTCCACATACATGTCTTTGCCGATTATATACATACTAACATTATAAGAAATACCGGACGAATTCGTTATCAAATTATGTTCCTACAACAACATATTTATAGACATGCGACAATAGTTTTGGACATGAGTGTACACATGTAATAATTTTTCCATCAATAGTTTGTAATGATTTAATTATAATGATTCGTCTTATAAGTAAAAAAAAAAAAAAAAAAAAAAGTTTATTAGGTATTCTTATTATAAAATTATTCTGACATTGATACATGAGTTCAAATAAAGTTTGTCTCTCTTTCTGTAGTCATTCTTTGGATGACATTTTTGTATGCCAATACGAAATGTTCAGAGCCACATAAAACAAGGTTTTTTCAGGCAAGACGTATAAAAAAAATTGCAATTAGAAAACTTTCCCGTAAGTTTTGTCAGAACCCGGATTCCCATACTTACATCCACAACTCTAATTTGACCACTATCTATCTTGGAGCATGGCCATAATACTACAAGTTTGTTCGTATATTTCAATTTCTAAATTAACTTGCATATCTTGGCCTCTTAATTTAGCATATGGTCTCTTATTTGCTATATGCGAGGCAGATGCTGAAACTACTAGTGAAAATTCAAAAGCATCTATTCCGAGAGGTCTGGATACCATTTTCCGCAGAGGTGAGTGATCACAGTGCTCCTAAATGAAAGGTTGAAAGAAACGCGTGTTTGAATGAATATGTCCCTTCCTGAAGGTATAATTTTCGTATCTAGTACCAGTTTGTATGTTCAAGCATTAATAGGACTATAACAAATGTGGCTTCTACAAACTTCATTGAAAGCAAAACAATCCGAAACCATAACACTTGCTGGGTACATTGACATTTTAACAGTACGTGCAGGACTAAGTGCTTCATCTACATGCAATATATTCTACCACCCATCTTTTTCATTAGTACTTATTTTCTGGTGATTTTTGTCATCACTGGATACTGTTTTTCGCCACAGATCAACAGTGCAGTCCTTGTTGTTAGCTTTAGCCCGTTATACACTATTGCTGATAGGGGATTGTTTCTTGAGAAATCTGTGTAAAGCCAAACCTATAGATTTAATCCTGGTATTCATTGTATATGAAATATTTCCTATCACTTTCCTGAAAGAACTTGTAATTATTGAAATCGATCTGGAATACATAATTGTCTAAACGCATTGTTCTGTTTAGATTTTATTTTCTGACCACATCTACGAACTTTTATGTACCTCATTTGACGAATCTTAGCTGATTGTACTCTATGCACACCAACGATCTGGGTGATTTCAGTAGTAGACTTGCTACAATTACGCAACCTTGGTGTTATATTACATGTGTCTGACCATGTCGATGCTTCAAGTAAGTAATTAGCATCAGTTTTCTCTCGAAACTAACTGTAAACCGGTTTTTACGGATAAAAGCGTGAACTTCACAACTGTCACAACATTGAGTACAAGTTTGACCGGTGCAAACAATAAAATGAGAACAACGAAAATAGAAAGCACTGTAGCTCAGACTAAATTGACAAGCTCGGATAAGTGGGAGTAGTCTGTTACAGATTGGCCATAAAATGCACATTCTCGTGGCATGTTTTTGTTTTCCTTCACGCATATTTTGCTTACATACCGTCCATTGTTGCAAATGAATGTAAATTGATTTGTATTCTGCATAAAATTTCCTTTAAATTGATGTGTATATATCATATTTAAATTAATTTTTGTAGATATTTCTCTAGAAACACTGTAAGCATGCAAAATCATACGATTGTGCTGTTTTCCAGTAATAAGTCAAATTTTTATATTTCAATTATTTTTGCTTATAAACTTTTCTTATCATTTATTCCTTTACTCTCTTATCTGATGAACATTTTAGTGAAAGAACTATGATTATTATATCTGGTAAATAATTTATTTTCTCCTCTCCGAAAATCCTTATATATAGCGAGTTATTAAATACGGTTTCTATAAGGTGAACGTAATTTGTTTTACCGGAGTATATCTTTGCCTGTAGTGTTTAAACCTTGAATCTTAATACTTTATATTATATCTTCTATATATATAAAAGAGAACGCACAAATCCTTTGTTACCTCATCACGCTAATACGGCTGAACCAATTTCTTTTATTTTTGGGGAGTTATTAGGATTTGGACCCTAGATGGTTTTTATCATATCACTTTAATTTTTAATTACCAGTGTCTTGAGATAATTGACCATTCAAGTGTCCATAACGTACAAATCCTTTGTTAGTTCATCATAGGTAAAAATAAACGTATTTATATGCAACCCGCATGACCGTGTCACTCGGCGGGTTAACATAAATGACAGGCGATATAATGTTAACATTTACTGCAATCTACTATGGTTTTTATCATATCACTTGAAAGCGAAAACTTCCGGGGTGACCGCAGCGAAGCGGGGCGGGTTAACATAAATGACAGGCGATATAATGTTAACATTTAATGCAATCTTCTATGGTTATTATCATATCACTTGAAAGCGAAAAAGTAAAAATTATCTAAGTAACAAAGTTTATTGCGTTCCGGGGTGACCGCAGCGAAGCGGGGTGAACGCTGCTAGTATATATATATATATATATATATATATATATATATATATATATATATATATATATCGGGTGTTCAAAAAATGGAGCCCATGGACCACTATTCTACAGGCCAAAATAAAGCGAAAATGTATGATGACATGCCCTCTGGGCTCTCCTTCAGCCGCTATGGGAAATGAAAATTTCACAGTGTGGCAAAGTTGCAGATTAACTTGGAGCCATTAGCATTACTCTACGAATACAACAAGCAGTTGAATCGATTGCTACACTAATAAGTGATGCTAGTGTCAATCAGTATCATCTTTAGCTACCATCTGGAAAGAATCGATATAACTATTTGATAGATTGGTAGATCTAATATGTTGTTCTTTATTTGCTACGTTGCCACATAATGCAATTTGTGTCTCCTGATGAGGGCATGAAAGGTATACAAATAGATATATTTTTTGCTTTGACTTGTAGAATAATGCTCTGTGGTCCGTAGGCGCCATTTTTAGAACACCCGATATATAATCAGTTAAGAGTTATGTTATTCCATTGGAGATCGATACGAAGTCGTCACTGTATATACTACAATATGCATGTATCGATACCATTTTAATATAAAAATATAACTTCTTTATCATGTGTAATCTTAAGTCATAATTAAGTCATAATTTACTTTATGTAACTTGCCGTAACTTCAGAGTTTTTAAAACATGCACTTGAACTTTTTAGGTGTCCAGGAGTGAGGTATTCCAAGAAGTGACTTTAGAAAGAACTGTGACTTCAGAATGGTGTCAATGGCTATGCGAACAGACTGCTGAATCAGTGAAAGTGTCAGAGGAGTCGAGATGACGTCAATGTGACGTTCTAGTTATCTCCGATAATCAAGTGAAATGTTAACTAATCGCGAGGCGAAAAATTTTCTAAGCCATTAGTGTGCCTCTTTGTGGCGTGTGGCTAATGGGCGTGTATTTTTATATCCGTGGTGCTGTTCGATTTCTGGTGGAACTACTTCGAGCTGTTTTTAGTTTAAGGTCCTTTTTCGCAACCAAGCCTATATGAGGTATAGACCTGTAGCTGAGCATGGAGTTTTAACCACATGATCTCTTACCCACAATCAAACACAGGTCTCCTGCGCCAAAGGTGTGAATGCTATGGATGCAAACCCGAGTGGAGGTTAATATTCCACTTTAAACAGTAGGTCCCGTCTCATACAGTGCTGAAAAGGAAGTTTGATTTCCAGTAATCAAATCAAAATCATTAGAAAAATAATTTTATGTATTTTTTTCTTAATAAAGAGGATTCAATAATTTATCAATTAGCATCATCAATAATTATCAACTGTTAAGCACTTAATCAATTTATTCTTAGGTCAGTCTGTCAATTTGATTTATCTGTACAATGAATACCATGTGTTGTATACAGATTGTGCCTGTATTTTACTTTTGATATGTTTAAAAAGTACTATATGCAGTCCTGAAAATAAGAATGAAAAATTAAAAGTATCAATGTAAAACAAAATTGTTGGTAATAATTGAATTTTGTTATTAATAAATTATGTAAAATAACTTTTATGTAAAAGAAGAATAAACTTCATTGTTTCTGATATTAGATGTATATTATGTGTAAAGAAAGGTATAGTCGTCTCATGGCTAGTGAGTAGAAGTCTTGTTTCTATCAGTACTCGAAAGTTATTGTTGTGGAACCAACGAAGAACACCAAGTACAAGGTGGCTATTGCTTATAATTAGGCGAATTACGAATAATGACACTTCCAATTACATAGCTTTCGAATGCGTCAGTAATAGTACTTTCGTACAGAACATTTCAACTGATAAGAAAGGTAAATTTAAAAAGCACAATAAAAGAACGTCCTGTGGCGCTAAGTCTACTGCCAGATGGAGTACTGGCTTCCAATTTCATTATTTTTCTGTAGATCGTACCTCTTAGGTAGCTCCCCTAATTTCTGCACGAAGCTGGTCAACACTTAATGAGAATCCATTTGTCTACACCACCCATAAGAATCCACCACCCATTTGTCTACACGGGGTGATAAGATTGTGATCCTCTTGTGCTTTGGGACTGTAAAATTTGAACATGGATTGATTACTTACAAGGAAAAGAAGTCTAAAAGAAACATATTACAGGGACTTGCTGCAGAAGATACATATGCTATCTAGAAAGAAAAGACAAGATTTGCTATTAAAAGGTATGTTTCTGGTAGCTGACAATGCATCTGAAGACCATGTTGCAAAGACAGCTACTTTCGTTCGCCGTAACAATAGACTATTAGATGACTGGATGATTCAGAGATGGATCGTTAATACACTCGTGCCCAAAAGTTAAGTAACACCATGGGAAAGTGACACGAATGAAGACAGGAGGCTGGTACACACTGAACTTAATATGGCACAGAAAAACAGCAATGGTGACTTGTTTCGTCCTATTTATTGCTCATCGGTCCAGTTTGACATTGAGAAACTTTCAGTGTTGGGTGAGATTACCCCGAACGGCTATACAAGTTGCACTTCATTTTCCCATATTGTGGATGAGGTCATCTAGCAGCTTTTTTTAATAGTAATGCATCCTAATCTTGAACAAACACTCATCCAAGGTCATCTAGTGCCCCAAGTGGTAGATATCGGATCACAATCGGACATTCAAGAGGTCTCGTATTCAAATCGGTTTAAGAACCGGTGATCGTGGTGGCCACTGCTCACGCACGTGATATCCTTCGTTCCACGTATTTCTCTGCCACTTGCATCCTGTGTTGGTGGGCAATATCGTCTATTAGAGGAAACCAAATGCATCATAGAAGAGTCACACATAATGTTGCAAGGTAGCTCCTCGATAGATCACATTTGTCACAGTAGCTGGTTTGGTTTGATTTAGTCCCGTCCAGAAGTAAATCTATATGAGACGTGAATCTACAGCTTCACGTGGGATGCGAACCACGAGAGCCGCCACCGGCCTGCCACAGAATCCTATGGGAAAATATACGGGATGTATTCCTAACAATATGCCACCCCAAACCGTAATCTCGACACCGCCATAACGTGCCACAAAATTGTTATAACATGTTCCTGGTCCGCGCTACACACTGTCAATTTTATGGAACGAAATAATTAAGGTGGTCCCAGGGTTATTGTCTGGAGTGACATATTGCTAGGGGTACCGACACCTTTGCATATTTTCCCACTGATTACTGTGGCGAATGTGATCTATCAGGGCGTTAACCTACAAAGTATGTGCGACTGTTCTGTAGTCATACGGTCCTAGGTTTCTTCTAATGGTGGTGAAAGAATACCTGGAACACAAAGATATCACGTTCCCCGGTTCTTAAACCGATAAATGTCTGGGGTGTCCGATTGCAACTCAAAAACCACCTCCCGAGAGTCTGGACGCGAGTTTGTGCAAGAGTGAGATGCTTTATTATAGAAGCTGCTGGATGGCTTCATCCACAATATAGAAACAATGTGCAACCTATATAGCCGTTCGAGGTGTTCACACTCAATACTGAAGGTTTCTAGCGATGTCAAATGCAGCGGATGTGCAATCGACAGGATGAACCCACAAATGCTGTACAGTCGCCATTTGCTATATTTCTGTGGCATATTACCTTCAATGTGTCACTGGATATTTCCCCTACGCATTCGATTTTGCAGATAGGCATAAATCTCTTGTGTTCATTTGTGTGTCACTTTCCCGTGGTTTTGCCCTAAAGAGCATAATTATGTGACATTAAACTGAAATATTTTCCCGTGGTATTCCTTAACTTCTGGACAAGTGTGTATATTAGGGCCTTATTAAGAGGTTTTTGGAAGTTGTGCCCATTATGACTTATGTTCAGAAAGATATAAAGAATCGAACTATCGAATAATTAAGCAATTTAATGGAAGCTGTTTTTCGATAAGAAAATGCAGGGTCATTTGACTAACCATTTATGGGGAAAGTTTTTCCACGATGAAAGTGTAACCGTTACTGACATTATACGATTTGGTTTGCCACCAAATCTACAGACTAGTATGAAGTTCGTATTAGAGGACAGTGAGAAATGTGTGGTCATAAGAGCTGAATATGAGTCATTACGATATTTCAGTTTCCTAGCACATGTAGACCATAGGGCAAGTACCTTCTGGCTTCTCCCCCGAAATGATGTTTCCATTTATTTAAGGAGATATTGGATATGAGTCCTATCATATTTATCAGCTTCCCACAATCTTACCATAAAATTTTGAATATCTATAAAGTCTTTTAAATCATTGGGTGATTATGACTCCTTAAGTTCTTCCAAATGGGTTAACCTTGTAATGTGCCGCTATTGTATAGCTGAGTGACTCATTACAAATCATCTTTGAGGATGTTTTAAGAGATACCGGTCCGAAATTAGATGATTTAGAAATTGCCAAATCTACAAGAAATTACAATTTTTCGAATCGAAATTGATAAACAAATTGGTTTAATATCTACAGTAAAATAAACATTTTGTGAATTAGTTCATATGTATTTTAGAAATATGTGACCCTTGGATCGAACATCGAAGCTATACCAACTGTGGTTTGTACTTTATATTTTAAGTGAAATTACTCTATCAAATAATATGATGTGCAGTTCCATAAAAAAAGAGTAACCGATAAATTGTTGGATGATTCTTCTATGTATATGTGTGTGTTTAGATGATGATCCTAGTGTTTGTTTTTAAAACAGCTCTTTACGAAATAAAATGGAATAAATATGATTTTAATTATATGGAAATAAATATAGAAAGTGAATGCAGGTATAAATATAAGTATATATGTGACGAGTATATGTTAATTATAATGTGTAAAATTGATGCAGACGCTATTAAAAGAATAATTGAATTGATTTTCAATTAACACTATATTAATACGTTGTTTATTGAAAATGCATCATCAATGCAAGGAATCGTAGGTTGCCATGTACACTCATGTCCAAAATTATTGTCGCATATCTATAACTGTCTTCTTGTAAGAATCTAATTTGATAATGATTTTGCAGGGTACTTTTAATACTGATACTATGTGTATAATCGGGAAATGTATATTTGTGGTAAATTTCATAGGAAAAGAATTATAAATACGAAAATTAGAATGAGTAAAACAAAACATTGCTAAATGGACAAGAAAGTTTTATTTTCGTTTTATTGTTCTTATTTACTGCTCTTTTGACATGAAATTTGTCACATACATGTCTTTGCTGATTATACACATCCTAACATTATAAGAAATACCGGCCAATTCGCTATCAAATTATATTCCTACAACAACATATTTATAGACATGCGACAATAATTTTGGACATGAGTGTACGTCTGATATGGATAGAAGAGAGGATAATATTCTTTACTGTGAGAGTCTCTATCCACACAACGAACCTAATATATGAGAAACTAGAAAATGTAACATCCTTATACACTGTGGTGAATGTTGGGATATTACAACCTTCTGGCAAAATACTTTTTTTAAGGTTTTAAGTCAAGGGATGATGCGGACTATTGATATTCCACATAAAAGAAATGTAACAAACACTAAGAATTGCTCGTGAACGAACTTGAGACCATTGTAACACATTATATATTGCATAACCCATTTACCCGTAATAGGGCTGGTTATGAAAAAAAAAATATAGTGCACCCGATAGTTTTCCTGATTTCAATACTACATTACTATGCCCACACGCTGTAGCAACGAATGTATTTTCGACGTCATGTTTACTGGTTTACAGTGTTGTCAAGGAAGTAAAACAAGTCACAAATTTCGAACTTCTCAGAGATGTTAAGAATTAAATAGATTTTTTTTTTTTTTTATCACATGCTCGAATAGACGCTGGGTTAACGAAGCATCCTACATTATTATGATTTCAGCACACTGTGTTCACTAAGAGCAATGCGACTTTTGATGACAAAAGGTTATAAAGCTTCCTCGTGACTATGTGGTTAGTACATCTCAATGTGGGAGATTCGGGTTTGACTCCCTGTGGAAGGTCATGTGGTTCGGATCCCACTTTTGGATCAACTTTCATATAAGCTCCGTGCTGAAAATGAGCTAAACTCTAATCTAACAAAATAAATAAATAAATAAATAAATAAAATAAAAAAATTGTAATTCTATCTTGTAGAATGCTTTATTAGCTGAGAGTTAAACAAGAATTTTAGGAATGAAAAAAAAATCAAAAGATTGCGATTTTGGCCAAGAATCAGTTTTGGATCAGGGACCACAAAGTTTTTTAACAGCCCCTAAATCGAAATGAAATGAAATGAAATCTTTAAGTTTTACGTCCCACGGTTATGCCGGTTAGGCTAAAGGAGACGGTGATGATGAGAGATGAATGAAGTGGTGGAATGAAGTAAGTGGGAGGAAACGGTAGAACCCCGAGAAAACCCACGAGCACGGTGTTTGTCCACCACAAGGTTCACTTGGCGGGGGCTGGGATCGAACCCGGGACCCCAAGCACCAGAGGTGAACGCTCTACCACTGAGCCACCGCGCCCCCCAGCCCCTAAATCGACTTTTCGTATTTTCTACGGAATAAGGACATCGTATTGAGTTAAGTGATAGTTTGGGTTTGGCTATACTATATGTAGTTCTCCAGATATAAGACGTGCAAGAAAATTTTTGATTGAAATATGTTGGATCCTTCGATTTAAAAAAGAAGAAGAAGAAGAAGCAGAGTGTTAGTAATTGCAAGTTTATTTATAGCATCACATGCAAAAACATTATAAATACTTTACAAACGTTACAAATATCATGCATAGATTAGTCTGTAATATAGACTGTTAGAAGTTTTTATATAATATTTACAAAGGCACAATGGTTTCTTAAAGTAATATTAGGTTGGTTATTCTTAAAAGTGTATTACTGTACAAGGACCCTCTAAGAACACTGAGATCTACGTGTAAAACATGCATAAATTCATTCCCCGATTTTTTTTTTTAACATTTCGGGGAATAATTTTAGAACAAGTTCATTCAAGAACATGAGCCAAGAAATGTATCGGTAACGAGCTAAAGATTTGGGGAAAATTTTGACACGGCTCTCTGAAAGCTCCTGTAGCCTATTCGAAGTGAATGGATGTGTGAAGACCGGCTAAGTGTTCAATGCCACACGTTCGAACAAATACTTGCTTTAGAACGATTGAAAAATGAGGTAGGGTTTTTCAAGGTCGACTAGTTAGAGTATTTTACTTTTGATGTGTGTCGTTACTTGACTCATCTATTTTGAAGTTATATCTTTTCAAAACTTCTCTACTTCACCACTACCTACAGTACGTACACACTTAAATTTAACATCCCAAGATGAAGTTCTACGTACATCATAAAGACAGTGATACGAAGGTCGTCCAGAAAGTAAATTACGATTGTGCATCGCGCGTGGTACCAACCCTCCACCAATGCGATCGTGTGCGCAGTAGTTAGTTTCTACCTTCACGTCAGTGTGAGCCGAGTCTCAATACTGTGCGGTCACGCTACTTGTTTTTGCAGCGATTCAAAATGGCGGCGCCAATCGAAAATCCCGCCAAATGTGAGGTACAAAGTGTAATTCGTTTTCTGAGTAAATAAAAAAGGAAAAAATAGCGGGAACACTGAAAAGGTGTACTCATTCCGATGTATTATAGTTTTCTAGTGTAGGAAATATAGTGGAAAGAAAAAGAGGTAGACTGCTAGGTAGTATCAAAGTGTCAAGGAAATAATTCTTACTTCAAGACGACGGTTTAGTACATGAAGCCCTCAATTTGCAGCGATCAACCTGTCAATGGTGATCATAACACATAAAATGATGATCATAATAACTGTGGCGTAACGTTGAGTTGAGTTGATTTTGAGTTTAACGTCCCGTTCAGCAGCGAGGCTATATGAGACGTGGACCTACTGATTAACGTGGAATCCGAATCACATGAGCTTCCGCCGGGAATCGAACCCGGGTCTCCCAACGCCAAAGGTGCGTAGGCTAACCGCTTAGCCACGAAGGAGCTCTATGGCGTAACGTTGTTGGCGCATATTGGGCGTAGTAAGTTCTCCATGTTAGGGCAGTGAAGTAGCAACTTCGTCGCATTACAAACGTGAAAATGTTTATCTTGACCCCGATCAAAAACTAATAAATAAATTGTATATTGCACTGAATACCTATATAAAATAAAACAGTGAATAAATAAACATTCAACACACTTAATACTTACTGCTTATTTCAAACTTTCCGATCCCATTCTATTTTCAAAGATAAAATTTATTAAGAAAATAAACTCAGTGTTCTTTGAACAGTCCTTGTCAAATTGTGGATTAGTGATTGTTGAGCACGCACATGATTTATCACTATAGTACAATCTCATTAACAACTAATTGTGAATCATATTTTTTTCAATTAACGGAAGTCTGTATTAGACAATTTTTTTAAAAATTCCCGTTGCAGAACTTAGTAGTCTGGGCATTATTATTATTATTATTATTATTATTTTATCACAAAACATATATTTATTGTATGTCTATAGTATAGGCGGCCACCCTCGTGAGGTTACTACTCAACTTCATTCACACTTAGTCAATGCGTGAGATTAAATGGTGGTGCATGCATATTTTCGAAATACACTCAGCCCTAGCCAGAAGGCATTAGGTTTGGCAACATCGCACGGAAACAAATGAATGCTGAATTGCATTCTAACCAGTTCCTACCACTACTACTACTACTATTATTATTATTATTATTACTTTTGCTATGGATCTGTATAAGTACAAGGGCAATCTTATTTTAATGAAAGAAGATTAATGAAAATTTTAAAAAATAATCGTTAAATCACTTTTTGAATATTATTTTAATCTTATTTTAACGAATGAAGTATTATAAAAAATTTAAAAATAATAAGAAAAACTTTCCTAACGCAGGATTTGAACCCACGCCAACAACGATTTTCCTTACTAGCATGTTGCGATAGCTCACTCGGCTACTAGGGCCGACAGCATCTGGCCTTTACTTTGTGGTATATGTAGGTCATGACTCGTGATCGCGATATAAACGTCATTCATTTTTCCTACATTGTTGCCAAGCGTAACCCCGGCCGTTCACAATGCCTTATGGCTAGAGTTCAGTGTATTTCGAAAATACGCGTGGTGCATGGCCGTAAGGGCAAGTAAGATTGAATGAAACGTTAAGGCGATTGAGTGATAGTGGGGGTAATTGATGTTGAGGATTACTGCCTGAAGATGAGGGTGAATGAGATATGATAGTGAGGGGTCACAAGGGTGAGGATGACTGAGGTGATGTTAGAGAGAAGTTGAGAGGTATTGAGGTGCTGTAAGAGCCAGTGATTGAGGGGAGGTGAAGGACGTGACGCTGAGAGGAAGTTTGTAACATTAGGTTGAGTGGGCTTTAGAGAAATGTCCACTAGTGGTCATTACAGTAACAAAAAACTATACAACAAAATTCCGATTTTTTAAAGTCAAATTTACTCTGGAAACGACTGCAAAGATCCATTATTTGCCAAACGAAATGATCTGGAGGATTAGACAGTGGGTTACACTAGAGTTAACTTATTTCGTTAAGTGGCAGAAAAATAAAATGAAATCTTTAAGTTTAACGTCCCACGGTTAGGCCGGTTAGGCTAAAGGAGACTGTGATAATGATAAATGAGTGAAATGGTGGAATGAAGAAAGTGGGAGGAAACGGGAGAACCCTGAGAAAGCCCACGAGCACGGTGTTTGTCCACCACAAAGTCCAAGTGGCAGAAAGACATTAATATACCGGCATCACCTTGCTTTTGTTTTACTCTATGTTAGAGTAACCAGATACAAAAAAATAAGAAAACGGTCATTAATTCTTTACTAGAAAATACATATGATAATGTTCGTCTCTACTCCAAGATCTAAAATTAATAATTACACCGAATATTTAAAATAATCACTAAATTGATAAGATGATACTTGTTATTTATCAAAAGGACCACTTTGTGAAGACGGGAAAGGGGTACATTTATTTGAAGTCAGTTCGTCACAATAGCTACGTGTGTCATCAATAAAATAAATAATAACAACACTAAACTACCGGTCAAATATAAATTAAATTATAACTGATAATACCATTAACAGGGGTAGTAGAAATAATTGTATTCAATAATAATAATAATAATAATAATAATACGGTTGGTATGTTAAATCAAGACTATTACACGTCCAGAACATATACCAGACGAACACTTGGACGCACCATACCAAAAAACAAATAAATAAAATAAATTAATAAACTGTCCATACTAAAACTAGCCACCTTACTCCAAATATTCAGTTATGGATCTTTACTAGTTTAGTTGTACATTCATGATCAAAAGTAAATAGCATACTTCACATGTGATATGTATATAAAGTATGCTATGTTCTTTTGTTGCTAACTATACAATAGTTAATATTTTATTGGATATTATCTAAGCCCGGATTCATGTAGGCGTACTGTGTTAGTGCGTGTTTTTTTGAATACATTAATTATTTGAAGACAATAAAAATAAAGACAATGTGGAAAATTACGTGTAATAGTAGGCATGTGCTTGATGTTATTATAGCTATGTTATTTACACTACAGGAAACAAACAAACAATTTTATACCATAATGCTAAAAAAAATAGTAAAGGGAGAGCATATTGGCTAAGAAAAATCACCAGCGCACCAATGAATTCCAACATGCATAAACAATACCAAGCTAACATGCAGGTCGATAGGAACGCCGGAAGTGCAATGAAGATCTGTGCAGTGAGTGTTCGATCATGCTTAGCCTACAAAAGACAACACAAAAGAAGTCTTGTGAGAATTATAATAAATGTACTGTTACTGATATTAGCCTATGAAAGCCGTTTAGAGACAATGGTTAGCTACTTTTAGCAATAATACTACTACTAAGGAATTAAAATCAAAAGTTCTAATACGTAAATCTATCTAAATTAAACACACCAAGTAAATACTGCATTACAATGTCCCCTTTATACATAGGAAATAATTTTATGAACATGTTGCACAGTTTTGAATGTACAAGACACAGTGAAACAAATATTTCTTTCCCGTACAATGTGCGCCTGACAGCAAAATGAGTGAAAAGAATTATCTTCCTTGATTTCTAATGAATTATATGGTTGTAAGTAACTGAACAATTAGTTGATGCTGATCTATTGGTATAAAGATTGAAATAAATAAATAAATTTAAAAAAGAAAAAAAACTAGAATGGAAAACAACATATTGACTTTTAATGATTCATTCTTTCAACTTCTCCAGAAATTAGGAAAATTTGGGAGGAATCGACTAATAATGCAACAGTATTTACAGAAATACTGTAACTTTCTCTAATGCGAGGTAGAAAAGAGGTAGCACAAGACCTTGCAACCTTGTGGCAGGATATCTATGGAGCTCAGGACAAGCTAAGTAGAGTGGTGTAGGGAACCCCAATGCTCCGAAGCAAGCAGTGAGGGTGTTAAAAATCACAGAGTCCCCGAAGCAGGCTAAGCAACTGAGGTTGGGATCCCAACAGAGCTCCGAGCAAGCTAAGCCAAGTAGAAGGGAAGCCTAGAGTTCCGCAGCAAACTAGAGACTTTGAGGTTGGGTTTCTCCTAGAGCTCCAGGCAAGCTAGAGGAGGGGAGACCAATCGCAGACTGGTGACTGTCCGTCGAATCCTTTTCGTTATATAAGCGCTGATGCTCCCTTGTCGTCATGTGACTTGTAGGTGGTGCTGGTTGTCCATGGTAAATAAATGTGTTAATGTTTAATACAGGAGCACGTGTAATTTTTATAAATACAAGCACGTGGTACATTACAATATTTAGTCATGAAAACGCTTCTCATCTATTTGTAAAGCACATTATGCAGAATAATTTCATGCTCTGTTGAGATTCGAGCACTATTTCTCTTATTATGCTTTATTATTAATACAAAAATTTGAAGGAACAAACAAAATTTTTCAATGACCTATAATAGCCATATAGCCATTTCCGCCCTCAATGCTTCCCTGCGAATTTTAACCTCAACGCCTCTTCTATTGTGTATTATTTAAAAACAGAAATAGAGATGTCAATCACAAGGAAATAAATTTATTGCTTCTGATGAACAGAAAAATATAAAGCGTTTCTTTATATTTCATGTACTGATTACAGGCTTCTGCAGAGTGGAATGAAAAATGAATTTAATGTAGTATAACAGATACCAAACTAAGAATAACGTAAAATGAGGTACTCATTGAATAGTTATGTCGGAAAACATTTACCGACCTTATACGCCATTAATATTCTTAACTTAATCGCGAAGATTTTGATTTAATCTCTATGGTTATTCCACCATTGTTCTCAATAGTATCATTTCCACATTGATCTGCAACTATTTCTCATATGAAATTTTTAAGTTTATCAAAATATAGAACTTTCACGCCTTTCTTCGTATTGATTACAATAAAACTGGAAATTTAATCCTTTATCCACGAAATTGATCAGGACGTGGCTTTGGAAAAATAGATTCGCCACTGTATAAAGTATGAAAACCCACTGTCCTCTAGAACAATTTTCTCCTAAATTCGCGAACAAAATAAAGTAATAATAATATAAAAAATTTGAACAAGGTGTTACAGTTTAAAACTATATATCTAGAAACCGTGTTACAGATTCGACATTATAACAATGCCTTTGTCAGATACAACTATTTATTATGGAATTGAAAAGAGTGCTCGGTAGGAATATATTGTCACAAAAGAAGCAATGTTGACATGAGAACCAAGGGAAACTTTGTAAGGAATATGGAAAGGAGGATAGAAAACATTGACAACGAGGAAGAAAGAAGGTAAGACATAGAGAGTTTTCATGCTTTATTGAAGTTGCATAGATATGAAAAGCACAGATGGAAATAAGCAAAATGAAAAATAAGGAATAATATAGGAGAAATGGAACAGGAAGAAAGAACGAAGATGTAACATGGATTGAAGAGTAGCAGAGGTGGGAACAGAAGATTTGAAAAGTTCAATTGCAAAGCGGAAAAGAAAATTGTGGATCTAAATAGGGAACAATGATACCAAGAAGGTAATACAGGGATGAGCAGACAATGGTACATGAAGTTAGTTCCAAGGACTGTATGATGAAGTACATATATAGAAGAGACAGGGAAAAGAATAGAACAATAAAAAACAGTACAGAGATGATTTGAAGTTGAAGATCGGGATGAATGCTATTAAGAACCATGTGAAGGACACTAGGCGTGAAAATGATTGGAAAGGAATAATAATTTTGAGAAGAAAAGTAGACTGTTAATAAGCAAATGGGAACTGGCAGTAAAGATATGCAAGAGGGCAGTACAGTAATGAATTGGAATTGTGGCTTGCTAATAAGTGAAGAATAAAAAGCCTTAAACAAGATAAAGGAAAATAAAAAAAATGGGAACGTGAGTTAATTGATTTATTCATCAGGGTTTAATGGAAATTTCTGCAGCAAAGGCTATTTGTTCCTGTCATGATAACACCGACATTTGCAGCTCATAAAAAAATCTAAGAAAGAATAGTTCAAATATAAGTTCGAGGAAATTAGTAGAATAAAACAAAACAATAAAAAACTTTAAAGTGATGAAAAAGCTAAAAGAATAAATAAAATAGAAAATAATTCAAGAACAGCAACAATACCGTACTTCTATAAAGTTGTGAAATGGTTAAAAGAATAAATAACACAACATCAAAAGTTTAACAAGAAAATAACTAAAAAGTTGCAATAATCCCATAGTTGCACATTACAGGCAGATTCTTAAATAAAAGGAATTTTTTAGAGAACGTTAACTGTTCCAGTCTTACGCATAAAAGCGAGAATTCTGTCACTAACGACCGCGTTATCCCCCAAAACCTGATTAAGATTTTCAGACAGATTTAAATGTTCTATGAGGTTTGGTATTCTGGACATTTTATAAGAATGTGCCAAATACTTAACGGGACAATAATCTTCACAATATGGACGGCATTTCCATACGCTACAAAGGAGTGTGAGATAAAGGGTGTCCGATATACAAGCGCTCCAGAATTGCTTCATCTCGGCGACTGGCAGTATGTGATGGCGTCTGTCAATTGACGAAAATAGGTTTGACTGGAGCTTATTTTCGTTGGCCTGGTACCAATCCACTTGCCAGTGAGAGCGAATCTGTTGGATCAAATAGCTACTGAGATCGGAGTACAGAAGAGAGTGCTCCAGTGCAATATCTACCAATACGGCGTTCTTGGCTGAGAAGGACTATATTTTGTCAATTTTCTACGTTATATACATATCAAACAGGCTTATAGTCAGCACAAGTATATTGCATTGTATTGTAAGACAGTTATGAATGAAGAAGGCATTGTTATAATGCCGAAACTGCGTTACAGTTGATAAATATATAAATTGTCGTACCTTGTTCAGTGTTTAGATTTTCTAAGAATCACAATGATTGTTTCAAGTTCTAACTTCTTAGTGTTGTGCCTTATGTGTACACTTCATTGTAATATTTAGTTTTAAATCAAAACCATGAATTTGCATGTCTTCTATTAATTTCCACTTTGACCACGAAAAAAAAATAACTGGCTTCCAGAGAAGGCCATGTTCATGAGTAGACACTCTGCTATCTAGCATCTTTGTATTACGAAATAACAAGTGGTCCCGCCTAGCGTACTCGTTAACACTCTCGTCTTTGGTGCGAGCGGTCCCGGGTTCGATTCCCGATGGGGATACTCGGTGGAAAAAGTGTAAGTATTTTTTTCAGGCCAGCCATCTCGAGTTAGATTTCCTGGGTTTTCGTTATTCACACCAGGCGAATGCTGGGATAGTACCTAATATACAGGTACCAGGTCGCTTCCTTCCTCCTCTAATCCTTTCTTCTTTCCCTTTCCTCGGATAATATTTCGCCAAGGGACTCATCATTCATACGTGACGGGCTAACATGGTCATAGATGACGAAAACCCAAAAGTCTAATTTCTAACGAAATAAATTTTTGCACACAGAAGAGAAAAATAACTTCCAACACTGAATTGCTATTTTCTACTGCAAAAAATGTATTCAAATGAAAGTTGGTACAGCAATAATAATCTTAAAAACTACGTGACTGTGATATTGATGCTCAAAAATGAAAAAAAGAGTTACTTTGTTCGAATAAAGAGAGAAATTTAATAACACGTTTTAGACCCAGATAAAGTTCTTATAATACAGTAAAGATTTTAAAAATATATTTACAAGAGATTCAGTTAACAAGTCACAGTTTTGAGCAGATTACATGCATTAGGAAAACATACCAGTCATTTTATTTGATAACTGTTTTTTCAAAGTAAGTTCAGCAATCTTAAATAACTTTCAATGGCATATACAACCATAGTCCATTACAAACACATAACAATTATAAAATCAGAAAGTTTATATTCTGTATTTAAAACACTGACTGCTGATACGCATAAGAGTAAATTACATAAGGGGCCGGAATAATTTTACAATGTTTGTACACTTTTACGAATATTGAAGAAATATACGTCTGAAATTACATACACTTTTAATTCTGGATCTACAGGCCAGTCACAATCACATTGCCATATAAAACTGTAGAAAAGTGACCCACCGGTGGCACATGTAGCCAAAAACGTGAAAGACGCAATGACCCACCGGTGGGTCACGCGACAGTTACACGTTAACGTTATTTTTTTTTTAAAAAAAAAAAGATCATTAGTTACTTCACGAATCCTGAATGTCTATCGATGATATATAAAGCCATAAATTACATAACAATTATACAATCAAATGTTTCACTTTCTGTATTTAAAAATCTATAAAAGAATGAACATTAGGTGTTCATACAGGACTTAATTCTTGCCAAAGCTGTTAAATTTTGTCAAATAACAATATTTGAAGAATATATGTTCGATTATGGAGTTATTTAATTTTTCGAAGCAACTATTCCTTATCTCAAATTATTAAAGAACGAACATATATGATCATTCCTCTAAGTACGTTATACCAAAATAACTTTCTATATCTATTTATACAAATAGAAATACATCTAAAATACATATATATGTATTTTAGATGTATTTAACAAATATAAAGGAATTTAACAATAATCATGAACTTAATGACGCCTTGAAAGAATTACCTAATAAACAAATTTAGTAATAATAGATAGAACTTAAAAAAACATACGGAAATGAATACAGCTGTAATAATAACAAAAATGCCATGGATTAGATTTAAATAAAAAAATTAAATTTAAAAAAACTAGCTGATTTAAATATTAACCGTAACTGAAGGTAAAATCATACAGGATATGAAAAAAGAAATTAAAAACTCATAAAGATCAAAACTTACTACTGATAAGAACTCTTTTCCTCACATTTTAAGTATAGTTAGAATCTTTTACTGGAATGGTTAGTTATAGTTCAAACACAGTATTTTTATCCTCAATATTTCAAAATATCATTACCTAAAGTAATAAAAGGAGTAATACACGCTTAACGCGAGAATGTATGCACATAAACAAAACAATATACTTATACATTATCTGAATAAAACTAACTACGAGCTGGTGGCTTAATAGTTCAACAGAAACCATATGTAATATAAATTTTGTACTGGAATAATGAGTATACGTACATAACATATTTTCATCTTTAAATGTAGAAACAATAGCAAAATTATTAGACTTAACTTTAAAGAACTGAGTAACTTTGTTCATCTGTATTTTATTGCTAATAATATTTCTTTTTAAAAGAAAGTTACAGGGCTTTTAGTTTACCATGCGTACCCACGATCTGTTGCTTTTGAAATGGACAACTTAAAACAAATCAAGGATGGAAAATGACAACGTAGATTGAAATATCGTTCAGAGCGCTGAAGAATCTAAAGGTGGATTACAGAGACAGAAAATACAGGAACTAGACAGCTGTTATAGGAAGGGATCAGAAGATAGCAAGAATAAGTAAAGGAGTAAGGCAAGAATGTGGACTTTCACCTCTCCTGTTCAATGTCTATATAGAAGAGGCTATGAAAGAATTCTTTGATAAAAACGAGAAAGGTATAAAAGTAAAATGACAGGTTTTCAGCACAATAAGGGTTGCTAATGGCATAGCACCGATAACGGAGAACCAAAAGGACATGCAAAATGAAGATAAGTAAGAATAAAATCAAACTGATAAAGTGCACAAGAGCAGGACAGGAAGGGGCAAACGTATGGCTAGAGGGAGAGAAAATCGAAAACGTTTAGACATTCTCCTATTTAGGAAGTCTAATATCCTCGGACGGAAGAAGTGAAAAAGACTTAAGTTCCAGAATAGCACAGGCTAAACAAGCATTCAATAGGAAAAGAGAACTGCTAATATCAAGAAATGAACGTTGGACGTTTGAAAGTGATTTATTAAGACTCTGGTATGGAGCGTGGCGCTTTACGGATCAGAGACGTGGACTCTGAGAAAAGCTAATATCCAAGCTGGAAGCATTTGAAATGTGATGTTGGCGCAGAATGCTGCGCATATCATGGACTGAAAGGAAAAGGAATGAAGACGTACTAAAGGAAGCTAATGAAGGACGACAGATCATGAAGATAATAGGAAAAAGAAAAAACAGCATGCTTGGCCATCTCATTCGGCACTCCGATTGGATCACCGTGTTGATAGAGGCAAAGGCAGAAGGAAAACCAGGAAGAGGAAGACCAAGGATAGAATATCTTGATGCAGTCACGAAGAAGAGACTTTATCAAATTATAAAACAGCTCTCCCAAAGGAGAAAAGTTTTAAAATTTTCATGTTGGCCACCAACATATGGCTGAGGAGAGATAAAAGACATCATACATTATTTCCACGGAAATTAGTTGAATTTACAGGCTTAAAAATACTAAACTGAATTAAATAATTTAATCTGATTTGATTTACAATGTCTTTTGATTTGTTTCCAACTGATATTTCTGATTATTAAGTTTATTTTCTACACAGTATTACTCAAAACATCATGAAAGTATAAACCAAAACAAAGGCGCGTCAAACTTATTGCAACAAATCAGCTTTTGATCTATAGCATTACACATTACGGAATCACGAACTACATGCTAGTAAAAACTATAGAACAAAGACAGTAAGAAGTGACACTTACAATTTCGTATAATGGAGACTAATTTTTCTCTATAATGTCACTAGCTAAAACGCAGTTGCTATTAACATTCCTCCTCTTCCCACCTTTCAAGATAGTAAACGCTTGTAGGAGTAGTTAGTTTCTTTTACACGGAACTGAATCCTGAAGTATACATTAATCAAACTCTTTCTTATAACACTAGAAAGACGACAGTTTTCGCGTAGCTAAAAATCATATCCAAAATTGATCCATACGAGGTGTGTTCAAAAATGAAACCGAACTTTTGCTATAACATCTTTATTGCTCATTGTACATTTTAAGCACCGTCTCCCTCAAAGTAGTCCATTCTACCTGCAAACCATTCTTAACGTTTCTTTCATTTTTGGCAAGCCTCCTGGAACGCACTCTCTGGAATGGTGCCCAGGTCTCTTGTTCCATTGTTCTGAACCTTTTCTATGGTTTGGAAATGACGTCCCATCGAAGTGATTTTAAGTTTGGGAAACAGTAAAAAAGTCTGCTGGGGCTAGGTTCGCAGAACAGGGTGGATGGAACACAACAAGACTCTGATGCTTTGCCAAATAACTGCGGATGAGGAGCCAAGCGTGCACCATTCAAGTCTCCACAATTCAGGATCTTCCACCGCACAACATCCCGCAACCGAGCTAAAATGTCCTGATAAAATTGTTTGTTTACCATCTGACCACGTGGTACAAATTCATAATGAACAGTCCCTTTCAAATCAAAAAAGCACAACTAACATCACCTTAATTTTTTACCTGAATCATGCGTGCTTTTATTGGACGACGAGACCCTGAGTGAAATGAAAAGCACTTGAAACGTCTCTGTAAATGTTTTGCCGAATTTGTTGCAAAATTTCACACACGCACGTTGTTCCTCAAGTCCATTCATTGTCTCTGTATCATTAATCCGACGAACAGCTTATGCATGTGTTCACTTCAGTGGTTGTAGTTCGGCAACTAACGAAACGAGGTAAACGGCAGTTTGTTGTCTAAACTTACCACTAGGTGCGATCAGTAGCTGCAGCGCGCTCCCTCTGCCGGTTGGCGCGCTATTCTTTTTTTTTAATCGGTATTTTTTTTTTGAACACACTTCGTTTAACACTAAACAAAATGCTATGCTCGAGGGGAAATTCTAACGTATAATTTCCGAGGAAATTCAAGAAAAAAATCTAATTCTTATGGCTCAAAAAATATGTTGTCTACTGTCAATTTTGGATCTGTTATAAAATAGTGTTTGCTTATTTATAAACTGAATATGTTAGAAAATACGCTATTAACTACCAACATTGCATGTATTGTTGTTTGTGTTATCCTAACTGTGACACCAGTTAATCATATTACTACTTGTAAAAGGATGCGTACCAAGCATTGATTGTTGGGTCGAATATCATTAAACCATAAATATCGCTAGTTTCAGAGATGCATGTAGGAAAATGAAAAATTCCAGTTTGACGTCCCATGATTATCGTCTTTAGGCTAAGGGAGACGGATGATTAAGGTAAGTGAATGAGGATGGAAAAATTGGTGGAATGAGAAAGTAGGAGGAAACGGGGAGTACCCCAAGAAAATTCACGGACACGATATTGTTTTGGCTGGGGATCGAATCAGGGACCCCACGCACCAGAGGTAAGTGCTTTATCACTGAGCCACCGTGCCCTCTCCTCCCGATTCATATAGAGTCTAATAATTTTGCCACACCGTATGTATCTTGGAAGTATTAGAAAATAAAACTCAAACTATACAACACATAAAACATATATATTCAATTCTGAACACGAAATCATAAAAGTTGAAAAATATACACCTTTAAAAAATAATATTTGTATTTGTACTATGAACTATGTGAATTAAAAAAAAAGAGTATTCTTGGATTATAATAATATGACAAAACTTACCATACTAACATAATTAAAATCGTTACATTAATAAGATATTCCTCAACAAAAATATTATAAATCCATCGAATGCCCATTAGCTACAACCTGATTCATGATTTAAAATATAACTTTGGTTTTGAGATACATAGCACCATTTACTAATTTAAAAAAAATATATATCGTAAATAAAAACATTTACTAATCTAAATATAGTCAAAATAAACATACTTTGTACCTATTTTAAATTCGCTTGAAGCAAAACGTCGTGACTTTTCATATGTTACAAAATCAAATATTGCAGAAAATAAATCAGCAACCTAATATATTTGCTTCACAACTAAATACAATACAGTTCTTTCTGAGCGAGAGGCGTACTATAACTTGCACTGTAAATAAAATCTCCAGTCTTTATACATATAGTGTACATATTTAGTTGACGGAATAAGATAAAAAGTAAATAAACGCTCATACCAAGTAAATCTAAACGATATTTCCGATCTCAATTAATTGTTACGCGAAATGTAATGAGGCTTCCTTGTTAAGAAAAATGTGCTTCAGAAGATGTTTCTGAAAGTTTAGTTTTACACTGTCTTCTGTCACTATCAACTTAACCAAAGTAAGAAAACCAGTTGAGAATGCTCCAACAGCACTGCCAGAACAAACTTAAAAAGAATGGAGATATGGAGTGGGAAGGATAACTTCTGATTGTTACGACACGTAAAAGTAAAGCTTTTTCCGCACCTTGTTCCGTTTCTCGCAAAAATTATCATTTCTCTATGACTTACAGTTCCCGAGGTATGGCTTCTGAAATCTCCCGAAATTCGAACTTTTTTGGCCCATATCTGGGGAAAGGTGGCCAGTTGGCCAGTAGCAAGTTGATCAATGGCCACCGGTTCTATTTGGTACCAAAATATTTATCATCCTCTTAGGTACTGATTAACATCAATAATCATCTCTCTATGACTTACGATTCCCGAGATATGGCTCCTTAAATTTCTGGAAATCGGCCATTTTTTGACCAATATCTCGGGAACGATAAGAGCGACGCGAAAAATTTAATCACTTTCTTAGATAGTTTTTGATACTCTATCAAATGCAGGGTTCAAAATTGAAAAAAAATCGCAAACAACAGACAGACGAACAGGCAGACAGACACACAGACATAGAGAATTCAGTAACGAACTTTTTTAAAGTTCGTTGAAAATGGCAATTAGTGAGAGATCACGAACAGTTCCCAGATATCACTCGTCCGTCAAGAATTAACACTTGTTACAACACTGGTTGACCTACGCACATGCATCACTAGCCAAAGAAGAAATTGATCCCGACATGCTATCGGCAGGAATCAGAATATAGGCTTGATGTATGCAGCGTTTAGATGTAGATCATATATTGAAGAAAGAAATTGATTTGTTTTTATGTGTATATGTGTGTAAATTACTTGCGCTTCATTAAGATGGAATAATTTATCACTCAATCCGGGAACATTGATTATGAAGACCTCTTGTATTATAGCCAGACCATCAACAGAAGGTGACGCCGTTGTCTTCGATTGATCCGTCAATTTTATCATTAATCTATTGCTTTGTTTTTGTACCAAACTAATTTTGTCTAATCTTCTCCACACCTGTAATTACAAGTTTTTTTTTTATTGCTTCTACATAACATTCATGTTCCTGCTTGGATAATACAATATTCCGCATACTTTAATTCACATAACCAGCGGTTTTAAAATAACCAATAAAGTAGAAAACAATTAGAACCTTAAAAATTCTCCTTCATTTGAGTGTGGTGTCTCTAATATTAAGCCTTAATTTGAAATTATTTAAGGACAAAAGTGCAAAAGAATACTGAGATACATTTCGTACTTATATCCTGATTCTTCTTTCATAAAATTTGTAGTCAATTGATCTATTAAACTTACTGTATTTAATTGCGTAATAGTCACCCTCGCACAATACTCGCACCTTAAGTTTGAAGTAAAAACATTCGAAAAAAAAAATCCCCGCATAAAAGTCGCAGTCTACGGGAATTTTGTCTTTGTGAACGAGACTTTCTTCGAAATTGCTTATCTTGAGCGAGTCCGAGCAAAAGAACCTTTAGTGTTCACTGACACGTAACACCGTCAACAGAGATAGGCAACCTACATCCACCCTCCATTCCGCGCACTCCCCTCCAAGTATGATTCATCCCAGTATGGCACCTGTCTACAACCACCTCGTCTGCTCTTGCAAATTCCACCATATGCCTCGAGGGTTTCAAACATCTGGTTGTGATTCCAAAAATCACCTCCTGGCTGGACTACAGGTTTTAATATTTTAATTATGTAGACTCTATTTTATTTTTTATGTTGGCACAATACTGTATGTACCAAAATTCGAAATTGTGTTGATCGTAGCGATAATTGAATGGCAGCTTTTCTCGCGTAATAGTCGCTGTTGGATTTTCGAATTAAAAAGTTGGCACAAAAGTGCGACTATTACGCGAGTAAACACGATAAGTGTTTCGGTGGGTAATAAATTTGTTACCAACATTAAAAATGTTGTTGCTTTCAGTGCCAGTTCATAATACAGAGATCATATTTATAAAACCCACATTACAGGAGTAATCTCATAATTTGGGGGGGGGGGGGGATACCGTAAACGACAGCCGTGCTAATGGAAATCTCCGCACTATCTTTCACATCTTTGTACGTCATATCATCTAATGATGTTACTTTTAAGCATGAGTATTAAGTAAAACCCTTATTTCGGCCACTCTTGTAAGAAAGCTTTGTTTATTTATTATTTTCAAGGTTAGAAATGTTAAAACATTAATTAAATCAAAAACGTTTATGACGCTGACTAGAATGCTGAATTGAGAAAGCCGTGAGCATTTATTCTGGGTCTCACATTTTGTCTGGGCCACACTGATTTTTGGATGTGTCATTTTACTTTGCGTTCTTAACAGGTTGACTCCCAAGGTGATTTGAGGGTACTGGTCCCAGGAGGTCATCAATTTCTTTTTACCTTTGGCTCGATTATGGATAGTCATGCCACATTTTTGTCGCGATATTTTGCTTCTCCCGAAAATGTACCAATGGGAGCCGAGCATCATATGTCATGCTCAGGGTCTCACAGTAATTTGTGATATCAAGCATGAGCATTATATAACTTATGGTGCTCATGGCCCCACAGAGAAATTAGGTGAGCACCACATATGATGCTCATGGCAGTCAACCTGTTAAACACCGGGGTTATGAGGAACAGAGCCTACTATTAAAATGGAATTTGAACCAAAAGTCGGTTGAGTTTCGTACTTCCAGCAGGATCTGAACCTGCAAATACAGATACCAATATGTGGCTATGACGTTGACACTGATATACTATTTTTACTGATATACTATCTTGATAATAATGCTTCATCTCAAATTCAGTTGCTTCAAACTGATTTGCTTTAACGTTCACAATTTATTCCATTTTCAAATTAAGAACTTTTAAAAGGTTCCGTAAATTAGTACACAGTACTTACAAGGTGATAACTACACACACACCAAAATCCAACAACTCTGACTGGTGCGCAGCAACAAATTTACACACAAATACAATCGTATTAAGGCACTAAGGATTTTTTTTCTTAAATCTACATCCATATTTTAAAATTTTATATACAAAACACTTTTTCTTCAATACTAATAGTAACAACCACTTTAAAAGCAGATTCAGTTTTACACTGGATTTGTTTTCAAAATATTTATCTGTTTCGAATGTCGATTTCAAACAATATATACAAAGAAGAAAAGAAGCTATAACATTGAGCGTATATTTGGACATTATCAATTCATCCTTCAAAAATATCATACAATATTTACAAAAGCATGAATATATCATCGGCGTTTAGGCAGAAGTCACTAATTCCGAAAACATACGAATGGAGTTAGGTACTTCTTCCAGTACGATACGGATACACAAGGTGAAATACACGACGTTCTAACATTGTCAGGCTAGATGTAGCAGGTGAAATTGTGATGCTGAACGTGGTTATTCTTAGTATAACAATGCCATCTGCTACATCTAGCCTCCTAACATGTATGAGAACGTCGTATTTTTCACCTTGTACATAGTTCTCGTACTGCAAGAAGTGCCTAGCCCCATCTGTATGTTTTTGGAGTTAGTGACTTCTGCCTGATGAGGTTAGATGTAGTATGGCATTGTTATGCTCAGGATAACCACTCTTAGCATCACAAATTTCACCTGCTACATCGAGCCTAACAATGTTAGAACATCGCGTACTTCACCTTGTGTATCGTTATCGTACTGAAACAAGTACCTAACTCTATTCGTACGTTTTTGGAGTTAGTGACTTCTGCCTGAACGCCGACGATATACATAATATACCGTATAAACTATCTATAAGCAATTAAAAATGGATTATATTAAGATGTAGATCAATAATATCAGTAGATACATCAAGATCTTACTTATCTAAATGAATATAATTTCATAAATACATATTTTTTCTCTCTATCACGATTGTATTACATGACTAATTTCAATCGAAAATTAGAGAAAGACAGAACATCAAACTCTTTTCTACTATTACGGTAGCTACACAGTTTTATATAATTTAAAAAGGCCTATATAGGCATATAATTTTATGGTAATAATGAAATCTTAATATCATATAATTATTCGAAGAATTTTTTAAAAATAAAATAAAACAAAATTTAAAAATATAAAAGGAGTTTTTTTCTTCATTTAGGTACCAGTAAATTTAAGATGATCTATAATTGTTGGTTAATTTAAATGTTTATAAGAAAATGAGATTCTCTTTAAGTTAATATACGTAAATAAAATGTACGTAGCAAATAAAAGGTTTCTGCGAACCATTATTTGTGTATTAAAAAAAACTATAATTTTACTGAGTACATATTTACATAAAAAAAAAAGGCATAAAGCTTCCAAACGAGACAAGAAAATTATGAAAACTTATGACTGTTAATTTGTTCTAACTAACACATCGTAACTAACTGAAACTGATTTTTATGTAGTACAATTAGTTTACGACGAGGGAACATCAGAAACTAAGGTTACAAGGCCGATATTTCTGGTGTTTCGTCTGTTATAGAGGAAGAAGAAGTGTGCAGTAATTTTAATACATGGAGTTGGCAACTGTGTAGAGTTTCAGCACCCGCCACCTACAGCGCTAGTTCTACGTTAACACAAATGACGATTTATTTGGAAAACTGATCTCGTGAAGAAGTTCGCGTCAGTTATTCGATTTCTGTGGGTGAGACATGTAACCGCGGCTGAAATTCATCGGCAGCTGGTAAAGCTTTACGGAAACTGTAATGTTGCGTTACCATGTCGCAAAATGGTTTCGAAAGTTTCCTTCACGACAACGCGCGCCCGCATATAGGCTAGAAGACCATCACGCTGTTGAAAGAGTTTCGCTGGGACATCATCGATCACCCTCCCTACAGCCTGGACCTCGCTCCAAGTGACTTTTACCTGTTCCCGCACTTAAAGAAGCACCTAGGAGACCGTCGCTTCGCTTCGGACGAGGAGGTGACAATGTGGCTGAACGCGTAAGGACGGGATCTTCATCAGGAGGGAATGTTCAAACTCATCCACGATGCGACAAGTGTTATAGAGACTATGGTGAAAGATAACCTAATGTATATATTATCTGTTGGCTGTATTGGTTGTATGAAATAATATATACACGTTTTACTGCAGGCTTTGTAACTTTACTTTCTGATCGCCCCTCGTACATTAGCCAAAAATGGCGCCCATCTTTCAATAATTCGATGACGACTCAAAAGTTTGATTACAACGACAAATAGAAAAAGTGAGTAAAACTTTAATTAAGATCAATGTAGAATAGGATATGCAGTGAGAACGGCTTTGAGAGGTGAGAAAGATACCGATATTCACCCTGCTTCCCTTCGTGGGTACCTATATACAGAACTTTTTTGTTTTTGTTTTAGATAATAAAAGAAACAGCACTAGATGTGAAAACAAACAGAAAAAAATAACATATAAAACAGTATAAAACAAACACTTGTGCTACGAAACGGCACATTGATAAACATTAAAAGTAATAATAATTTGGATGGAATGCATTAATTCTATCTGTAGTACACGTATTAATGGAAAGATGACATTTACTGGTATCTTAGCTCTATATAAAATGATCACAAGACATTACTTTTAGCGACATCACGAATATATTCCTTTTATTCATGTTATGATGCACTCTGTACTTCTGAAGTAACTCTGCCAAATATAACATGGAACATTTACTAACTAATTTTACAATCATTATTTCAATTGTGCTAAATAAAATATGCAAATACTGGCAGCACATTCCGTAACTCGTACAACAAAGATATTGGTTTGAGTTTGTACAGTAGTAACATATGTATAAACCACCTAATTCCCGTTAAAATACGCTTAAAACCCAATAATGAATTAAGAGGCCATTTATCTGTATTTGTCTCCCACGATACGTTACCTGGCTGTAAATATGCCCATACTGGCTGACCGTTTCTTCACTAATCTCGCAGCCACTGAAACGGAAAGAAAATTGTAGCGTTAATTACCTCTAGACAAGGTTCCATAAACATTTGGTTATTTAAGAAAAAACAGTTTTTATTTGATTTCTAAACAAATTGTACTATTTTACAATATTATTAGCATTAAAAAAAAAGATGACAAAGATACGAAGTGTAACTAGTAAAAATTCAGGTTGATTTTGCTATTGGCGAAACGGTGCATGTGAAGCTCAATCCATGCACGAGTGTATCATATAATACTCTGCCTACCGAATGAGTGATTGCCTAGAGTGCAAGTCGCTCAGTTCCGCTGTGACCTTTGCACAAAGCGGACCATGCGTCTATGCTCGTCGGAAAACTCCTTAATGTTAAAATGGAACAGCGTATCAGTATGAAGTTTCATCCCAAACTGGGGAAAACAGCGACAGAAATTTGCGACTTGATAAAGGTAGTGTGTGAAGATGACTTTATCACGCACACAAAAGTTTTGAGCGGTTCAAACGGTTTAAAGAGGAACGAGAAGTGATCACAAACGAAACATGTCATGGACGATTTTGCACGTCCAAAACGAATCCACATATTCAAAAAAGTCAGCAATGTGATTCGAAAAGATCATAGTTTAAGTATTCGCGCTGCTGGCTGAAGTTGAAGGAAATCATAAAGAAACTGCTGGTCCAATTTTACATGAAAGCTTTAACATAAAGAAAATGCGTTCAAAATTGATCCAAGGAACACGAAAGCAAGCTCGCATGAACAGTTGTTGTTATGTTATTTTGATAAACATTGGGAGAGACCCTACAATCTTAGAAAGAGTGATAACCTGTGACAAATTGTGGTTCTTCAGGCACAATATCAAAACCAAATCCCAATCCTTGGAAAAGCCCGAGTTCGCCATGCCACAAGAAAGCTCAAATGAGCAAATATAAATTCAAAGCAATGAGGGTTATTTTTATTATCGACATCCGTGTGGATTGTGTACGTTAATTGGGTGCCTGAGAGTGAAACTATAAATCAACATCTTACTTAGTGTTAACAACCCTTCGTGAGCGAGTAAGAAGACGATGATGACCTGATTCGTGGACAAAGAAGCCATGGATTTTCCACCAAGATAATGCTCTTGCATACACGGCACTGCCAGTGAACAAATTTTTAATCAAACATGGGATCTCTGTGTTAAATGATCCGCCATATTTGCCGGATCTTGCTCCATACGACTTCATTATTATTATTATTTCCCAAAGTGAAGTCAGCACTGAACGAACCAGATTTGAGGCAGTAGAAGCTGTAAAAGGGAAAGCGATGGATGCCATGAACATGGTTTCCGAAAACGACTGGCAACACTGCTTCACCAATGGAAAATTTGTATGGAAATTTGTATGGTAGGGATCGTAAAGGGGTTATTTTGAAGGGGAAAGTATTCCTATTGTACAAATTAACAAATAAAATATTTCGTAGTACCAGTACTTTTTTTAATAGTCGTATCTCGTATATACGAGGAATAGTCGAGAAAAGGTTACAAAGCCTATTATGGCTTATGTGTGAGACATAGCTAGAAGATCAACACACCTGATGATAGAGGACACTCAACAATAGTCCTCGATGTAATCAAAGTTTTTGTTCAGCCGCTTATCACAACGGCAGATTAAGTTTTCTTTACCATTTACATAGAATTCCGCGTGAAGTTCTCGTAGCCACCGTAAGGGAGCGGTTTCGACATAATCACATGCCAAATACTGGTGGCCAGCCATTTTTTTGTTTTAGAACATGGAATAGGTGAAAGTCACTGGGGCTATGTCAGGACCGTAGAACGGGTGCTTTAGTTGTTCAAAACGTAACGTTAGTGGTTGAAGTGGGTCTACCGCTGTGTTCGGGGTTGTCATTAACAATATTAGTCCATGTTTCTTTGAAGGCACGATACCACTCCCTACATGTTGCTTTGAAATTTAGCCGTCCCCATACACCTCTATAATCTGCCTATGAATGTCAGCAGGTATAGTGTTTTTGGCCCACAGGAACCGCAGCACTCACCTCACTTCTACTTTTGACTATTACTTTTACAGATTGAGTCATCACTTTTAATGTCTGCTTTCCGGCTATACATGATCAGAATCCGAAGTCTTCATACCTGCACCAACACAGACATAATCTACAAATAAATTTTCGTTAAGTTAGTGAATAACCTAAAAGTTCTTTGCTCTGTAACCTTTTATTTTTCGATTATCCCTCGTACTAATCGACAGATCTATTTAGCTGAACAAAACGATATTAAGGAAAGTAAATTATCATGCGTAGGTTCGAAGTTACGGAGAAATTATTTTTGTGAATCTAAAAAAATATGCTATACGATAACCACACCATCTATTAAGGTGAAACTGAAGCTGAAGAAGACTCTCATTATGATTTCATTACGTCACTAACAGTATGCCAGTATACAGTATGATTAATGAGATAGAGTCCTAAATTATCATTAACTCTTACATTTTTTTTGCCTAACCATAATATTGTGCAAACATGAGACATGTATCAATCGATCGGTAAGATCAAGCTGAACAATACAGGTGTGAAGATGAATTCTCATGTGTAGTTTTCGAGAAGATAGAGAAAAACAAAATTTTATGGCGCTGAAAATTGTCAATTGTTGCCAATATTAGTTAGTTTATGCTGGCATAGGTTGTTTATTTATTTATTTTGCATTGTATAGGTAAAGAAACACACTGTTAAGCAACACACTGTATCTGTTGTTGTTCTCTTCCTAACGATGACATAATATTCGTAACAGTGGCACATTCTCCTAACAGTGATTCAAACACACACATTTCTAACTGTGATATATATATATATATATATACATTCTCTCTCTCTCTCACTCACTCACTCACTCTTACTTCTGACAATGACACCCCTTCCTTAACAGTGCCACATATTACCTCGCTTTATTGTTTCGTCTCTCGATCTACCCTCGTAAGAATCCAGCTCAGTTCATCCAGATTGTCAGTGATGCCCGGAGTAAACTGGGATAAAGACAACTGAAGTATCATGCTGACCACTTTATTTCTACGTAACGTGGCCACGAAAATGTGAAGTCTTACCTTCACACCGCCCTTGGCCCGACGCTTACTATAAATTTTACTGACAAATTACGGAACTAATGCACAAAAAATCAGAGAAACGAAAATGTAATCTTTCAGTTTTGCGTCACACAGTAATGCTCTGTAGCCCACAGGAGACTAAATATGAAAGGAATTAATGGAATTAAAATGTTGAAGAAAACGGGAGAACCAATGGATACATTGTTGTCCATCTTAAACTCATAGGGCCTGGGATAGAACCAGGGATCGCGTGCACTAGAGGCAAGCACTCTACTACGGAGCCACTATGTCCCCTACATATAATCAGTAGTTCGACAGGAAAACTGGACGATAAGGAAGAAGTGGCCGAAAAGTTGTGAGACGAGTGAAAGAAGAAAGAAAAGACCGAACAGAAACATTATATTCAGCCTAGATGTTCCCAGTATAAAAATAAAATCTACGGTGGAAATCAGGAACGAAAAGACAGGAGAAAAAAAGCAGAAGAATGGAATAAAAGAAGCCTAAAAAGGATCTGGAAGAACGGAACATCCTATGGAAGAACGGGTACTACTTCTGCTTTATAAATAAAGTCAAGTGTTACTTTGTGTGTAACATTGCCGCAGTCTCAATCTCTCAGTCTCGAGTCAAAAGAATCACCATATCAAAAGGATCTGAACATAATAACATAGGCGGTTTTAGTTATACGTTTATTGCTATTGATAAATCACTTGTAATATATCACATAAGACATTCAATGCAGAGAGTTGAAACTCCGCTTAGCAATTGTACAAACATGGGTAGAATAATACATTAAGCTTGTTGACCATATCTTCATATGAGGGGTGGTCAATATATTTTTGCTTTCGTATAGAAATGTTTTAGTTATTTGTGTGCAAATTATGCACGAAATGTGGCAATGTCTGATCAGACTAATGTGCAAATGTTATGTTTCTAGATTCAAAACTGTTGAATATATGGCGTCTGGAAAGAGTGAAAGTGTAGAAGTGGCAAAAGTGGAATATCGTCTAGCCATAAAGTTCCTTCATCTAGAGGATGAAAATGAAGGACATCTATGCAGAGATGAAAATTGTTTATGGTGGAAAGTACCCATCCTTAAGCACTATTAAAACATAGAAGAGACAGCTGAAATGTGAACGAATGAGTTTGGAAGACGAATCTAGAGTGGGAAGACCGTGTTCAGCGATTGATGATGACATGATTCGGAAAGTGGAACTCCTAGTGATGGACGACAAACGAATAACAATAAATACTATTGTTAATGAGTTGAAGATTTCTCATGGCTCAGTATCCACTATCTTACATGATCACCTGCACCTGTCCAAAGTGTCCACACGGTGGGTTCCCAGGTTTCTCACTTCATTTCAAAAACAGCAATGCGCTGATTGTGCATCGGAAGTGTTGGCTCTCTGTGTATCCAATGAGAACGACTTTTTCGATCGTCTCGTGACAATGGATGAATGTTGGATATATCACTTTGACCCAGAGTCTAAAGTGATGAGTAAATAGTGGAAACATAGCAGCTCCTCACCCCCTACAAAGACCCGTGTGCAGTCTTCTGCTAAGAAGGTCCCGCTTTCAGTTTTCTGGGATTGCAAGTTCGTTATTTTATGCGGATTACCTAACTTATGAACATAGTGTGACTGCAACATATAACAGAGGTCTGTTGGAAAAACTTCGCGATGACCTACAGGAAAAGCGCCGTGGTATCCTCACCAAAGGTGTTAGCCTGTTAATTGACAATCTCTCGCCCATACAGCCCAAGAAACCATTAATCTTGTCCAACGCGTAGGGTACTAATTCCTTCCCCATCCTCCATGTTCATTCGACCTCGTGCCGTATTAAATGACAGATAAAGATAATTTATGTTTAAGATCTATATTTAGTAATTTCTTTCTAATTCTGTTGTTCAAGTATTTAACTGTAATACAAAAATGAAATCTTTGAGTTTTACGTCCCTCGGTTATGCCGGTTAGGCTAAAGGAGACGGTGATGATGAGTAATGAATGAAATGGTGGAATGAAGTGGGAGGAAATGGGAGAACCCCAAGAAAACCCACGCACACGGTGTTTGTCCACCACAAAGTTCACTTGGCGTGGGCTGGGATCGAACCCGCGACCTCAAGCACCAGAGGTGAACGCTCTACCACTGAGCCACCGCGGCCCCTAACTGTAATACAGTTCTGTTACAGTTTGTTACGAGGTTAAAAAGATAAACAATAAAATAAAAAGTTATAGTAAAAGTTTATAGTATGTCTAAATCATCTGACACTGGAATATGATTTAATAACCCATTTTTATTTTCTTCGTAACACTTGAGCGTCTTTATGAGTTCCTAATGAATTAAGCCTCAAATCACTTAAAACACCACAATTCCTTAACAGTTTTGTAATTAGGAATGGACCCACATACGCAGGAAGATATTTATGCTCTTTGTGCTTAATCGCAGGGAATAATTGATTAATTCTAATAATCAGCAGTTGCTATTTTAAGAAATAGGCGCTTCGGCGTTCAACACCCTATTTCTTGACTGGTTTACGAATCGTGACTACATGTAGGATTAGATCTCTTAAATCCACCGATCTCATTTCCGGAGAACACGGGGATCTCCTTTTGAAAACTTCGAGAGCCGAGGGTAAAAACGATTTCGCCGGTGTAACAAGCGTGATTTCACACATACGAGTTATTAAGCAAATACTGGATCTCCTTAAAAACGCAAGCAAATACTGGATCTCCAAAAAATTTGCTTGGAATGGTCCTTCCTATACCATAATCTTAATATACGATTTAGTTCTTGGTGTCGTTTTTCGGCTACCCCATTTGTCTGTGGAGAATACGGCGACACTGCACGGTGCTTAATCTTTAGCCCTTCATAGAATTCTTTCCATATTTTGATCGGAAACTTAAGACCGCTGTCCGTGATAATTTGTGGCTGACAGGGGAAATGATGAAAAATATTTATGTAGTACTTGTATTATTTTTCTTGTGTGCGCTGTTCTGAGTGGATAAAGTGGAACAAATCTTGAATACACATCAATCATTGTCGAAACATAATAGGAAATCGTTACTCATTGGAAACTTATCGATAATATTTTATTGTGTGGTTCCTCACCAATAACATGACACTTAACACTCGCAATTGCTCTGATGCGAGGGTTACATCTGGCATATACCATATATTCTCGAATACATCATGGAAAACCTTTTTTTCATCCTATTCCAAAAGACCAATGACCCACTAAAGTCCAGGCATTTCTTTAATCCTAAGTATCTTCTGTCATTTATGTTCTTCACTAATTTAGGTACTACCGAGTTCAGGATAACCGTTCTCCAGTTAGTTGTAGCTGTTTTTCGAATAAATAATAAATCACTATTATCGATGCTCTCACATGCAGTTCCAGATTGTAACTTTTCGCAGTGCGGATCCTCGACCTATCGGTGTTGGGAAGGCGAAGATTTACCTTCTTGTTTTAGAATATCTACATCGATCAAATAGGATTCCTGAAGTACATTATTTCTTCAGAGGGATTTTCATTCATCATGTACATAACCTTCTTGCCTTCTGTCATTGGACTGTGCGTTCAGTTTTCTTGTGATTCGAGTTCCGCCTCCAATATCCTAGATGCTTCTCTCGTATTCGCTTTTGATGAATCTGTCTTCATCCACTAATCACTAATCAGTCTCATATGTACTGGACGCCTCTCACACAACAATGACATATACGCTCTCGAACGTCTACGTTCAAGTTGAATCTTCTACCGACAAAAGTAATTATTAGTCTCCTTTTACCATATGAGTTATTATTCTCGTTATTTACTATTCTGCACCCCCCGAATCCGTTGTTTTTTCTTTCCGCTAAAATATGAACCATACGCATAGCTGGAGTGTATCTTTTAGCATTAGCGTTATTTCTAGACGTAGTGTTCGTAATCCATACTTCGCACCGCTGCATGTCTGTCAGCTACACCAATAACTCATCGACTTTGCACGGAACTCCTCTTAGAATTTTAGTCTTCTGGCGGTATAAACGATAATACGACCTCAATCGCCTTATTCTCGAACACTTCGACCATGGACTAGTATTTATCTACCAGTCTCCAGGCGAATTCCAAAGTGGTTTCACATGTTTCCTGTAGGAGTTGGGCTCTCTGTACCCGCTCTAAGCGTGCTGTCATATACTGCCGCAGGGGCAGAGCAGTAGTCACGGCTCTTGAAAATGTTGACTTACACGTATCATTGGGTCCGGGAGGAGACAACGGTATCTCAAAGAGTACGTGGAACGTCAATATGCAAAAAAGAGAGTTTCGTATTATTTGAACGATTATACCACGGAAGGGAGGAATGGTCTACTGGAGTCTTTCTATTTCAACTATGCCCCTTCTGGCGCTGCTGTCGATGTGTTTTATCCTGTACCTCCCTGAAAGAGGAGGGACAAGTTGCTGCGGCCTAGATCTTTCAATTGTTGGATGCGGAAGCGTTGTCACAATGAATTATTTCACGGAATTCGCCGTGCGCTGTGCGGAACACGCTAAGTAGCTTACGATCTTCACTCGTCAAGACCAAACGATTGAATGACAAATTGACAACATAGCGAAGGTCATTCACTTCTTTTTCCTAAGCAAAGGGAGGGTTTCATCCGTCAGAGTGGCAGGGGTGGGGCCGAAGTATATTGCGCATGTTTTGCGAGGGCACACCTGAGATAGACGGGCTCTATTTGTAGAGTAACCAAACGGCGATTGGTGAAAGAAACCCATGCCAGGAATCTGGGTAACATTTCTGATCCCAGTGGAAGGGACAGACTTGTGCGAGGAAATGGGCCAATGTCAAACCCAAATTGTGAGCTGACACGTACCATTGGATCCGAGATAAGATCCGGAGCATCTCGACGTGTTCGCGGCACTTCCACGCGGAAGGCGGTAGCCATTGAACGACAGAGGTATGCAGGACCGGAAACAATAAACCATCCTCGGATTCACCTGGGGCTACCGGATTGAATTGGACCCTACAGGATTGTGGTCTCATGGCATTCGGTAGCTGGTCCTTCCACTGGCGGGGTGTGAGCTTGCGTTATAACGATCAGGCATCATGCTTGCAGAGCACGAAAGATCATGACTCGACCAATAGGATAAACTGGTAGGCTTCGGACCTTGGTCCGGCCGCGCTGTGGGAGTATTCCACTCTGAGCAATCGGGGTTATTCGTTTCAAGGGAACACCAAAATCGACGGACAAACCTTGAAGGTACTTCGTACACGAGGACATAACAGTCCAATCATCGAGAAAACATGGGTCGGGTAGTTAACGGTATTTGCTCACTAAAAAGGTCCATAGGCTGTAGCTGTCGTTGGTGGCAAATGAATACGTGCCGGTAGATTACTTCACCTCTAATGAACTACTTCTTAAATAAGAGAGCAAAATCCTCGCAATTAAATATCGAACTGGGCATGTTTCTTAACCAAGCATCCGTGGACTTAATTCAGCACCTTGGCAGTAGTAATTTGTCTCTCTCGCTTAACCTGACAAGTTAAATGCTCGGACTGTACTAGGAATACTCGAGCTGTTCCGGGAGTAAATTGTCCATCACATTTTATAATTGCTCTTAAACCATTTGGTTTTAACTTAGTAAGTCTATTCGCGTTCCATTTCTCGTCGTCGTCTTCTTTGGGGAATGTTCCGTTTTTCATCTCCGCTTAGGACATGTGATTTATTTATCCGTTCCTTTGGACTTCAATGTGGTATTAAAGTTCTTGTTTATCAGTCTCACCTGGTAAGCTATTTTCCCAGCAAGCACACAAGTCGCTCTGTGCCTTCTAAGTTTCTAGCGAACGTCATATATCCCATGTGAATCGCGCTCGTACCAACGCAGTTCGAATTTAAGTTATTTCCGACTGTAGTGATAGTAGAGATATTTATAAGATTAGAATTATTACTGTAAGTGATGGTGTAATTGATTTTATCCTATCGATACTTGCCAGAGAATGTACATGATTAGAGACATTGATATTGGTTACATTTTTAACAAATTCACATTCACCGATATTTGTTACATTATTGCTATTACTAGGTACTCCCTGAGAACTTCGGATAATTCATTTCAATTTTTCTCTGCATCTCTTTTGCAGCTTTCTCAAATTTTGAACTTCCTTCTTCAGTTGTGGGTTTGGTGATCACCATATTTTGAGTGACTTCTTTGAGCATTATAATTTGATCTCAATACTTCGTCACACATTCTTGTAATTCGCTAGTTCTTGTTCTCATTTGATCCAACTCAGAATATATCTTCGTAATTACCTTCCCATTTTTAGTATGGCAGACCTCCACTTTTGTTTTCCTTTTTCCGCTCCTTTGCTTGTCCTTTTATTTCCGATTTGATTTCCAGAAACCTTTTATTCAGATGCTGGAGCATATAAAGTGTGAAGAAATCTGTACATTCGGGGTAGTCGATGTCCTATTATCTACAAGAATCTCCACTCCTACATGTTCACATAAGTTTTACTTTGAGAGCGGCATTTGCATACAACTGTTACGGTTCCATTAGCTACTAGATACCGACAACGTTAAATCCTTCTCCAGTACATTGAGGCACTTCAATAAAAACGTGTTTCCTCAAGTGTGCCAACGAACTATTTCCGAGTTTGTTCACCGATTGCCACACCGTCGAGCATGGCCATTCGCTGACGTATTCTTATCATTTACAGTTTATTTTGCTTTGGATCTTGTTCTTATTATTATTTTAATTTTGGTTTCTTTTGCTCCAAAACACTGCCTATCACCAGCATAGATGGTAACTACTATTATTGGGTTCTATTCGGCTAATAAGAGACGAAGGATGTCACTAGACAAAATTATTTCGAGCATTCATTTGTGTTTATGATTTTCTTAAATTTGGTACTGATTAAGAATAGTCATAAAAATGGTAATTTTATGGTTAAAATGAATGAGTACACGCGAAAGACGATTGTATACGATATTAAATTCCACTGGCGGAGGAATTTTTCACAGTGTACGAATTCAGTATTTTACGTTTACACGTGTGTATCCACATCCATGAATGTACCTAGTCTCACTATGAATACTATCCTAACTTTTGAAGTTGGTTGTACTTCCGCTCATAGAAGCGAACGACGTCAAGAGCAGTATCGTGAAGCGTGAGTTATTGCCGGATGAACTAAAGAAATGTAACGGTGTCAGCTGTAAGTGTTCAAGATGGAATGGGGCGAGATGAATATCGTGTGTCCGTGATAGCGTTGCACAAGGTATGCAAATCACCAGCAGAGATTTTCAACCCCCCCCCCCCCGAAGCTGCAAATGAGTAAAAAAAAAAAAAAAAAAAAAACTCGTTTACCGCACTATCCAGCGCTTTGTTGAGACTGGAACTATGAAAGATTGCCCTCGGCAAAGGAGACCATCACAGTGCGAACACCGGAACTTGTGAAAGCAGCAGCGGCACCTGTCCGACGAAATCCAGTTAGGAAACTATTACCGCTCATAAGCTAAAGATATCGAAAATGTCTATGCCTCGCACGTTAAAGGAGCAGTTCGACTTAGAAATGCATTCTTTACAAATTATTTCCATTTGCAGAGTTGAAAATTCTAAAAGGAATGGTGTTTGTTTGATCGCGATACGTTCAGTCGTTAGCGAGTAACAGAGGAAGAAAGATTTTATGATGATGTCATTTGTAGTCAAACAGCGAGAGCTGGCTACCATACACAGTGCCAAGCATTTAGTTTGTGAGAGGTGTGGTGGTACGTTCTAAGTGCGGTTTCCTTTTCCAGAACTGACTGCAAAGACTTAAAAATGTCATCTGCATGTAGAAAATGATATCTTATGGTGGGCTGCACAAAAGTTTTTATAATATTATAAAACGTAGTTTTTCCTACAAAGCATTAGTTCAGCGTTTCACAAAAGGAACTAAAATTTCGAAACCAATACTATGTAAATAGATGGCAGACGAGATTGCTACAACCACTAAGCACCTTCTTTTTAATCATTCTCCCGATTCCCAAACATAAGTATGTTCATTTTCACGTATTATTACAATTTTTTAACACAGACCCTATAATTTTGTGCTTCAAGATATGTACAGGAGCGCGACATATCAGGCAAAAATGAAATAACATCTGTAAAGTTTGCCAGAATACGAAAAACACTTTGCCGGTTAAATTTCTTTTATTCGCTTCGCTCTCCCCGGAACAACTCTCATCACCCGTTTCACCATCATTATCACTTGATACAGAAAAATTAAACGATGAATCAATGTCCTGAGGAACACTGTCATCGTCACTGATTCCTTCTACAAGCCGGTATATTTCACTCCCCAATTCATATTGTATAGCTTATTTCTTAAGCAGTATCTTCAGAATCATGACACCGTCGCTATTACCCTCTAATGCCTCGTCTTGACTACAACCGTCAATTGCGTTTTGTACGATATTTTTACGTTGGTAACTGGACATAGATCGGCGCTTGTTTAATGACTCGGATTCTAAACCTTTCAATAATATACTTGAAACAGCATTCTTTCTCAGTTCGTGTGTAAATAATTTTCCTGGCATTAGCCAGAGACGGATCTAGACGGTAAAAACTGGGAGAAGGGCAGTCAGAACCCAGACTATGATAAGTATATCATGTTTACTATAAACTTTCAAAAATATCTAAATAATAGCTTAAATTATTTTTGTCACTCAAACAACTGGGGGCCTAGGGCCTCCCAGCTCCAGCTTAGATTCACCACTGGCATTAGCTTTTCTTTCAGTAAACCTGACTGCTCGAAGTCGGACTCTTCAAGATGTTTGGAACACGAGTGTTTTTATTTCGCACAATTTTTTTTCCTATTGATTTTCTGGAGCCATAATTTATATCGATCTGGTGATTTCTCACGATATGGAAACGTAAAAAAAGATACTTTATGTCCTCAGCTTTAATCGCACGAGAATTACAACTGGAAACATAGCACGTGTTAGGCATTTCTACTTCACTTTACAGACACAGCACGCGCAGTACTAACATGTGTTTTCTACTTTACACCAGTGTTTCTTTCAGAAAAAAATGTTCCGCGGGGGGGGGGAGAGGTCAGAAAAAAATGTTCCGAATACTTAGTATTCGTAAAGGCACATTATTTTCACACAGTACTATTATATATTTCATTATATTATAGACGTATTATTTTGGTCTCCCCAAGGGGCAATCTCAGAGCTCCGGGAGACAGTGCCCCCCCAAAACATGTCTGGAACACTGCTTCGCACAACACTACGTAATTACTGCTTTCTCTCTCTCTCTGCTCTTTTTTTTAAATACTAATGCTTTAGGAAAAACAACTAACAAAAACGTCCCTTAAGAATTCAACACAAAGAAAGATTGCTAACAAACCCAAAACACAATCTATTAAATACACTGTACTATTAAAGGTTTATCAGCTGCGTACAAGGGAGTGGTTGCTTACTTACATTGAGTTCCTCGCGTAGTCCACGTGTGACGTCAGCATTTACGATTCATCAAAAGTAAATGCCTATAGAAGCTGAACGAGACGCCCTATGAAGATATTAAAAAATACGGGTCTCTTATTTTTTGTTACTCTTTCTATTGCACCAAACTTGTTTTTAACTCGAACTGCTCCTTTAAGCAGTGTCCTGGGACTCGATGCTTACAAACAACGCAAAGGATATTTCCTGACAAATGAACTGAATTGCCAAAGATTCCTAAAACCAAAGAGCTTATTTAAGCGTTACGCAGCAAATGGGCACCACCTATGGAGGACCACCCCTTGTCGTCTGTCCGCGACTCTTATTCAGTATATTCGCAGCTAACCTCTATGTCTAGAGGCCTTCTCGATCCTGAAGACGCGCCATACCACGGTAATAGAAACCCACATTACACGTAAGTAAAGACAAATTATAATATCAAATTGATAGTTATGTAATTATAAGTCTTTATTACAATTTTCTTCTGTAAATGGTCGTCCTTCCATTTTAATTTTGATTTAATGTTTGGCATATATGACTACAATGAAAACTGCACTGATTATACCGAGACCTTCTTCTACAGTCTCTACAATAAGCTAAGCGTGAATGTTAAAAATGTGTTGATATATCAATTTGATATGGTTAAGGCTATCAGTGGCCCCACTATTACCCCATAATTATGTATAACAGTGAGACAGACCACTCTTCTTCGCTCAATATAGCAATATATTTGTCACTGCGTTTCTGCAAGTTAATATTGTTTGAAGTGATAATGATGTTTCAGTCTTTCCTCTCTCTCCGCTATGTTAAGCGCAGTCTAGTTTCTTGCCTCCTGCTGCTTTTGCTCGTGTGCGAGAAAGAAGAATGTGAATAGGTCAATCATAACTAGAGCAGTTAACTTATTAAAATTTTGTGTAATTTCCATTTCATTTATTGACATTAATCAAAGTAAATGTTCCATTAAAATCAAGTATAGAGTATTCCCCTTTTATTACCCATATTTTAATTTTAAATTCTGTTTATTTTGAAATTTATTACAACCCTTTGTACGACAAACTTAGTATTGTTGTATCATGCCACTTCGACATTATGACACCTTATTAAGCAATCAAGGAATTAATTATTCATCTTGGAATTTGCCTAAGGAAAATCTCATGTCCCTTTGATTATACATCTTTTTTTGGGCTATCACTAGGGGCTCGATATTTTCGCACTAAGAATTTGAAAATGTCGCGTTTCGCTTTTCATATTTTGCGTTTTGTCGCATTTTCCAAATAAAATTTTGCATTTTGTAGCTCTTGTGGAAAAGAATTCTCTGACATTTTTACAATTGTTCCTTTTATTCATAGATCATAATATAAAAATAAACCATTAATTACCTACAAACAAAATACACTGAATATTTCACTTGACAATGTCAATTTCATTTATAAAAAAAATATATTTTTCAAATCGAACTGAGGACAATCAGTAACTAAACTTACTATGAGTAGGAATTTTTTACTGTCTTCTGAAAACACATAGGCACAAGTTACATTTAACCATTAGACATAAGCATGCTATATGTTCTCACATTTTCCTCCTTCATTGTTGTACATTTGCCACTTATCATCAGTCCATACTTGGAAGAAAAATCTCTCACAATTAACATTGCTTGTTGGGAGCCACACATTTACAACAAACTTTAAACAATCACCACTTCGGAACGCCCCATCCAGCTGCGATGGTGATAGCTAACGAGCAACATGTTCCCTATAGTCATGTCCCAATCACCCAAAATGCACAGTTCATGCCACGTTCTACCGTTCCGTCAGCGGAAAACTAACGTTTTTAAAATAATGAAAACATATTTTTAAAATTTCGGGTTATATCGCGTATTGCTAGAAACTTCGCGCAAGACTGCCAATTTCGCGTTTTATCGCGCAACGGAAATCAATTAAAATACACGTAATTATAATAAAACGTCAAGAAACTGAAAATTACTTAATTCTGACGCATTTCGTTTTATCGTGCATTGCGAAAAACTCGTGCCTCTAGCTATCACTAATTGTAAAGTTTCTTCTACTAATCTTTCCTGACTAATGTAATAGATGTTCTTCGTGTATTTTCTGCGTCTGCCCTTACTATCCGCTACAAGATTTGAACGAGTTACCGAGTTATTTTCGGGACGTTAAGCCAGATATATCGCGTTGGTTTCTTCTGGATTTCCGGAGATGCCTCTAAATATATCAGCTAACAGATGCTGAGAAACTGATGACTGTTAGAAAATTTATCTTTCTTGTCGCCGATGCGTGCCTGAGATTAGTATCCTCTGAAAGTGTTTGCTATGATGATTCTGTTTGATTGTTTAAAAACCGATACTGCTCACCTTGTATAGAGAGAATTCAAAAAAGTATCTTCAAACTTTTGAAATACGACAGGACGAAGAGCCCGTTACTTCTAGTGTTCGTGTGGTACCTGGCAGAAAATTACTACAATATTACAAAGACTCCAAACTTCTTCTTAACTGACAGACTTGATTATTGTGTTTTTACCAACTGAAGGTGCTTGTCTACTATTGCACAATCTGAGCTCAGACGTAGACGGACGTATGAACAAAATACTTATCGTTTCGGGACATACATACTCTTCTTCTACCGAGTTTCCTAAATAATCTCAAAAGCGTACTATTGCACGTCCGGCTAAAGTATTGGAAAATAAAACTACACAGCTGGATTCCAGCACCAGTCACACAAACTCTTATAATTCTGAGAACTGTAACAATGTATTCAAAAATAATAACAACAATAACAATTATAGGCAGAAAACTGGCCTTAATCGAAACAACCAAAACGGAAATTTCTCTTGAGGAAAAGAACACTATCAGTAGTCCAGTGGTCGTGATAATCGAACTCCGTTTTATCGCAATACCTCGAATCAATCCGAGAATTATAATAATAGAGGTAACAATAATACAGCAAAAATCTGTGCAAGTAATTACCAAATTAAAGAAGAAATCTAATAATGTACAAGCAGTTATTCCATCGGAGGGACCTATGGGCCCCTATACTTATGGGGGAGGAGTGCTGCGAGGAGATTCAAAACTCCATTACTTCAGATTGTGTCGCTAGAAGTAAAGAGAAATATTTTATTTCATAAATGGAAATACTGTTATGTGGCGAATTTCGCTGTGGAAGACGACAAGATTCTCCAAAGTGAGTAATTTCTAGAAAACATTGTTCAACAAATGGCAGGATACTTATTTATGCCGGAAGAGGCACTGTTCCGGGTTAGGGTTTCTATATGATCTCAAACAATGCACAACACTTGTAAAGACGTAAACCACGTGTGTATAAAAAGTTCCGTTACATGACGCTTAGATTAGCTTGTAGTGTGCTGTGTCAGCCCGTCTAATCATATCAATACTTTTTAATTAAACAGTTAACTTCAACGTTACATGGATAAACATTTCTATGTCTGTAATCAATTTACACCAGATGACCCTATTTTCAACAGGATGAAGTCACAGTTCACAGAACAACAACAGCTCTTAAACAAATTCAGAGGAACCGCCCTGTTTTGGCCTCAGCGTTCTCCTGATCTCCATGTGTAATTTAGCTAACGTCTACTAAGGTAACAGAGTCTACAAAAAAAAAAAAAAAAAAAAAAAAAAAGTTGTTTCCATCGTAGTAAAATTGAAGCAGAAGTATAGAGCAATCCAAAACTCTAGTTCAGTTTTAAGAACATTAGCATTATTAGCGCAGTACACCAACGAATTCATGACACTTTTAAGGTTATAGCCTCATCGTCAGAAGTGTCGGAGAAAGAAAAGAAATTTTAAAAATAGCGCATGGTTATATGTAACATAACAGTCATCAAATCAGACGCTTTTTATTTTTTTTTCTTCTTTTTTCCGTATACTGATGACTAGACAATTACGTTGATAGCATAAAAGTGGTGTTCTCCGTAACTATCACAAGTCCTTTTACGTATTGTATATATATACATATATATATATATATATATATATATATACAAAATTGCTGGCCAACCCATCTCTGAGAAGTACTGTACTTTTCACCATTGGTGAAATTAAATCAGAAATATGTGTATATTTTTTATCTCATTCTCACCCCTATCCAAAATAAAATAATTAAAATATACTTACAGTTCATGTGAAACAGGCCCTTACAAGATATATGGATGGACTAGGTGCTTTTAAGCATAATTGACTGTACTTGGTAATGTATCAAACAGTAAAATGTTTAAATTAGGTACTCTTTTTCACAGATTAATGAGCACCAGATCATACAACTAAGTGATCTACAGACCAATAAATAGCACATATCTAAAACTACATGCTTCCAAATTAACCCTTTCAAGCACACAAATACACACTAACCAAATCACCAACTACCACCAAAACTGAAGCGAATACTACGAATAACAAGATGAGTGCATGATGACACAGGAAACAAGATGACTGAACGATGATATTCACTATGTCTGAAGCTGTTATTAGACCCTAGAGGTAATTTGCGGTAAAACGACCAACGTACAGATATGTATTTACTATCCTTTTAACAAACATTTGAAATCACAGTTATCGTCCAGTAAGAAATTGGAGAAATTAGACAAGTTAATTTAATATCTTTTCTTTATTTCTTTTCTTATTGGATTCCCGATCAGTGGAATAAAAATACTACTAGGGGAGGAGGGTAATAAAGTTAATTTGAAAAACTATAAAACGAAGCGAAATCTGCGCACAGTATTCTTTAATCAAAATTTAGAAGAAGTGCAATATACTCCTGTACCCTTTGGTTGTTTCCCCACTCTAAATTATAAATCCAGTCTCAATAGTCTAGGTACTGAACAGAATGTTAAATAAAAGTGTAGGATAGAATGTAAAACAATGAACGCGAAGAACATGTGTTTCTCTTCTTTTTAAGTTTCATGAACCACGATTATGCTCCGAGGCTAAGAAAGACGGTGATGATGAGATGAATGATAATGGTGGAATGAAGAAAGTGAAAGAAAACGGGAGAACCCCGAGAAAATTAACGCACATAGCGTTTATCCACCACAAAGCAACTTGGCGCGAGATTGTACTCCATACACCACAGATGAGTATTCTACCACTGACCTACCACGGCCTCAAAATTGTGCTGAATATGACTAAAATAAAGATGTGCTGAATATGATACAAATACGTGTGTTGCATATGATGTAAATCAATATGCCAATCAGGATTTAAGACAATGGTGCTATCCGCTCAGCTGGCGTCCCAATTAAATCATAAATCAATCCAACAATGGCGCTCAATCTATATATTAAAATGCTAAATTTATATGTTTGTGGTCAAGAAAAGTTATGTTTGTGGACGTTTATATGTTTGTGGCCAATTCTATTGACAATGATATCTCAGAAACCACTCGGTCTAGAAAGATGCTGTTTTCACTGATCGATTGCAAGTTTTGTGTAAATTGTTCAGTTCTAAATGAATATTTAAAAATGGCAGATATTTCTTTATTACAGGTTTTTCAACCTGGGGGTCGCGAAGATAAGCGGAAGAGATAAATATACATAGCACGTCCAGAAAGTAAGTTCCGTTTCAATTTATCTCCGCTGCAGCGCTGCGATCGCAGTTCCGCACATGCGCGGTAGACGCTCTGTATCAAGGAGAAGAAACGTGCGCCATTTGGAGATCGCTGTCAGTCACGTACGCTTTGTTGTGCTTGTTTCCAATGTCGGTGTTGATTGAAAATCCCGCCGCTTGTGAAATCAGAGCGGTGATTCGTTTTTTGAATGCGAGGAAAGTGAAACCAAGTGAAATTTATCGGCAAATTTGCAATGAGTGATTCAATGGTGAGAAGATGGGTCCGACAATTCAATGAAGGACGTAGTGACGTACACGATGAAGAACGAAGTGGGCGTCCATCTTTGGTTACAGAAGAACTGGTTCACGCGATTGATGACAAGATCCAGGAAAACCGCAGGTTTACAATTAGTGCTCTCAGTATGGAATTTCCTCAAATCTCACAACAATGACAACGAGCTGAAAGAAATTTGTTTCCAACTGGTTGAAGACACAGGCGGCAAACTTCTATGAAGAAGGTATACAAAACCTTGTGTCACGCTATGACAAATGCCTGCAAAATTTCGGCAGTTATGTGGAAAAGTAGTTTAAGAGTTGTAGAATTTTGTGCAATAAATAATTTTTCTGTATCTGTACACAATTTAATTTTATTACCAAACGGAACTTACTTTCTGGACGCGCCTCGTAATTAGAATCTAATACCGGAAAATATTTGTAAATATTATTTTGAATTTTGTTCTGATAAACATATTTTTATTTTTATACATACTGTTAAGAATAAAAGCAGAACAACAATAGCATTTGTTTAGGATTCTTTGATGTTCTTTACACGTATTTGTGTGAGCGAATAATCTTTTTTCCAGCAAGCTGGCCACAATGAAAGTATATTTTTGGTGTGGGATTTTATTTGTTTTCCAAATTTTAAATGTAAACAAGCTGCTTTTAACAGTTTTTGGTTAGATTGTACACACACATAACAATGTACCAAATTCACAATATGAGGTTACTCAAAGTGGTGGCCTCACGAAAATTAAAATACTCAATAACTTTTTTTTTTAACAACTGTCCAAATTTTTTTAAACCAAAATTAGAAATCACTATTTTTTTTTTATCATATGACCCAAAATTAAGGGATTTACGAAGTTTTAAAATTTTCAAACGGTCTCCATTTTGAAATAGTATGACGGATCGGATTCGATATTTGTAATATGAATGAACTGACCAAATTTGGTTTTAATCCATCGTTTTTAGGGAAGTTAATGTATCCACTATATATAAGAAATGGATTCTACTATTATAGAAATAGATAGATATCGTACGATCTCCGCAATAGGTATATTAAAAATCCCAGACACGCTTATTACATACCAGAAATTATAAGTGGTGCGCTGCCAAGAGGATGTGATAAAATGGAGGTCGTGATAGGAATTAGCTTGAGAACCACTGCTTTATTACATTTTTAGGGGTACACTGGAAGTATTGAAATTTTAAAAAGTAAAGCATCATATCCTACGAGTTATACATTCCAACACCACACACTCGTATACAAGGTTAGTATATCTCTTTGGCGTTTGTTTCATGGCCAAATGATAATGAAAAACGAAGGATAACCATTTCTCCAGTCTAAGATGAATCTTTATCGTTTGGAGTGTTTTGCCCAATGAACACCATATATCACTGATATTATACTTGATTGTGTGTGTAATATATTTCCTTATTCATATTGCATGCACGAAGAAAGAAAACACTGGTCATACATGAATTAGAAACTCCAACCGGATGCAGGATCAAATTTTGCAAACGATGCGAGATATTAAAAAAAAAAAAAAAATAATCGAAAAAATATCCCCTTTATGTTATCCTTTGCCGATTTTTTATCAAGACGTTCTTCACTTATGTCTGTAAAGAGACATATACAGATGTTGTGAGGAATGATAAGGAGATTCATGCCCATATGTGAATGATACGCTGTGTAGAGAGCGCAGGTTCAGCTAGTATATGTAAAATAAAGGTGCTAAATGGGAATAAAGACATTCAATAGATGTGAAGTATTTTATATACAGGTAAAATAAATATTTTGAATAGAATGTAAAATAAAGGTGCTCAATAAGACATAAAATAAAGATTCTGAACAGGAAGTAAAACAAGGTCTTAATAGAATGTATAACAACGGGACTGAGTAGGATATAAACTAATAATGCTTAACAGGAAATCAAACAATGGTACGGTAGGATGTTAAATAACGAAGTTGGAACAAGATAAAATACATGTGGCGAATATGATATAAAAGAAAAGCGCCAAGCAGGTAAATAATAGTGCTGAATAGGTATGCTCGTGCGACATAGACGCAGCTTGTAAGTCGACTCTTAAGACCTATCTCCCTCACAATAGTCGATGTTAAGATGAAGTCGCACAACAAGCCACGAAAGAGTTTATTTAATACAAAATTTTGATTTAAATACAGAGTTCTGCAATATTCATGTGCCAAATTCACAAGTTGGTACCCTTTAGGTTCCGCAGTGAAGATGAAAACAAGCATGAAACATTACAGCAGCAGGGACGCTATTTTATTAGCACTGAAGCACTGGACTCCTAACACAGCTCGCGTTTGTGATTGAAGATATTTAGAAATGATTACTGTGTCGTACCAGTACACTGTAGCGAAATTTAAACATTTCAAAGTTGGAAGACTTGGACGAGTACCGAATTGGCATGAGATGATACGAATGCGAAGATGTATAGTGCAATTTCATTCTTTATGAAGAATTTAGAAAGAGGTAGACGCAATTCCGCACAGATTATTGGCGTCTGTGATGGATGATAATTTATTAGTTGATGATTTTGAGAGTGCACCTTGTGTATCACAAAATGGTGGCTACCTACCTGGTATTACATTCATAAAATAAGGAGATGTGCTATTAAACGGTGTTGCAAATGGCATTATTCTATTATGATGTTACAAATGGTATTATGTTTTCTATGAACTATTACTATCTACTTTGTACACATTCTCAACATCCGTAACTGCCTCAGGGAGGGCCTCAAACGCCAGCAAATCCTGTCGACCAGGTGCCTTTGGTGTTATAGGCAGTACGGTTAGTTACTTGCTTACCCCCCCCCCCCCCCCCACACACACACATAATAACCACGGGAGTTAGGGGGCGTATGTTGAACCGGTGAAATGGTAAACATTTTATGGCAACCACTTCTGTGTGTTTTCAGTGGTATAGAGCTAAATCTTGCTGCCACACATAGGGTCTTCCAGCAGCCATCCTCGTCCCGAAATCTTCATCAAGGTGTTCTGCAACTCCATATATACATTGGAATTAGACCTAAGACTTTGTGCAAAGACACACCACATCATTCCCTCTGAAAACATCCAACACCATATTTTGGGAAAATTTACTGTGCATGCGATGCGTTGTAGGAAGCCATCTGCTTTTTTCTCTCTCTCTTTCTCTTCTGACAAAAGTCATCACAGAAGAACCACATCCTAGTTCAGCACTTTGTCAAGAAGCTTCTTTGCCTCGATCAGGCGGTTTGCTCGAGCCTGTTCTATCAGGAGTTGATGGCTACCTAACATTAAATCTTTTCACACAATTTCAGCTGTCCCGTGTAGACTGGCGCCAATCTCACAAAACACTGGAGTTGACATGTCATGTGATGTCACAACTCAGCAATAGTCATACGAAACATTCTTTGGGAGCACGACCTAATTAGAAACGTTTGATACTTTCAGACAATTTCCACTGTTCACCTCGAAGTCCATCTTGATGGTGATGAGTACTTGAAACACAACAATACGGCTCCGAGCTGAGAACTAATTTTCATACAAAATCTGCACTTATTAATCCCCCCCCCCAAAAAAAAAAAAAAAAAAAACTACAAACTTTATTCTAGTGAGGACTTGTTCGAGCACATGACCCAATACTTCATCATACGAGTTTAACTGTACTGAATACCTGTGCCATCTTTGAGTTTTAGCTCGTTGACTTATATGGAGAATTCTTTTTCTGTTTTCTCTGAAATACGATGGAATTTTAATCGTTTGATTTTACTGATTTCGTCTTCATATATATTTAAATGTCCCTTAGTTCGTGAAAATTAAATTTATATACAATGCAAATTCAATTCAAAAAAGAAAGAGATTTTAACTGAACTTGAAGAAGAAACACTAGAATGCTGAACAATTTTTCTCCAGGAATTGACAATATCGACAACATTGAGTTACAATAACATCCATATACAGAAAATAGCAACATACTACCAGCTGAAATACACACCGATGTTCTGAGGAAGGTTCACGGTTGTTACTCACAAAATAAAGGTTAGTCATTCTTTCCTCTTCTACTCCACAAAGATGACCAAACTTGGGTCACTTTGACTTGCCATTGTGATGGCAACATTGGTGATATTGGTTTCTTACTTTTTTGTATGCTCCTCTGTATTACTATGTGTACTGTGGAAAAGTTTCATGTTCCTCACGTTCACCATACTGTAACTAAGTATTTTAATATATATGCATGTTTGGATCATTTTTCCCGTGTTCAGTGCTCTATATTTTGGAAACGGTGAACCATCAGCATCTGCCACTTTGCATTTCAACACCTCTCTTGCTACCTTATAACATACCAAAACACGAGCTAAATCGAAGACGATGCAACTACACCCATGTGTTGATTTTGCTTAGAGTGCACCAGTGCTCTTTTCATCGATACATCGATATTTCGAAAACGAAGCGGAATGGAATGGACCCATGGTTTATATAGACTTTTTTGCGTGTCATGACCTATACTATCAGTCCTCAAAATTTGGCCCTTTGTTAGAGGAACACCGTGAATATATTCAATCATGTTTCAGAGGTCAGACAAGGTTACAGAAAAAAAAAGCGCATGTGATACGGAAAATATTAAGGGAACAATTTAAAATAGTTTTAGGAAATTTTTCAATTAAAACTAAAACAATAGTTTAATTAGGAAAGTTTAATTTTTATCATTTTAAAATTATATATTTATTTTTTCATTTATATTAAGTATTTTAAAGAAATAAAACATTTTAGCATGCAATATACCCAATAAGCTACACTTTAAAAACAAAACAAAACACATAAGAACTCTTAACTAAAACACAAAGCATATAAATTTAAAAGTATTTTTGATATTTTTCAATAATTGTCCTGAAAAAAAAAAAAAAAAAAATAGAAAATATTCTGTGTATACTTTAAAAGAAAAATAAGTATTTTATATGAAAACCGTGAAGGTAAAATAGCAATAATGATTTTTTCATTCTAATTAATTACATTCTTCTATGTGAAAGTTATAATTTTGTAATAATTGAAAGGCATTTTGTAATAATTAAAAGGCAAACGTACTTATCAAGTACACGGGGTGTAATTTGTATTTTTTTACTTACTACATTCTTCTAAGTTCAAATATAATTACACATGACTGATAGTGAGAAATAATCTTATTTTAATAAATAGCTATATAAAAAAAAGGATAATAATGTTACCCGTAAATAATTATTACGATTAATTAAATATGCATAACTTCAAACTTGACTTTATCAAATAGGCGGCAAAAATTAGGTACTTATTCACATCTACGCAAAATATTGCACATATATATTGAAACTCAGTAATGAATAAATTACTGATATGAAATAACCTATTACGAAATGCTGATTGTTTTTCTTCTAAGAAACATGTATGTATCAGAGTGGAGAGAAAACTTTTCTTGCATTTCACAATAGTGACGAATTTTAGCACGCTGGACTCACGGACACGGGTTCGACTCTCATGCATCATAACAATGAAACGTTAAACTAAGCAAACAAACCAACAGATCAATATTGTAGTATATTGACTATCTAATATAGATATGAAAAATTATAACCACACAATGCATCCATATTCTATGAGGAAGTTAAACACAAAACTACATACGATACCTACGTAACAAAATAAATAAAATTTGATCTAAAGTAATTTGTTAAAAATAATACGATTATAATTTTAATTTTTTCCCTCTATTTGAACCTGTTTCGGGACCATCAAAGACAGGAAGATATTGGAGTGCCTTTACTGTGATTTTAAGCGATATATACGCTCTCGTATAAAGCGAAGTGAAAATTCTAGTTTTACCACCTACTCTTATGTTATTTACGCTAATGTAGACAGAAGACTAATGAAAGTGGATAATTAGGAATAAGAATATGAGAGGAAACGGAAAAACCCCGAGAAAACTCACGGACACGATGTTGTCCACCACAAACTCGCGTAGCTGGGAACCAAGGCAGGGATCCCTTGCATCAGAGGTGAGCGCTCCACCAGAGCCCGGCGTGGGAGACCTGGGTTCGATTCCCGTCTGGAGCTCGTGTGGTTAGGATTCCACGTTAAGCTGTAGGTCCACGTCTTACATAGCCTCGCTGTTGAAAGATACGCTAAACTAAAAATCAAAACAAATCAAATAATTCACTGAGCCATCGTGTTTCTCAAGTACGCTCTCGTGTAGCCGTATGATTAACATTGCCTTATATGTGCGTACACTGGTTCGAATCCAAGTGATGGTATAGAATTTTAGAAACTAAGTCAATAGGCAACTAGGCAGCAACTAGGAAGCTACTTAAATTAAAATAAATTGGACTCTGATTTCGAAGATCCAGAAACAAAAGGTTATTGGAAACCGTTATGTTCAAACACAATATCCTAAATATCAGGCCACCCGATTTGCTGAAACTCTTCGTAAGACGCAGTGAAGTGAAATAAAATGAAATCTTTAGTTTAGCGACCCAATATTATGTCCTTTAGGAAACAGGAGATGATGAGAAAATGGAAGTAAATTATAACGAAACAGACAATGGAATAAAAGGTAGACTCTTGAGAAAACCTACTCAATAATGTTGCTTACCATTAACTCGCATCTGCTGGAATCAAACATTGCTCTTTTGAACAAAAAGTCAGCGCTCTAGTACTGGGTCATTTTTCCCTTTATTAAGTCAGTATACAACTGACAAGATTAAAAAAAAAAAAAAAAAAAAAAAAAAAAAAAAAAAAAAAAAAATCTCACTCAGGAAAGTTGACTACAAAAATCGAATCAAGATTTTTTTGATTATACAACACACGTTATTCCGCAACGCTACTTGTTGTTTATCATTTCTCTATTTTCGCATTGTTAGTATAACTTTCTTGCATGGTTTATTTTTAAACTTTTACGTAACGATTAAGTTAATAAGCTAGAACTTTTATGCTGTAGCAGCTTTGGTGATTATTATTGATGTGTGTTTAAGACAATTAAGATTAGCCAGGAATCTTTAGAGGAAATCTAAAACACAATTAAGATTAGCCAGGAATCTTTAGAGGAAATCTAAAACACAATTAAGATTAGCCAGGAATCTTTAGAGGAAATCTAAAACACAATTAAGATTAGCCAGGAATCTTTAGAGGAAATCTAAAACACAATTAAGATTAGCCAGGAATCTTTAGAGGAAATCTAAAACACAATTAAGATTAGCCAGGAATTTTTAGAGGAAATCTAAAACACAATTAAGATTAGCCAGGAATCTTTAAAGGAAATCTAAGACAATTAAGATTAGCCAAGAATCTTTAGAGGAAATCTAAGACAACTAAGATTAGTCAGGAATCTTTAGAGGAAATCTAAGACAATTAAGATTAGCCAGGAATCTCTAGAGGAAATTTAATTAAAGAGATTTGAGTGTGATTGTGAAATCATTGTACAAGAGATAAGCATAAGCTGGATTAAGTATGTGCGTTTAATAAGTTGCTGTTCGGTTGTACTATTTATCTGGGATAAATAATAAATGACTATGAATTATGGCACAATTGGTCATCAATATTTGTTTACCCTAAATAATGCGATATAGGTTGAATTGGAACAAACTTTTTTGGAAATCTAAATTAAGGCTCGAAACTTCAAAATAGCTTGCAGTTAACCCTAACTTACTATCTAATAGTGACTAATATATAAATTTTGTTGACTACCATCACTGCAGATATTTCACACACACACAAAAAAAAAAAAAAAAAAAAGCGTCTTCAATTACAAGCTATCTCTACGAAATAGAAATAACTTCATTTTCCATTGCGGATCAAAGCTGACATTTCTGTGTGTGCTACAAAACTAAGAAGGCTGTCACATATTAACACGACTATTAACGAAAGCAAACTAAAACAAGTACAAAACGAAGGTAGACAATTAAGAGTAAATTCCATTTATGTGAATAACTAATATACGTATACGTACAGTCACTAAGACACACACACACACACAAAACCAAACTGTAGTTAGAGCATATTAATAAGTACAATACAACTAAAAATATCACAAGAATTGTCACATAATATCTGAAGGTAAAATTAAAAATACCTATAGAAATATCATTATTGCTACATTTTGTACAGCTAAATCTAAAACGCTTAAACAATATCTGCAAAATAATATGAACGAAGTCTATTACTTATGTCAATCCCATCTAGAAAAACTAAGAATTTTCGTACACAGATAAAAAAAGAAATAAAATGTACATAAAATAACCTACAACACACCAAATGAAAATCACGAAAATCTAATAAACTATGAAAAATCCTCTGGTAACAAAGCAAGATTTGTTATCTAATTTTGATAATTACATGTTATACAGAGTCCAAGAATTTCTGAATTTCTTTCTTCTCTCTTTCTTACAGTTCGTAAATTTTGCTTTCGAGCGAGAACTATAAAAACGAAATGAAATCTTTATAGACTTCAACGTCCCACACTTATGCCCTTTAGACTAAGGGAAACTGATTAAAGCAAATGATTGATAATGGGAGAATTGGTGAACGAGAAAATGGGAAGAAAACCCACGGACACGATGTTGTCCACCACAAACTTACTTGGCCGGAGATCGAAACCAC